>NW_027072040.1:2057431-2515350 GCF_038088225.1 Cyrtonyx montezumae
GTAATCTTGTGAAGATATTGGAATAAATAAGACTTGCTTTAACTATTGAGGTCATTGCATGGGACTGTGTTTTGCTCAGACGCATCTGGGAGGTGCAGCAGCTGATGTGCTGTGCTGGTTGTATTGCAGAGAGAAAAGGTACTCAGGAGTTGGTTAGCAGTTCCTGGAAAGGACAGCCAGAGTGATTAAAGTAACATTACAGGAAATTAGGTTTCAAGTTCCTGCTTAGAATATGATTTTAGGAACCAATAAAGTGGCTTGCCTTTGAAGCCTCACCTGGTGGAGAACCAGTCCTGCTGTGCAGCCCACGTTCTGCGCTCCATTCACTCAATGTGGATCATTGTCAAGATTATGTGAAATAGATCTGTTACTTCAGTCAGGAATCACTCCATACAAAATGACAATGTTTTTTTGTGTGTGTGTGTAACAGTTCACTTTTTTCAGGGTAACGAGCAGGAGATGCATTGACATTAGGCCAAGGGAGGTGGAACCTTGGCTCCACTTCTAGCATGGATTGTCAGTGTTGTGGCAGTGTCTGTGCTGCAATTGTTACTGCTTGTGCAGCTTCTGATGTGCAGCAGAAACTTCAGACAGCAGGTTGTGATTTAGCATCTTGCCTGGGAGCCCTTCTCCAGTGCTACATTCAAGGGACCAAAATTTGACTATCTCAAGGGCCAGTGCGCAGTGAAGAACAGCAAATCACCAACACAAGTTGCCGTTTGTGGTGTAGTGCTCTGGCCCCAGCAGCACTCCTGGCTGCAGTTCTGCATGGCACTGTGCCCTCGGGGCACTGTGTGGCAGTGCTGGGCCTTGCAGTGGGACGCACTGCGCGGTCGCGCTCACTGGAGGCTGCCCGCGTTCGCCAGCACTCATCTGCTTGCTTCCATAGATAACACTTGAAGTCCCAACGTGCTTTTTTCATGAGTTCTCCTTTCTTGGGTTTCGCATGAGTGTGCCTTTCCATTTGTAAGAACCAGTTTTAAGATACAGGCAGAATTAACACACATTTTCAAAGCCCGTTCTGAACTCACAAACCGGATGCATTGTCAGATCTCTGCACGTTTTTAAAGGCAAGGTGGTGGCTGCGTTTAAGAACACATTACCAAATGCACAAGTGTTTTTGTTTGTGATTTCTTTCCTGCACCCCACGTCTGTTTGTTTTTCCCTTCTTTGCTGATTGCTGATCATGAAGGGCAATAACAACATGTTTGTCATAACACTCATGTTCTTTTGTCAATTCACTTTCTGTGGCATCAACTAAGCAAGCAAATGCGGTGCTGCCCAGCTTTTCTCCCAGTTTTTCTGCCAGCTTTTCTCTTACTGTTCCTTGGTCTTCCCATTCTAGCACCCTTCCTGTCCTCTTGTGTCTCCTCACATGATGCTGTGCTGCTTGTCTTCCCTCTTGGCTCTGAACCATCTGTCCTCTCGTTTTTCTGCCCTCTCTGCCTTCCAGGCTCCGCGGGAGTCACGGGGCAGTGAAGGCTCACAGTGACCACTCTTGGACCGACCCATCCAAGGTGTCAGGTCCCACCCAGCATTCTCTGAACGGCAAAATATAAAGAGACTTAGGAGGACAGACCAACATAGTCACTAATGTTTACAAACTGTCTGACCCCACAGGCTCAAGCAAGGGTTGCTCTGCTCAGGCTCTGCATACATCTAGGTAAAGGAACTGTCCCATCACAAAGACGGTCTGGGACCTACATACATTTCAGTTGTTGGTGCCCAAATGTGCAAATACCTTCTGAGGACTTGAACAAATCTGTTTAGCTTCTAAGTAAATTGAAGAAAGACGTTTTGACCCAGTGAGAAAAGTTTTCTTCTAAACAGAAGCTGAGCCCCTTTCTTAGGCCAGCAAACCTAAGCGGTTTGCGAAGGGTACCTGCTGTGCTGCTGTGAGGATGGTTTGTTTGGGCTGGGCTGTCTGCAGGGCACGCGGTCTACAAACCTATTGATTGGCTGAGACAGTGCTTTCACAGGTGTTTGCCCTTCATGATGCTTGCAGACTAACAGAAGCCTCTTGCTTGGGAGCTCAGGGCAGTGCCCAGGGGACATGCCCAGAGCAGCTGCCATGGTATGGACAGTTCTCTTAGGTCGTTGCATCTTCTGTGCTGGAGCAAGACCTCATTGTGCTGCTGCAGTGTGCTGCTGAGAAATGCGGACACTGGCTTATTTCTGGAGCTCATTGTCTTGCTTCTTTCTGCTACTGTGCTCCTGGGCGGCTGTTTGCTTTGTACCCAGAGATATGTCTGGGTAGAAAGACCAATTCTCCTTTACATCAGGCTGCATGTGGGTCAAGAAGTTGGCTCTTTTTTGGTTCATACGGCAAATATTTGGTGAGATCAGTGTGGCTTGTGCAGAACCTGCACCATGCCACATTCGTGGTGTTGCATATTCTGTGTTCCCGTCTTACTCTGACGTGTGGATCGAGCCTCGGTGCTGCCGAGGGAATCGCAGCCCGGTCAATGTGAGCAAGGTCCCTTTCGACACAGTGTCTTTGCACTCGGCATTTGGAGGAGGCTCCAGTTAATAATACCTTATCAGACGCCTTTCAGGAACCTGCAGTGTCTAATATGTCTGTTGCCATGGAAACAGCTACTTGCTTATGCTCAGCATCTCATATCTGTGTGGCTCGTGTCCCGTCCTTTCATAGCAGCGCGCAGCCCGGGGCTGTCCTGCGGCCGGCGGCTCCGGGCAGGGCTCCAGGGGCAGCAGAGCAGTGCGGAGGGGGCCAGGAGCCCTCGTCCCCCTCAGCTGCACGCAGACGTGGCTGGGTTGATGGCGTCTCAGCTGTGCTGTGCTCTGATCGCCATCTTCCCGCCCAGCAGCCCCTCCGCCAGGCTCAGGCCCGCACCGCTCCAGCAGAGAGCCCCTTAATGAGGGTGAAGTGCAGTTCGCCGGCTCAGTCGATTGACAAGACTGATGGGCTCGAAGCGGGAGAAGGGACGGCTTCCCAGAGCTCCCTCCCCCGGCTCGGAGTGCTCCTCGCTCCTCGTTGCTGTTGTCAGTCTTCTCCCAGTGTTTCCGGCATTTCCTTTTCATCGTTTTCTTTTCTCTGCTGCTCCAACAGCAGTTCTTTCCCATTCCTGCCATCCGCACTTCTCCCTCGCACCATCTCCACATTTTTTCCCTTTTCCCATTGTCTTTTCTCATTACTCTCTCCCTTCGTTGTCATTCAATTTTTCTCTCTCCCTCCTTCTCGCCCCCTCGCGCTCCCCCCTTTCCCTCTCACTCTGTGTCTCATTCTCCATCTCGGATGAAGGTAATGAAAATAATCGGGCTTCATTAATTCTGAGCCCTGTGAGATGATAGCCATTTGGAGCCATGTTTGCCAATTAGATGGTCTAAATTAGAAGTGACCTTGGTATACTGCCATCGCTTTGCCTCTCTGAGTCTAATGAAGCTTTTCACTCCAGCACCCTCTCTCTCTCTTTGTAATGGAAATTACCTCCTTTGTCTGGTTGGGAACCTTGCATGGCGTTTCCCCCTAGGTTGTGCGGACATGGGGATCGTAATGTATCTCCTCAGACCCCTTCTGGAGATTTCCTTTTCAAAGCTGCACCATTTTGGTGTTCCTGGGCCATTACAGAGGAGCCACATGGACTGTCCATGTACGTGGCCGCTTGCTCTGAGGAAAGCAGGAGAAAGCAGATGCAGTGCGTGAACGGAGCTGGTTGTTCACGTACCCAAAGATTAATTTCTGGACGTGCCAGGAATATCCCTGTGTGCCCCCGGGGCCAACGTGACACTGCTCGCCGGCCCAGCACGGCAGCTCCGTACGGTGGGATCGCTGCCGATGGAGCACCACGGCCACACTGTCAGCTCACACGTTGTTCCCAAAGCCGTGGCCTGGCGGCTCCGGCCGCGTGTCAGAGCACACTCCAGTGTCTGCTGGAGGTGCTCGTGGGACGGGGGAAGGAAGCACAGCACGTCCATCCTCGTGTTTTTGACAGAAAGTCACTGTTGTTCAAAGGCATAGCCAGGGTCTGCCCAAGTGTGTAGGAGGATCTCTTGGCCATAAGGGAACTTTTTTACCGTGAGGAGATTGAATTTCATCTGGCAGGGTTCCTGGAGGTGCAGATCTGTCCCGGCAGTGGCTGCCATCTCAGCAGTGCCATCTCTCTGTGCCTGGTGTGGGCTGCAGGGGGACAGGAGCGGGATGGGGCGGAGGGGCCTCGCTCGTGGGCACTGCTGGAGCTGCTCACACATGTCACGGGAGGTGCCACTGCAGCCATGGAAGTGCTGATGAACAGAACCTGATGGTTACAGTCACACGCAGCCACTGGGCCATCAGAAAGAGCAGATAAGATGAGTGAGCCACAGATCCTTCCCCATCCCTCAGTTTCATTTCCTCAGGAAACATGGTGTGAGAGCAGTATCAGCACTGAGGGCTTTGCTGGGGGCTTCGGGGTCCACAAGGCATGGCTGCAGCTGCAGGGCCAGCACAGCTTAATACTGAGCAGAGCAGAAGGCACGTGTGGAAGGAAAGGAAGAAGATAAATCACATTTGCCTGACTTAGGTCTGCAGGATTGTTCTTTTAACAGCAGTTCAAATGGGCTGACCTATTGCTGTGGTGTTGAGGCTGGTGTTGAGGGAAATCTCAGCCCAGGGACACGGCACAGCACAGCCATGGATGGACGCCCAGAGTGCAGCCCCAGCAGTGCCTCTATGGGGTTGGGGCAGGAGGGCCCCAGCACAGAGCTCCTTCCTCTGTCACCAGAACCCACAGTGCGATTGCAGTACGCCTGAAGCACAGCGCTGTGTCCAGAGCAGCCCTCCTCCTCTTACCTGCCAGGTGACCATGGCCCTCTACACCTTCCTGTCCCCTGCCTGCCCCTGTTATTTGTTTATACTGAAAGCAGCAGCAATGTGCACAAACAGGACACAGTGTGTACTCCAACGGGTTTGCAGTCTGAACTGATAAATGGTTCAAACCCAGGAGGCCAGAGCTTGGCATCAGTGCAGAACCACTGGAGGTGTCTGCACTGCTGTGCCCCGCACCCACATCCAGCATTTCTGGGCCTTGTGCTGCTCTCCACGCTCTTTTCTTTTCGCCTTTTTGGCTTTTGTGCCTGCAGCACTCTCAGTGCACCGCAGCCTTTTCATTTCTGCCTTTTTGTGTGTGTGTGGAGGGAGGGGCGGGAGCAGGGTGAGAGCTGTGTCTGCGGAGATGCAGGTAGATAAAGGTAATTACTTAAACACATATAGGGCAGGACTTATTGGTTTGGAGACCCAGATTAAGATGCAGAGGAGCATGTGAGGTTGATGATTATATTTCGGGGAGAGTTAATTGACGGAAGGTGAAGGCAGACAAAGAACCGCTGCTTACTGCCTTCTTGAATCCCAATCAGGAATTATGATTAAAGACGCGGCGAGACAACAGAGGCCTGATGAATTGGTGTCTTTTTTTTTTTCTTTTTTGCCGTCATTCACACTTGATTGACTTCAACCTTTCAAGTGCAAAAGTCTCTCTTTTCCATTATTATTCATAGCCATCTGAGTTTTTCTAATTAAAGTGTATGAAAACAATTACTGATCCGTCGTACTGAGTCTGGTGGTGGGGATGGCTGCCTTACTGTAATGTGTGTAAAAAGCCCGCAGTTCTCTATAATGATGTGCAGCTGAGGTGTTAGATAATTTTATTCTTTTTCTACTCTGTTGGTTTTTTTTTTTTTTAATTTCTCATCATCTATTTTTCGTAATTCCTGAAGATCCAAGGAAAGCTCTCTCCCTGCTGATAATGCTGAGAGGCACTGTGCCTTTCTTCCTCAGCATTCCTGCTCTCCCCGTCCTCAGAGCCCCACGGATGGGCAGTGACCTCAGGCATCTCTTGACCCATCACGGTTACAGTAAAATGGAGTGGATTTGGTGCACCCAGAATCCCTGGGCGCGATTTCTCAGTGCCACCCTCCCTGCAGACATGTGCAGGCTCATTGCTGCTGTAGGCACAGTGCTGCTGTAGCTGTGGTGCTGCTGTAGACGTGGTGCTGCTGCTGTAGGCATGGACTGCCGCCCTCTGAGCGGCGGACGTGGCTCCATGTCCCTCGCTGCTCGGTTTGGATGGCTGCTGTCCCTCGTGAACCTTCTTTTTGAGGGCTTTGGCAGACTGCTTTTGCTTCCATTCACTTAATGAAAGCAAGGTCTGGCCTAGGTCGGTGGGTTAGGACATCGATAAAGGAGGTTTCCTGTCCTGCACGGAAGTGTACAGTGTTTCAGGTACAATTTCACCTTGGTTTGTCAGTATCTCGTGCAGCTCTGTCAAGGCCTCGTGGTCCTCAGCTGTGCAGGAAGCAAGCTGTCCTGCATGCAGGTACCTGCCCCACCAGCTGGGTGCCTCCGTGCTGTCTGTGTGACCAGATAGACGTGAAGAAACAGGGCTTTCCAGAAAAAGACGAGTGTAAGCACTTGGGACTTCCACAGAACCACACGTGTCTCCAGCGCTGTACAAATGTTGGTGCTGAGGTTCTGTGCAGGAGTGGTGATGTACGTTCTGGGCAGTCAGCTGGGGAGAGGAAAAAGGGAACGTATCAATCAGAGCAAGGAAAGGGTTACCAGCAGCTTTTTATTTCACAGACAATTTGCTGTCTTTTTAGTCTTTCCTTATTCATCCTTTCCTTTGTCACCTCTCTTCTTATTTGTACTTTTCTTTCTCATGCCCCTCCCTTTCCTGCATCGATACACTTTGAAAACAGTGCTGCAATGCTCCCTAGTTCAAGATTACAGTGTACTTTACGAGGTATGATTTAATTAGGGGCCTTATTATGTTTTCAGCAGCTTAAGGTGGGCCTTTCAACTTATCTACCTAATTGGTTGCACAAGAAGTTTCACAGCCCATGACAAAACATTGTCAGTGATCAAAGTCTGAATTCTACATAAAGGAAAAATATTAATAATAAGATTATTCTTCAAGTGTGCACTGCTAATTATGTCCAGAATGTAACTGTAGAAACACTTTTGACTGATGTGAGCTTTGTCTAATAAACATGAGTCTTCAGTGAGCTATGAAAAGTGATGCTCTGACTGTACAATGCTGGTGTCTAATTTTGCCAACTGAAAATGTTAAAGATATTTTCCTGTGCTTTTCTTCTCCCTCCATCCCCACCTTCCTGTCTGCAGGTGACGACACCCGAGGTGATGATGCCCAGCAGCATGTTTCTGCCAGCGGCCACTCCAGAGAAGGACGGGAGCTCCACCGCTGAGGAGCCGGGGAAGCAGTCTGGTGAGTGCGGTCACTGAGGCCCACATGTCCCCCAGTCCCCAGGCTCCCATCACCTGCTGGGGACTGTGGCCAGGGACATCTCCTGTCAGTGACCTCCAGCACCTGGACGTCTCCTGAGGACCGCAGTTGACAGCACACAGCGGGGCTGTCTCCATTCTGGGCCAGCACCCGCATGTCCCTGTGCAGGGCAGGGCAGCTCAGAACTGCACAGCTCACGCACCATGGTGATTGCTGGGGAAATTGTATTAAATCCTTACCAAGGAGAATAGAAGGGAGCAATGAGAAGAAGGTGGTAAGATGGCTTAGAGAGTTGGGTGGGAAACCACCAGGGTTGCAGCTGCTGGCACAGACTGCACTAACATCTGTGCTGCTGCCAGAGCTCAGATGCATCCGCTCCGGAGCTCTGAGCTGCTGCTGCACTCATCCAGCTCAGATGTCTCCCATCTGCCTTGCTGCCATGCTTTAAAGACATGTTTTAAAGACATGGCTGTAAATCAATGACAGTTCAGTCGTGGGTTTGCAGTGTAACATTAGAGCATCCCAAGAACAACGTTCTGCTTGGGCAGTAGTGTCTCATCGTAAACTTGGCAGGAAAGCAATGTCAGTCTACCTTCTATGTCCTCCTGGCAAGTCTATAACAAATCTGGGAACTAAGACAGCCACTGCTTCCCTTTAGGCTGTCAGTACCAAGGCAGTGATGCTGGTGGGACAGTGCTCATACAGGCAGGACACCTAATGCTGCAGCAGGCAGTGGGATCCCCTCTTCAGCACCCACCAGTATCTCGCTGCCTTTTCTGGCAGAACTGTACTGTGAGACCCCGGAAAAGAGGCAGTGCACCGAGTGCTTCATCTTTCTTCTCCCACCCTCAAACAACAACTTTTGAGCTGCTGCCTATAGTACCTGAATTGCATTCCTGTGTTAGCTTTAAAAGGAGCATGACTCAAATACCATTCTCAGTTGGGGAAACCTTCTTACTGGAAATTAGTCAGGACATCAAAGAAATAAAGCAAAAACAGATCGGTGGCTGGATGGCTTTCACTTAAAAGGGAGAATTAAAGGTGATAAATGCGCTAAGGAGATGTATATGTGTGAATCATTTTCAGATATTCAGAGTGGGAAGAAAGTAAATTTTCTAGGCTTATTCAGTGGGCCATGATGAAGATAATGGGCTGGTATCAAAAGAAATGAATGAAGGTAGAGGAGAAATTTTGGCAATACCCATCAGTCTTGGAGAGGGGAAAAAACAACAGTCCTCATGCGTCAATGTAATTTCCAATTTTGTTGTGATTTTGTTTTCACAGAGCTCTCTGAGGACTCAGGAAAGAGCCTTTTACCATCAGAAGGTGCAGAGCACAGTGGTGAACCCAAGCCTGCTGCAGCTGATCAGAGCTCTGCCAGGGAGGACTCTGGTTTCCTCTGCTGGAAGAAAGGATGCAACCAGGTTTTCAAGAGCTCGGCAGCCCTGCAGACGCATTTCAATGACGTTCATGCCAAGCGTCCCCAGCTGCCGGTGTCTGATCGCCACGTCTACAAGTACCGCTGTAACCAGTGCAGCTTGGCATTCAAAACCATTGAGAAGCTGCAGCTCCATTCCCAATACCATGTGATCCGGGCAGCTACGATGTGCTGCCTCTGCCAGCGCAGCTTCCGAACCTTCCAGGCCTTGAAGAAGCACCTGGAAACCAGTCACCTGGAGCTGAGTGAGGCCGACATTCAGCAGCTGTACGGTGGTCTTTTGGTCAATGGAGACCTCCTTGCTATGGGTGATCCTTCACTTGCAGAAGACCACACTATAATAGTTGAGGAAGATAAGGAGGAAGAGAGCGACTTGGAAGATAAGCAGAGCCCGACAGGGAGTGATTCGGGGTCCGTACAAGAGGATTCTGGCTCTGAACCAAAAAGGGCCTTACCCTTCAGGAAGGGTCCTAACTTCACTATGGAGAAATTCCTAGATCCATCTCGCCCTTACAAGTGCACGGTCTGCAAGGAGTCTTTCACACAAAAGAACATTCTCCTGGTTCATTACAATTCAGTTTCTCATCTGCATAAACTGAAACGAGCCCTCCAAGAGTCTGCTACTGGGCAGCCTGAACCTACCAGTAGCCCTGACAACAAACCCTTTAAGTGTAACACATGCAACGTGGCCTACAGCCAGAGCTCTACCTTGGAGATCCACATGAGGTCTGTCCTGCACCAGACCAAGGCTCGTGCAGCCAAGCTAGAGGCAGCTGGGGGCAGTGGCAGCAGTAATGGAGCTGGCAATAGCAGCAACAGCAGTCTCTCTTTGGGTTCCTCTACACCAAGTCCAGTGAGCACTAGCAACAGTAATGCTTTTACAACCACCAACACGAGTAATTCAGGCACAGCTCCCATTCCCAGCCTGCTCAATCAGGTGCCCAGTGACACTGTGGGAATTCCTCCCATAGGTAACCCCATTAGCACTAATATCTCCTCCCCTTCTGAGCCCAAAGAGGTAAACCGGAAGAAGCTGGCAGACATGATTGCCTCCAGGCAGCAGCAGCAGCAGCAACAGCAGCAGCAGCAGCAGCAGCAGCAAGCTCAGACCTTGGCACAGGCACAGGCCCAAGTCCAGGCCCACCTGCAGCAGGAACTGCAGCAACAGGCTGCTCTCCTGCAGTCTCAGCTCTTCAATCCAGGACTTTTGCCACACTTTCCAATGACCACTGAGACCCTTCTGCAGCTTCAACAACAGCAGCATCTTTTATTTCCTTTCTACATTCCCAGTGCTGAGTTCCAGCTCAACCCAGAAGTTAGTTTGCCTGTCACCAGTGGTGCACTGACACTGACTGGTACAGGTCCAACTTTACTGGAGGACCTGAAGGCTCAGGTTCAACTCCCTCAGCAGAGCCATCCACAGCTCCTTCAACAGCAGCAAGGTCAGTTGTCCTTGTCACAACCTCACTCTGTCCTTATCCAGCAGAGTCAGCACCCAGAGAAGAAGAATAAACCTGTAGTGAAGGAGAAGGAAAAAGAAACCCCACGGGAAAGTGCGGAGAGGGGAGACACCAATGCAGTGTCTAAGGAATCTCTGCCTGATAACTTAAAGCCCAAAGACAAGAAGGACTTTGTACCGTGCAGCAGTTCAGAGCCCTCCTTACTGCCTCCACGTATTGCATCTGACGCAAGAGGGAATGCCACAAAAGCCTTGCTGGAAAACTTTGGCTTTGAGCTTGTCATTCAGTATAACGAGAACAAGCAGAAGGTGCAGAAGAAAAATGGGAAGACAGAGCAAGGTGAGAACTTGGAAAAGCTGGAGTGTGATACATGTGGAAAATTCTTTTCAAACATCCTCATCCTGAAGAGCCACCAAGAGCATGTTCACCAACATTACTTTCCCTTTAAGCAGTTAGAGAAGTTTGCCAAACAGTACCGAGAACACTATGACAAACTGTACCCACTACGGCCTCAGACCCCAGAGCCACCACCACCGCCTCCGCCACCCCCACCTCCACTCCCTCCAGCACCTCCTCAGCCAGCTTCTACTCCTACCATTCCTACTTCTGCCCCACCGATTACCTCTCCTACAATTGCACCAGCCCAGCCATCTGTGCCACTCACCCAGCTCTCCATGCCAATGGAGCTCCCCATCTTTTCACCACTGATGATGCAAACCATGCCACTACAAACGTTGCCTGCTCAGCTGCCCCCCCAGCTTGGTCCCGTAGACCCTCTGCCTACCGACTTGGCCCAGTTATACCAGCATCAGCTCAACCCAAGCCTTCTCCAGCAGCAGCAGAACAAGAGGCCACGGACACGAATCACCGACGACCAACTCAGAGTCCTTAGGCAGTATTTTGATATTAATAATTCCCCAAGTGAGGAACAGATCAAAGAGATGGCAGACAAATCCGGATTGCCCCAGAAAGTGATCAAGCACTGGTTCAGAAATACGCTTTTCAAAGAACGCCAGCGCAACAAGGATTCCCCGTACAACTTCAGTAATCCTCCCATTACCAGCCTGGAAGAACTGAAGATAGACTCACGGCCTCCTTCTCCAGAACCTCAAAAGCAGGAGTACTGGGGAAGCAAACGGTCCTCCCGGACACGCTTTACTGACTACCAACTCAGAGTCCTGCAAGACTTCTTTGATGCCAATGCTTATCCAAAGGATGATGAATTTGAGCAGCTGTCTAACTTGCTCAACCTCCCAACACGCGTCATAGTGGTGTGGTTTCAGAATGCCCGTCAGAAAGCGAGGAAAAACTACGAGAATCAGGGAGAAGGCAAAGATGGGGAACGGCGGGAGCTTACGAACGACAGATACATCAGAACGAGCAACTTGAATTACCAGTGCAAGAAGTGCAGCCTAGTCTTTCAGCGCATTTTTGATCTCATTAAACACCAGAAAAAACTTTGTTACAAAGATGAGGATGAGGATGGACAGGATGATAGCCAGAATGAAGACTCTATGGATGCAATGGAGCTTTTGACTCCAACCAGTTCCTCCTGCAGCACACCCATGCCCTCGCAAGCTTACAGCACGCCTACATCTTCAGCTAATGCAACCTCCTCTGCTTTTCTGCAGCTCACAGCAGAGGCAGATGATTCCTCCACCTATAGTTCTAAAGTAGAAGCTACAGATGAGAAACCAAAGCAGTCTGAACCTCCAAGTACACAGCAAAACCAAACTCAAGAGAAGCAAGTGCAACCAAAGCAAGAGTCTCAACAGCAACAGGACCAAGGAGAACAGAAGACAAGTTCAGCACACCAAAAGACTTCACAGTTATCCTCCCCCTCTTCACTTCAACAGCCACCTCCGCCTCCTCAGCCCCCTCAGTGTTCCTTGTCGCAGTCAAGCCCAAGTCCGTCTCAGCTGTCACATCTCTCCCTCAAACCTATCCACACATCCACCCCTCAACAGCTGGCAAACCTACCTCCACAGCTAATCCCGTACCAGTGTGACCAGTGTAAGCTGGCATTTCCTTCCTTTGAGCATTGGCAGGAGCATCAGCAGCTTCATTTTTTGAGTGCACAAAACCAGTTTATCCACCCTCCATTCCTGGACAGGACGCTGGATATGCCTTTCATGCTTTTTGATCCCAGTAATCCACTACTTGCGAGCCAGCTGCTGTCTGGAACATTACCACAGATTTCAGCAAGTTCAGCTACTTCGCCATCGACACCAACATCCACAATGAACACGTTGAAGAGAAAGCTGGAGGAGAAGGCCAGTGCGAGCCCCGGAGAAAATGACAGCGGGACTGGAGGAGAAGAACCACAAAGGGATAAGCGTCTAAGAACAACGATTACCCCAGAGCAGCTGGAAATTCTTTATCAGAAATACTTGCTTGACTCCAACCCAACACGGAAAATGCTGGATCACATTGCACACGAAGTCGGCTTGAAGAAACGTGTGGTGCAAGTCTGGTTTCAGAACACCCGTGCGCGGGAAAGGAAGGGGCAGTTCAGAGCTGTGGGGCCTGCCCAAGCCCACAGACGGTGTCCGTTCTGCCGAGCTCTCTTTAAAGCAAAGACCGCTCTTGAAGCTCACATCCGATCTCGCCACTGGCACGAGGCCAAGAGAGCTGGATATAACTTGACATTGTCTGCTATGCTCTTAGATTGCGATGGGGGACTCCAGATGAAGGGAGACATCTTTGACGGAGCGAGTTTTTCCCACGTGCCACCAACTAGCAGTGATGGTCAGAGTGTTCCTCTCTCCCCTGTGAACAAGAGCATGGAACTGTCACCTCGAACTCTGCTGAGTCCATCCTCTATCAAGGTGGAAGGGATAGAGGACTTTGAGAGTCCCTCCATGTCCTCGGTCAACCTGAGCTTTGACCAAGCAAAGCTGGACAACGATGACTGCTCTTCTGTCAACACTGCAATCACAGACACTACAACAGGAGACGAAGGGAATGCAGACAATGATAGCGCAACAGGGATCGCAACTGAAACCAAATCGACATCAGGACCCAGCGAAGGTCTTACAAAAGCTGCCATGATAGCAATGTCTGAATACGAAGATCGGCTGTCTTCTGGCCTGGTCAGCCCAGCTCCCAGCTTTTACAGCAAAGAGTACGATAATGAAGGTACTGTGGACTATAGTGAAACATCCAGCCTTGCGGATCCCTGCTCACCCAGCCCTGGTGCAAGTGGTTCAGCCAGCAAATCTGGGGAGAGCGGGGATCGGCCCGGACAGAAACGCTTTCGCACTCAGATGACTAATCTCCAGCTAAAAGTTCTTAAGTCATGCTTTAATGACTACAGGACACCTACCATGCTGGAGTGTGAGGTCCTGGGCAATGACATTGGACTGCCAAAGAGAGTTGTTCAGGTCTGGTTCCAGAATGCTAGGGCAAAAGAGAAGAAGTCCAAACTCAGCATGGCCAAGCATTTTGGTATTAACCAAACAAGTTATGAGGGACCCAAAACAGAGTGCACTTTGTGTGGCATCAAGTACAGCGCTCGACTGTCTGTACGTGACCATATCTTCTCTCAACAGCATATCTCCAAAGTTAAAGAAACCATTGGAAGCCAGTTGGATAAGGAAAAGGAGTATTTTGACCCAGCTACTGTACGTCAGTTGATGGCTCAGCAGGAGCTGGACCGGATCAAAAAAGCCAATGAGGTTCTTGGTCTGGCAGCTCAACAGCAGGGCATGTTCGATAACACCCCTCTGCAAGCTCTTAACCTTCCTGCTGCATACCCAGCACTACAGGGCATCCCTCCAGTCTTGCTCCCAGGCCTCAACAGCCCATCCTTACCAGGCTTCACTCCATCCAACACAGGTGGGTATGGATATTATCACACTGCTCAGAGACACAGATTAACTTGATGCATCTTTGGCACAGCTGGATGTTCCTTTCAGAATGACTGATAAGAGGGTGCATGGCCCTTTAGTCAGGCATGTTTACATGATGGCAGATAAGCAACAGATATTTTATCTTTAATTCCCGAATTCAGGTTTGATAGCAAAATCTGAAATAGAGCAAAATCCAGACGTGCTGCGTATCCGTTTCATTAGGAAAGAATAATAATTCTGACACACCTTCAAGGAAAGTGAAAATAGAGGATTTATCAAATAGAACATGAGAAGAACTAAATGTGCTGAGTGCATTGTTCATTATATCTTTCCTTTTGATATTAAATTCAGTTTATGTAATGCTATCCCAAGTTTTCAGTAATTCTGAACTGCTTACTGGGAGGATGTGATGTACCTGGCAGCAATGGTAACAGAATCTGTACTATTTTGTTGTAATGTCGTCAAAGTGACCTCTGGGACAAACCCCAATGGGGCAGTGGCTTGTTTTCTGAGCTACGGGCTGGGTACCACCAGCAAATACCTTCTTAGCCAACAACGGTGAAGTCACGTGATAAATCTGCTTTGTATTTTAATAAGGTTTTTCTTAACTGCAAAATGAAATTTGGCCTACTTGTTTGGATGGCCTAGTTCCAGTTGCTGGACTTTGTTTTTTCAGGATGCAGTTTTATCTTGTACCTGAGGGAGGGGTGGAAAGTACATGATACATAGCAAATACTGCAAGTGGGAAGTAGTGTTCAGTAGAGTAGATCTCAAAAACTTGATCCAGGGGCCACCTTCTACCCCTGCTGCATCAGTATCATCCCAAGGATGTGCCTGCATCTGAATTGCAACTCGTGATGGTGGGACTGATGTTCTGTAGCAGACCTGCTTTCCCACGGCAGACTTCTCTGCTTGCTTCTGATGATCCCTATTCGAGTCACCTTTCACCAGGGCTGCTCTGTTTGCACAGATATGCAAAGGAGTGATTCCTGCATTTTGTCTCAGCAACAGGCTGAGCCTGTCTCAGGCTGGAAGGGCCATTACACCACATATACCAGCATGTACCTTTGTTTTCTGAACTGCAGTGGTATGGATCGAATGCCATTAGACAGCATCCAGAAACAATAACTTTCTCTTACTGTACTAATGATGAGGCTAATGATGAATTATAGTTCATGCTATAAAGTCTGAGTACGATCTAAGCATCTTCCTGGCTTCCTAATCAGAAACTGGAGTGGTATCAGTCTCCAAAAAGACTTTCTGATGCTTTTTGTCAGCAGGCCATCTCTTCAGTTCCAGTTTCAACAGATTGAGGAACTGAATGCTGATGCTGCTGCGTAAAACAATGGTGTAAAATTAATGAATGTCTTCTTTGTCATCCAGGAGGTAAATCTTTGGATAAGCAAATCAAAGACTTAGACAAAAGGATAGTGGCTGGTACCAGCAGTTATGTTGTAGAGATGCTCACTGTAACATCACCAGAGCCTACATTTACTATGCTGGTACACTGACACTGGGTGTAACATCCTAAAAAAAGCACCAGAGACCCATAACGTAAAACAGGCAACCTTCTCTCCCCTTGGAAGTGCTTTTGTTCACCTTTTCCTTCATCACTGTTCATCTCCAAAATATTTTCTGCTGACAAATGGAAAATGTGCAGTCACTGCATCTGTCGGGTTCTGGCCTTTCCAAAGATGATCTGCTCTCTTGGAGCCGTGATCCTTCCCTCTACTCGAGCAGCAGAAGGGATTACCTTGTAGTCTGGTTCCCAGTGTTCATGTCAGAAGCAGAAGAGATCAGAGTGAGTTTATCTGGAAGGGCTTTCTGTCAGGAGCTAGGTTCTCCACGAGGCTTTTTGCATAGTTAAAGAACTCCCTCCATCCCCATGAAGAGATAAAACAGTTCCTAACTGTGGGTGCAGAACTGTCCATTGTAATTAAGCCATGTTAAAAAGAGTTGCTGTGAGCTATTCTGTCTGGGGCTGCTGCCCGTTGCTGTGCCTTGAGCCTGGTCTTATGCGTGTGCCTGAAGGGATCATTGTGTGCCAGGATATTTTTGTGCTGTTCTTGTTCTTGCAGAGGATCTCAGTTCAGTGGCCAGAAGTAGGCCAAGACAATCTCTTTGGCAGATCATATTGTCAGGCTGTCTCAGATCACCTCTGCACTGTTTACTTAGTACCCCAAATTTATAATAAGATCTAAAATTACTTTTTTGCTTTTCAATATATATTGCTGCCTTTATTTTTCTCCAAAGACCAGGATGTGTCCTGGGGAGATGGGGCTACATACTATGAATGTTAAAAGCAATCAGTGACTGCCTAGACAGGACTGAGCTATTTAGAAAGTCAAACAGACTATTCGTGGCCTTTAGATAAAGCTCCAAAGGTCAGGCCATCTCTGCTCAGAGCCTGTCGCAGCAGATAAGGCTGTGCATCCAGGAACATTATGAATTGGCTGCTGCTCCCGTGCTCGAACCTCGTGGGGCTGTTCAGTTAGGGAACGTCCGTTTCAATGGCATCTCTCCATAATGCATCCTTATCTGAAACCTGTGAGGCTGCAGTGTGGAGGCTCACTTCAGATCTTTATGAGTCGCTATTGTCTCAATACAGCATCAAGAGCAGTGCAGGTTTTTGGAGGGCTTTGCTTCAGTCACCACTGAACCTTGCTGCTGGCTTCCTTCCCCAGGCTGTCCTCTGCAGAGGGACGTGGGTTTGTCCCCTCCTGTTTGTGCAGGAGGCCAGATCTGCATGTGGCTTTCCAAAGCCTGTGGATGAGTGCAACAGCACATGGATGACACCAGGGATAAATGAACTACTTGCAGCAGGGTGTCGTGCAGATGGGTTTTGGACACCTCTGTGTCCCCCCTAGCTGCCAACCTGTGATGCTGAGAGGAGGCTGTTCCTTTGCCGTGTTATGAGAAGCAGAAATTCCTGTTGTTCTGCGCAGTGTTGCAGAGCACCGTGGTGTGAGGGGCTCCTGCAGCGCAGTTGTGCAGGCAGCAGTGCAGGGCTCAGCACCCAGAAGGCGGAGGAGCACACAGTGCACTGCAGTCCCACTGTGCAGGTCTGCACTCTGCCCCAGCTCCACAGGACCCCCGTGTCAGCTCCCTGCTGGCAGCAGGGCTGGTGGGGCTGTGGGTGCCACTGCCTGGTGCTCAGGATCAGTGATGCTGGTTGAAGTCCCCATCAGGATAAATGGGGCAGCTGAAGCTCAGGTGAACTGTTGGCTGCAGCCCCATCTGTGTGCAGATCCCTTTTGTGCTGCTCACGGGCCGAAGCAGCCTGGCAGCAGCTGGGTTTGCTGCCTGCACCCAGCCATGTGCACAGCAGTGCCCTGCGGCTGCGCTGCCCCCAGCAGCACTCCAGGCTGCCGCTGTGCCCCAGAACGGCACCTTCTTCTCTCCTGCCCTCTCCCCCTGAATGGCAGAACCTAAAGCAGGAGTTGCTGTGCAGCCGTCGCTGTTTCCCAGTGCTGCGGCTCTAAGGACTGAAAGTGTGATAATGAAAGGATGGATTTTGCAGAAGGGTTTTGCAGCAGGGGTGGGATCCTGCAGCCAGTTCCTGGCTGTGGAGTCATTGACCGTACAGGGCTGTGCCTGTGAGAAAACTGGAGCTTTGTTTTATTTTTGTTTTCTCCTAATGGCACTGAGGGACTTCCTGCACAAAGCGTTCCTTTCTGGGAGTGCATTCACCGACTGCAGTGGATGTGACTAATGCATCAGTCCTTCAGAGCCGTGCTCCTGTGGCCCCAACTGCCATCAGCTGTGAGAGCAGAAATCAATCCCGGGAGCTGCGCTGGTGCTGCTGGGAGGACTGGCAGACCTCGCATTCCAGCGTTCATCCATCTCCTTGAGGAAGCATTACAGTGCTTGTAACTGCCCCCAGAACAAGATGTTCTTGCCCCAGGGAGATGCATGAACTCCCAACAAACTTTGAAATAACATGGAGGTCGTGTGCACAGAGCCTCTTACAGAAGGGTGGGGTTCAGTCAGGAGTTTGTGGTTCATGAACGCCACCCAACTAGGACAGATTGCCTTCCGTGCCCGTTCAGCCCAGTTCAGTTACCGTGACCAGGGCTCTGTAATCTGTGGAGATTGTAACAGGATTGGCAGTGCCAGTACTAGGGCCACGTGGCACAGCACTTCCCTTCTGTTTGCATGTGTGGCCAGAGGAACACCCATTTAGTGCAGGTGTGAGAAAAGGACCTGTCCATGGCATCAGCTGTTAATCACTGTGGAATTTCAGAGGGGTCAGGACCAAAATAACTGTTTTTCAGATTTCTGAGGAATTGGAAACTGTAGTCTGCACTTACAGTAAATGGTTCCGTTCTGGTTCCTTCTGTCTCCAGCTTTATCTGCCAGACAAGCTAATGCAGTAGGGAAGTGTTCAATAAGAGAAAACCCGGAGCTATAGGTTTCCTTTGAAGCCATCCTTACCTTGCACTGTTTATCTGCTGCTGTCAGCCTGTGTGTCCCTTCATGGTAGTGATGCACCTTCTGTGTTTGCATTTTGCTGGTGCTCACAGTGCTTAGAGTTTTTTTTTATTTTTGCCAGAAGCTGAAAGGGAAAGTGTGGAAGAGGACAAGGACTTGGTTTGGTTTCCTAAGTCCACCCTCTCAGGGTGCTGTCTAATCAGGACCTTCCTGTGTCTGTGTCATTCAGGGGGAAAAAAAACAAACAAAAAAAACTAAGCCAGAGTCAAGCAACTTCTAATTTACTGTGGGAAATGGTCCTTTCAAAGTTGTTTAATCCATTCCATGGCTCCCGTAGTTGTAAGCTGAAAGGAACAAAGTTTTCATCTGATGAGAACAAGCCTGGGGACTGGAACAGCTCCATTATGCAGGGGACAACAGCTCAGAAAGTTTGGCTGAAGCTACTCAGGAAAGCCAGGTGCATTGCGTGGTCTGAGCTGTTTCTTCAGGGTTTGTGCCTCTGCTCAGCTGCCCGTGAAGTGGGGAGATTTTTTCTTCCCTTCGTTTATATAATTACAGAACAGTCTGGGTTGGAAGGGGCTTCTGGAGGTCATGTGGTCCAGGCACCATGCTCAGACGAGGCCCCCTGGAGCGGGCGGTGAATGACTGACCCATGTTTGTAAAGGTGGTGTTCTCTGGTTGGCTGCTCCCGCTCTCACACGGTGGGCTGCCCTCCTCCCGGATGCAGGAAGGGAAAGCGAGCTCGCAGGGAATGGGGACAGGCATCCTGGGGACACCCAGCTGCTGCTGCAGGAGCCACATCCCCACAGCCCACTGCCAGTGCCCTGCCCCAGCTGCCCAGTGCTCAGTTCGAGCTCTCATCCTGCAGCCTGTCTCCAAATCTCTTTGCACCCTTCAGCTGCCCCCATGCTCCTCTTCAGCCCTCCTGTGCATCCCCATCACTCCCTCACCAAACACACTCAGCTGCCCCTGACTGAGACTGCTTGGGTATGGCTCTGCCTTCTGCCTCTTAGGGAAAGAGAGATTGTAGATGTGGGCTGAGCTGCCGGTCAGGAGGGAGCTGCAGTCAGCTCCTGAAAGATCAATCTGAGCGTGGGGGCTCCCCTGCAGTGGGTGGTGGCAGATGCCTGTCCATCCATCCGTCCATCCTTCCATCCTCTCCAAAGAGGCGGTCTGAGCGTCTGAGGGCTAAGCATGGCTGCTCTTCCTAGGAAGGGGCTCCTGAACACCATTTCCAACTGCAGAGCACTCCATTTTGTCCAGCAGCAAAGCAAGAAGCGCCACAGGTTGCGGAAGGGCAGCAGGCAGCCTGCGTTTTAAGTATTTAGTTACTCCAGTGCTAGTGACCGATCCTACTCTGGGCCCGATGCTGGGCAGCCATTGGGCGTCCGTGGCTGTGCGCGACATGGTGGCAGGTGTAAGGCCGTGAGCACAGCCAGGCAGCGGGGGCATGCGGCACTACGAGCTCACCAGGGCCCGGCTGGTACTGCCCCACGTGGGGAAGGGGCTGCACCTGTGGCCCGGGACCACCACTGGCCGCTTGCTGCCCGCCTGTGCCGAGCGGCTCCTCACCTCTCTCTCCTCCCTCTTGCAGCTTTAACTTCTCCCAAACCCAACCTGATGGGCCTGCCCAGCACAAGCGTCCCTTCGCCCGGCCTTCCCACCTCTGGATTACCAAATAAGCAGCCCCCGGCAGCGCTCAGCTCGCCCACCCCGGCGCAGGGCACGGCCATGGCCCCGCAGCAGCCACCGGCGACAACGCCACAGCCGCAGCCGCAGCAGCAGCCCCCGCCACCACGCAAGGAGAAGGAGGGCGAGAAGGCGAAAGAGAAGGAGAAGGCGCCCAAGGGGAAGGGGGACCCCCTGCCAGGTCCCAAGAAGGAGAAGGGGGAGGCTCCGGCGGGTGCCCTTGCGGCCCCGCTGCCCACCATGGAGTACGCGGTGGAGCCGGCGCAGCTCCAGGCGCTGCAAGCCGCCCTGAGCTCCGACCCCGCCACGCTGCTGACCAGCCAGTTCCTGCCCTACTTCGTCCCCGGGTTCTCCCCCTACTACGCCCCGCAGATCCCCGGCGCCCTGCAGAGTGGGTACCTGCAGCCCATGTATGGGATGGAGGGGCTCTTCCCATACAGCCCTGCACTGTCGCAGGCGCTGCTGGGGCTGTCCCCTGGCTCCCTGCTGCAGCAGTACCAGCAATACCAGCAGAGTCTGCAGGAGGCATTGCAGCAGCAGCAGCGGCAGGCACAGCAGCAGCAGCAGCAGCAGCAACAGCAGCAGAAAGCGCAGCAGCCCAAAGGAAGCCAAACCCCCGTCCCCGCGGGGGCCGCCACCCCGGACAAAGACCCTGCCAAAGAACCCCCCAAGCAAGAAGAGCAGAAGAACGCACCCCGCGAGGTGTCCCCCCTCCTGCCCAACCCCCCCGAGGAGCCCGAAGCAGAAGGCAAGGGCGCGGACTCCCTCTGCGACCCCTTCATCGTCCCGAAGGTGCAGTACAAGCTGGTCTGCCGCAAGTGCCAGGCGGGCTTCGGCGACCAGGAGGCGGCCAGCGACCACCTGAAGTCCCTCTGCTTCTTCGGCCAGTCCGTGGCGAACCTGCAGGAGATGGTGCTTCACGTGCCCACCGGCAGCAGCCAGGGCAGCGGCTCGTACCAGTGCGTGGCGTGCGAGAGCACGGTGTGTGGGGACGAAGCCCTCAGTCAGCATCTCGAGTCAGCCCCGCACAAACACCGAACAATCACAAGAGCAGCAAGAAACGCCAAAGAGCACCCCAGTCTATTACCTCACTCTGCCTGCCCCCCCGACCCCAGCACCGCATCTACCTCGCAGTCGGCCGCTCACTCAAACGACAGCCCCCCGCCCCCCCGGCCCCCCCCGGCTTCCCCCCACGCCTCCAGAAAGCCCTGGCCCCCGGCCGCCCCCCGCGCCCCGCCGGGGAAGCCGCCGCCGCCGCCCTTCCCTCCTCTCTCCTCATCTTCAACGGTTACCTCAAGTTCATGCAGCACCTCAGGGGTTCAGCCCTCGATGCCAACAGACGACTATTCGGAGGAGTCTGACACGGATCTTAGCCAAAAGTCAGATGGACCGGCGAGCCCGGCGGAGGGGCCCCGGGAGCCCGGCTGCCCTAAGGACAGTGGTCTAGCTAGCGTAGGAATGGACACCTTCAGATTGTAAGCTTTGAAGATGAACAATAAAAATGAATTTAAATAAAAAAAAAGTTAATAACAAACCAATTTCAAAAATAGACTAACTGCAATTCCAAAGCTTCTAACCAAAAAAAGAAAAAAGAAAAAAAGAAAAAGCGTGGGTTGTTTTCCCATATAACGATGCCGGTGGGTTTTACATTTCTTTTTTCCTTTCCTTTTAATAAAATAAAACTGAAAAAAAAAAAAAGAAAAAAAAAAAAAGAAAAAAAGAAAATCCTGTTACATTTGTCCGTTTGAAGGTACTGTTGGTCTGGGAGACGAGAGCCCGTGCTGCCTCCGTCGCGTCCTCGCAGCGGAAGCCCCTTGTACCCGTGTACATTGCCCCTTCTCAGTAACGCCCCACGTCGATAGCACAGCAGAGGCCGGCATGCACTGTATGGGAAAGCAGCCCACCTTGTTACAGTTTTAAATTTCTTGCTATCTTAGCATTCAGATACCAATGGCTTGCTAAAAGAAAAAAGAAATGTAATGTCTTTTTATTCTCAGGTCAATCGCTCACACTTTGTTCTGTTTTCAGAATCATTGTTTTATATATATATATATATATATATAATTTCTTTTTGTTTGTTTGGGGGTTTTTGGTTTGGTTTTGTTTTTGTTCCAGAAAAGGATTTGTTTTTCTTTTTTTTTTTTTTCTTTTTTCTTTTTTCTTTTTTGTTAATTTAAAATGGGCAGAAAGTATTCAAGAGCAAAACAATGTGAACTGCTTTGGCTTTTCGGGGATTTTAAGGGTAGCTTTTCTGCTGAAGCCAATTTCAAGGGGAAAAGTTAAGCACTCCCACTTCTCAGAAAAACAAAACAAAACAAAACAAAACACAAAGAGTGTTGAGGACTCGGAGCTTAAAAAATGAGTTTTAAAACAACTGACTTTCTGTATTTATGATAGATATGACCATTTTTGGTGTTGAGTAGATTGTTGCATTGGAAATGAACTGAAGCAGTATGGTAGATTTAAAAGAAAAAACCCTTTTGTGTACATTTAGCTTTTGTATGGTCCAGCTGACGGCTTCTCATTCGATGTTGTCTTGTTCATTCCTAGCCAGGTAGATTGCAATCCATTGACTCGCCCAAGCTTCTCTCCCTTTGTACCTTTATCCCCACTTCCCCCATCCTGTACTCTTCCACTTATGGTCGCTACCTTCATTTCTTAGAGGGTGGTTGCATAATTATTTTATAAAAACTAAAGAAAGAAGTTCAAAGGGTTTTGGGGGTCAGTAGGATCCCCTGCAGAATATTTTTTGTTGGGGGTTTGAAACTTTTTAAGGCGAATACATACGATTTACCTATGTCTGTTACCCTCGTGCACTTATCTCTTACTTATTTTCCATTTTCCTGTTGGGTTTTTGGTTTTGTTTTTTCTTCCTCTTCTTTTCCTCATTTGTAAATGCTTCAAAGACTGTTCCCGACCCGTTCGCGTTTGTTTCTGTTTGTGTAATTAGGCTGCGCTCTGTTCCTTCTTTAAAAAACAGCAAGGTTTTGTTACATTTTTTTCTCTAAAGAAAATTCATGCTTTAAATAAAATCCAAAGACATACCCTTTCACCACTGGTGCAGAATGAGCAAAAAGGATTCTTTTTACTTGAGAATTTGTTTCTGATTAAACAAACGAGTCTAAGTTTAAATAAAGAATAAAAAAAAGTACCCAGGTTGTTATCTGTGCTTCTTCTGCAAGCAGAGGGACGACGCGCAGCGCACCCCCAGGACCCGGCCGCGTCTGAGGGCCGCGGGGCGGCAGCGGGGCCGCGTGCGAGCGCTGTGCTCGGCCGCGCTCCCCCCCTCCTGCGGCCTGGACTTGGAAAGTTGAAGCTGGTGCTGCTAAGGCGCAGAGCCTGGAGACAGATGGATGCTTGCTGTTCCACTTGCGCAGCCAAACGTCAACAGGAACGATGTCCTTTCCCCCGTGTCCTCTGCCCTGAAAGCGCAAGAGCCTTTTCCCTGCCATCCTCATCCTCCTCCTGCTTCAAAGGGAACTTGGATAACTGTGAACGCGGGCTCCTCCTGCCGCCCCGGGCTCCCCAGCACCGAGGCCGTGTGTCGTCGCCGCGAGGGACCGCAGCGCCCCGAGAGACAAACGTGGGTTTCATTTCTTAGCGGGACTGCTTTGTTTTTATGGATTTTTGGTTTTAGTTTGATGGAAGACGAGATCCTGAACTGTTGTACATATTTCTAACTAGGCTAATGCACAGTGCAAATTCTTTTTTTAATTGTTTTTTAAGTAGACGATACTAAAGAGAGTCCATCCGATGTTCCTACCAGTATCAGCTGTAGCATAAGGTGTCGAAACAGAAACGAGAACACGAAGCGCATTCGCTGTTTTAACAAAACTGTTTTCTTTTAACAGAAGTTCTTGTATTTCTCCCCGTGTTTGAGATGAACATTTTTTAAATTCTAAAGTTGTACAGTTTTGGTTTTCCATTATTTTATCTTGTTTGTAATTCTATGAAATATATATATATATATTTTTTGCCATTTAACTGTTGTATGTTACTCTGTCTGTACCATATAGAAGTTTTTTGTTTGTTTTTGATTCTGTGATACGAGTTGACAATTTAACACTAGCTTTATCTGTCAAGTTCTGAGAGGTCTCTTTGAAACCCTTTGGTTTTGTTGGTTTCTTTGTTGGTTTTTGTTGTGTTTTTTTTATTATTATTATATTGCTTGGTCATAGTGCAATTTCCCTCTCCTCCTTCCCCCTCCTCCTTCCCACCCACTAAAAGGTTTTATAAATTCATTTCCTTGTATTTTTTGTAAATGTTTCTAGAGACTTTCAGTGCGAGGCTGCCTCCTCCCCTCGCTACGATGCGGCCGCGGGACCCATCCATGGCCCCCTACACCGTGGTCATGCACCGCCACCGCTGCCCATGGGACACAGCGGGGTGGGCGCGTGGTGGGGCCGCATCCATCTGCCCCGAGCGTGCCCTCCATCTGCCCATCTCCTTCATCCGGGAGCGGGGAGAGCGAGGCGTGGGGAGAAGATTTTAAACTTAGCATTGAGCGGGTTTCTGTTTTATTTTTAATAAAAAGCTGTTTTTTTAAGTAGTGAAGATGGCCAAAGTTTCATACAACTGAGAATAAAGTAAGGTGAAAGGCGCGTGTTGGGGCCACCTGTGCTCATGGGGCAGGTGGGGCGCGAGCAGGCGAGGGAGGCACCGGCACCGCCAGCGCACCCAGTGTTCATAGAAATATATTTTGCTTTAGAAAACAAAAATTAAACTTTTAAATAGAAGCAGAAATAGGGTTGGTCGGTCGGTTGATGGTTGGTTGGTTGGCTGGTTGGTGGTTGGTTGGTGGTTGGTTGGTGGTTGGTTGGTTGGTTGGTTGGTGGTTGGTTGGTTGGTTGGTTGGTGGTTGGTTGGTTGGTTGGTTGGTTGGTTGGTTGGTTGGTTGGTTGGTTGGAGCTGATACTGCCCACTGTGAAACACAAAGCTTTGACTATTTTATTTTGGTTTTATTTTGGGGGGTGAGTTTGGGTAGAACAGAAAGCATAAATGAGGTGAAGAGGGGTATGAACAGCCTTTGCAATGTACAAAAAATAGAGCAAGTGAAACCAAAAATGATGTTCTTGGTGTTTTTCTATAATGTAGTCTTGTTAGCTTTTTTTGTTACTGTAACAATGCTGATCTCAAACTGTACCAAAATTCATGGAGACTAACAGAAACAGAAACCACATGGAACTTTCAAAACTTTGAAAAAATTTGTCACAAAAGACTTTGTTGTCATAGTTGAGTTGACTGTAGATGGTAATTGAATATACTCCTTTGGAAATATTTCATCACGTATGTTTCCTGCTCATTGTGATACATTAAAAAAAAAAAAATGAGCAAAAGCTCTCGTCTCAATGTCCCCGCTTGTGCCGTGCAGGGTCCGTGTCGGGGGGAAGCGGCGTGGCACAGGGGCGGGCGCGCTGCTGGAGCCCAGGGTAGTGCCGGCGCGACCGCTTCCCTCCCAGCAGCCAGACTGGGGCTGCAGCATGCCTGGGCTGGTGCTGCGTTAATGTCAAAGTGGGAGTAATGAGCCAAACAGCACAGTTCCTATTATGGGATGCTTTGTGTGAGAAAAAGGCGCTATAAGTGTATTTAATTTTACTGAATGGCTGCGTAAGAATTCTGGGCACGTTGCTGTAATGGACATCTACAGGGAAGGCATGATGCCTTTGTGAGTAGGGGTCATCTTGAAACTTGTAAGCTAAAAGTGAACTAGAATCACCAGCAGTTTTCTTCCGCTGTGAAAGAAAAAGGTGGCAAAGGTAAGGCAGGTGAGTAGCAGATTCCCTGCTCCTCCCTTTGCAGGCAGGGAGGAACATGTGTCAAACCGTGAGCGTTAAATCCATGGTTCTTTTGCCAAAAATTGCCCCATGCAACAAAAAATCCTTGAAATTCGTTAGTAAGGACTACATCCAACAGAGAGCCCTGGGGGCTACCATCCATCTCTAATTTATAACTAAGGCAGTAAATAATTAAAGAAAAATGCAGGTGGGATGGGAAGTTTTGTGCGGGTGTCCTTGGATGGGCTGCAAGGGGCTTCCTCGGTCCACAGAGGAACACAGCCCGGCACAGGGCTCAGCCAGCAGGGATGCAGTGTGTGTGGTCAGAACGTCGGCCTGCCGGCCAGTGAATCCAATAATAGGGTTGCTGAAGACTTTTTGCATGAAAAAGAAAGAAAGACTAACACTTGTATGGATTCAGGCTCCAACAGAACATGAATTACAGAATAAAGCAAGTCAAAATTGAATCCCGACGACTCCTGGTGCCAACCCAAAGTCACCTGAACCTGGCCTCAGTGTGCAGCCCTGGGCAGAGGAGGGGCTCCTTCCGCGGCCATCAAGGCGGCGAAAGCAGATGCGCCCGGACGCACCCAAAGACATCAACGAAGCCACCCCTGCTGTGCAAAGGGTAGCTTGGTGGGTTTGTGCAGCACTGTAATGGCTCAGCATTGCTCACGTGTTTTTCCTTGTTGAATAATTTCCCTCCTGGAGATTTCCAAAAGAGCTTGGCTGTATTTTCCACCAATAACTGCATGGGGCTCTTTGAAGATGGCCTATTTTTCTGTTACGTGGAGCAGTGACATTTCAGGGGACGCAATGTATCACCACGTGCATCCTCCACGGGTCAGTTCAGTTACAGAGGGTGCGTATTTTTCCGTTATATATGTGTTAAAAAAAATTAGTTGGGTTTTTCTGGGTCATCAGGACGACAGTGCTTTTTAATGTCATTTTCATGTTGAAACATGACAGGTTTTTCCAGGAACACTGGAAGTTGTTATCAACGATTTTAATGGCTGACATCAGTCAGACACCATTTTAAATGTTCCAGCACAGGCCAGAAATAACGCACTGCAGCTTTAGATGCAGCCACGTGAGATGCAGCTCCTCCAGGACCGGGCAGCCCTCAGCAGACACTGCGGGGCCATGCTCAGTGCCTCTGTCCCATGCTGTTCTTCACGGATCACACCTAACCCCAATTCTTTCCCCATGTCACCCGATGGACGTCTGCTTTCTGCGCCATCAGGGACGGGCAGGGCACACAGCGGTGCAGCCCACGGGAAGGGGCTTTTGCACACCGGTGGGTACGTGGGAGCGGTGTGGCCGAGGCCAAGCGCTGCCTGGGGGGGACACAGCCACATGCTGGGGGCTGGGACAAGAGGCAGAAAAGGGAAATCGTGGGTGCAGACAGGTGTGCAAACCTGGACAGAACTAAATACACTTGGAGAACAGCAAGTTTGGTGTCTCTTGATGTAGAAATGCCAAAGGTGGTGCTCACTGCAGTTTGCCACCAGGCACAGAGCACCTCGTCTCTGCTGATGGTGCTCAGCCCGAGCGTTTGGCAGCGCTGCGGCTGCAAACAGAGCAGTGCACACAGCGGTGAGCAGTTGCTCCTCAGCCCCCATCTGCAGGACCCCTCAGCCCCCTCCTCCCATCCCAGGCACGGGCGTTGCGCTTCCTCTCTGCTGTGAGGCTGTGCAGGTGGGGATCTGGATTGCCTCAGCTGATCTGCTCCTTCCCATTAATCGGAAAAATCCATTCTGCAGCTTCTACAAAAGGACGGGACTGCAGCAGGAACGGGGTCACCGGGTGTGGGTGTTTGCACTGTGCCGTGTTAATGACTTCAGTGTTGTTCACAGACCTGCAGCTTTGTACGTTTATTATGTAACACTGCTATTTATTCCTGGGTTGAATTCCAGTTTAAAACAGCTACGCTTGAGGAAGCACCTCTCTAATGCTCAGAAAGGTGTAAATGGCTTCTGGTAGCTGCAAAGTAAAACCGCTGCGAGTGCCGCTCAGCTTAGAGCAGTGCATCAGCTGAAATTGTGCAAACTTCTGACACAAACAAAAAGGTTTTTCCATGCAGTGATTCTGTTAAGAGGAGAGTGGGAGTGATTTTTTAAATAACCTTTCACTGCCATCGCCTAAAAGGCAAGGAGGAGACTCAGAAGAAAAGGAGCGATGATCGCTGGGCCACTGAAGACACTGATGTTGCACATGGGCTTTCAGCAGCTGCCGCCTGGAGGACACCTCCTTGCCCTCCCAGATTTGGTGGTTTGCTGTTGCTCACACAGAAGAGGGGCTCTGTTCAGGGCTCACAGCACGGCGGAGGTGGCTCAGTCAGCCCCCACATCACAGCCCAGCACAGGGCCACCTGGTGCGCAGTGACACCATGGAACACCTCGGGTGTCTCTGCTTTCATCCTTGGTTTTCCACAGGGGATCCCAAATGGGCTCTGCCATGGAGCTGAACCTCACGCACAAACCTCTGGCAGCCCAGGCACAGGGCTGGATCTGGGTGCAGGAGCCAAAGAGGAGCTGTGTTTTTGAAGGAGTCTTGGACACAGAGGATTTACCCAGGGACTAAGGCAAAGCCAAAAGACCCCCCCCAGATCTGCCTGCTGACAGCTGCCAGTGAGGCCACGCAGAAGTTCTGCTGTGCACTGCGGGCCGCTGTGTCCCCAGGAGTGCAGCAGGGGCCCACTGGGCCTGGGGGGATGCCAGCCCTCTCCTGAGACCAGCAGATGCAGCCGCTGAACTGAGCAGGGCCCTGTGTTAACATCTTTGCTAAATGGCATCTGAAGTCCTCTAAGAAAGCTGCCTCGTCTAACGCAGATGGATGCTCTGAGAAACTGCCACCAGGCGCGGGCTGTGCCAGCAGTGGTGAAGGGTTAACTCCATCAGTACTTAAACTACAAATATGGAGCCCATTCTCTCCTCCAAGCTCGTTAACAATGTACACCTGATGATCTAAAGCACTAGAGAGTCATTTTAATTAACGCTCTGCCAGAGGGGATGTGGTGAAGACACTGATTTCACTCCAATGACTTTCTATTTTGGTATATTGCAGAATCGGTGCATTAGTTCCCTGGGCTGATGCGGTGAGTTAATCCAGAGACGGCTGCGCTCTGCGGGGGCAGTTCGGAGCCGAAGCGCTGCCACCATCCCGGCCCCAGCACGCGGCTCAGCTCAGAGCTGCACAACCCAAGGCCGTCCTCCCCTACCCGCAGCCAGCTCTGGGCTGTGTGCGCCGTGCCCCTGGGGGAGCTCAGCCCGCGCTGCAGAGGGGCTGCAACTGGCGGAGCTCTGGGTCTCCCGCAGCCTCGGCGCTGATGGAAGAGGCTTCACACTGCGCCCCAGAGAAAAGAGAGCGGTACCTATAAATGGTATTGTGCTGTTGGTTAGATGGTAGCATGATGTTACTTAATTAATGTTTTAATACCCTAGGCATCTTCTGTGCCGTATAATTCATATCGATTCAGCTGTGAGCATGTTCAGTTAAAAAGACTCTCTTTCCTAAGCAAACTTTCAATTATATTGAATTGTCACAGCAAAAAAGGGCCTTTTCTCAGCATGAGGGAGGGGGCTCTCTGCCAGCCACCGCCGGTCCAGCAGGGCGCACAGGCACACGAGCAGATGTGGGCATGCACACAGTGCTCAGCCCCTCCTGCCCCTGGTCCCTGAGCCACTGCCAACCCACACACCGCAGCACTGCCGGGCAGCATTTTGATTCACATTTTGGTTGTTAGTGTTTTCTGATCTCTGGCTGGTTTGGTCTTCATCTCTCGTTTCCATGGCACGCACAAGGCGAGTGCGTCACCGCCTCACTTTCCCTGATGCCCCCTTGTCCCCGCGGTGCTGGATGTGCAAGGAGAAAAGCAAACCCACTGCAGCCGCAGCCCTCCTGGCTGCAGAGCGGGTGCCTTGGGTCGGAGAGAGGCCAAAACCAAATCAGAACGGACAGAAAATCATCACCACTCTGCAAAGAGAAAGCAGCCCTGCAAGCAGGACGCGTGGCACAGCGCCCGGCAGCTCGTGGCCAGCCCGGCCGTGGTGACGCAGCGCTCGCGCGGGATGGGGCTGTGCAGGCCGCTCCCCGCTCAGCCCGTCCTCCTAATTAGGAGCTTTATTAAGGATTTCTGCACAGTTTTTTAAGCAACAAGGAAAAGATAAAAATTCTGCATTTTCATTACTCCCTATTTTCACAGTCCGCTGAACAAAAACACAAAGTGCTGCTCCTGCTGCCCCTTGCTCCCCGGCCCTGCCTCTGTCTCCCATGGAGTTCAAATTAAAGAAAGGCGAAAATTGAAGCTGTTATATGCAAGGCGATTGCAACATGCATATTTGATTTTTATGATGGATCTAAATTGCTGAATAAGGCCGTGGAACAAAGGGAGACTGCGGCTTCCTGCCCATCACAGCCAGCCAGCCACCGCAGAACAAAAGCGCCAGCCATTAGGGGCTCAGCAGGGAGACACATTATATAAATAACTTTGTTTCTCTGCCCCCTCCCCCCTACGGGGTGCTCCGATCCGGGCTGGGGGGGGGGGGGGCTCCAGATCTGCACGTTCTGGGGAGAGAACCGCAAAGCCCCCAGCCCCGCGGGGACCCAGCCGCCCCAAACCGGGGCGAGACGGCCACGGCGCTCCGGCAGCAGCGGGTGACGCCGCTGCACCGCTCCCGGCTGCGCCCCTCAGGTGCGCGTGGGGCGCGGGACCGCGGCCACGACCGCGGCCACGTGCGGGGCTGCGGGGGCTGCGGGGCGGGCGGACGTTGCATCGCGTGAGGGCCGCGGCGGCGGCGCGGTGCCGAGGGGACGCCCCTCGCGTTCGGCGGCGCGAAGGAGCGGAGCCGCGCCGGGACGGCCGCGCCCCGGGATGACAGCCGAGGCCCCGAGGCGGCCCTGCCCGGCTGCGCGGGGGGGGGTGAAGCCGCACCAGCGCTGGCAGAGGATGTGCACCCGGCGCAGCGCTCACAGCGTCACTCGCGGAAACCGCCGCCGCGCTCGGGGCGAAGCGCCCGTGGGGAGCGCCGGGAGCGTCTGGGGCTTCTCAGTCCGCGGCGGAAGGCGCTCGACGGGCGGCTCTGGTTTGGCTCACGATGGGTCGCGGAGGGGCTCCCACCGATTCCTCGGAGCTGCCGGGAGAGGACGGCCGCAGGGAGCAACCTGCGGGCGGCCCAGGGCTCGGTGTGAGTGGCTCTGACTGCTGTGCTGTGTCAGAGGGCTGCCAATGCCTCAGCGGCTGCTGCAGCTGTTACACTGCCGGAGCGAAGAACAAGCGGCGGGCTGCACACGTGCCTCCTGCCCCGACCATCCTCTCCCCATTCCCAGGTCTCCTGCCCATTATCTCCCCCTCTGAGCTGCACGGGGGAATTGCATGCTTCAATAACAGTGTCCTAATGGATTTCACCTACTCCCACCCTTTGGAGAGAGGAGAATGAAGGGGTGAATTCATATATGAGTGCTGTCCACGGATGAGTAGTCAATGCTCCTGGATCTGCTGTCGGTGCGGTACAAAGAGCCCAGCACCAACCTCAGCCCTTGTGCGGCACTGCTCCCCATCAGCTGCTGCAGAGATGTGGCCGCAGGGGCTCTCGCCTCATTTTTGCTGGCAAGACCGACACCAAGAGGGCCTGGCCTGACTGGGGAGGAGATGAGAACATCGCTGCCCAGAGGGATACAGCCACAGGAAAGTCCGCTCCGAGACTGGGAGAAAGCTAGGGGCAACCTGACAGCCAGAGGGGACGAGGAGCACTGTGGATAGCATCACTAAGGGCTGCCGTGTGTTTAGCCTTTTAAAGTTTGATTTCCATGACCTTTTTCACTGCTTGCTGATGTTCCTCTAGAGCCACTTGCAGCACTGGGTCAGGCTGTGCTTTCCCTGCTGAGGAGCTAAACTGAGATGCTGTGTGTAAGAAATGGGAAGTGACAAGATATGACCGAAGCATTGGAAATCAATCCAAACTAAATGTGCTTCTTAACTATAAGTGAACAGTTGAAAACAATCCTCTTTTATAGCCATGGAGATAAATACTCTGTTTTTATTAGGAAAAAATTGCTTTGGACTGAATAAAGTCGTTTGATTAACAAGTCAAAGCAGATGGTTTATTGATGTTTCAGAAAGGAGTTTACAAGGTCTAGTGAAAAAAGAGACCCAGCTCTGAATTAACAAATTACCCTGGTATATGGGACATTGACAGTTCACAGCTAATAGATTTATGGGCTACTGCTGGGTGTTTCATCCCCATTTGGTTTATTATGATAAAATATTGGGGCAGAGGTAACCTATAGCCTCATTGCAATATACTGTATCGACCCCTGACCCTGGGAACCTGACAGCAAACCTATATATTAGATTCTTAATTTGTCTTAATCTAACAGGATCAGCTTCTGTGCTGTAATTATTTTCCAAGGCAATTGCATGAGCATGAGAGTGTGAGAGATGCAGGTGAAGGTGGATCACTTTGTCTATTGCACTGGACATACAGTTAAACTGCTGAAGACCTGAGAGATCACCGTAGGAATAAGGCAAAAGCATCAACGTCCTGTGAAGCAGGACATGACATTGAGAAACAATATAATTCCAAGGAGCTGTAAATCACTCTCATAAAAGATTTTACAATGAGGCCCCAGCACAGTCTGGAAATGTGCGCAGCTCTTGACCGGATACGCAGGCGCTTGAAGAACCGGTGCGACAGAGATGGTCCTTCTTCTGGCTGTTAGCACAGTGCCTTCACACTTCTCACCCAGGGCCACGACTTTCCAGAGGACAGTGATGTCCTGCAGGCAGCTCTGAATCCACTCTGGCTGAATATTCATGTCTGGTATTTTGGGATTAAAATGCAGTAATTGGATGTTTCTGGGTCAGAGTAGATGTGTATTAGCCAGCGGTTTAGGCACGTGCACTGACCTCTTTTACACTTTGAGGCTAGCGTGCTGGCTCTAACTGTGTGCAGCCCAGTCCCAGTGCTCAGAATCAGACCAGCTGCTGCTCAAGCTGCTCTCATTCATGTGGCTAAGCCCAGGTAATAGCAACTAACTCCTGACAACGTGTTCATTTTCAAGCACCTTCATTTAGATCTGTATCTTGCATTAATTGCATGCAGTGTCCACTCACAAGCAATTAGTTCTGAGGACCTCATGTGACACACCTTAGCCCTGCTCCTGGTTACCAGCATTTGCCTGCACACAGCACATCTGCTGCAAGAGTTCTTACTAAGCCAGACTATGCAATGGCAGATCAAGCAGATGAGACGATGAGGAGATGCTGTAGCTCAGGACTTGGAAATCTTTGTGCTCAAGCGAAAATCAGTCAGCTTGCAGGAGCATCACCTGCACACCCGCCTGGCCCCGGCCAGCTGAGGTTGCTGCAGCAGAGCCGGCAGCAGCAGGGTGCCCTGGTGCAGGGCCATGGTAATCCTCAGCTGTCCTCTGCGCTGCTGAGCAATATTTGCATGCATCTGAAGATGACATGGTGATGGATGGGACACGAATGTGTCTTTTATTGCTTCCACCACATGCTTACATTTTCTCTCTCCTTTTTTATTTTTTTATTTTTTTAAGGGACTGTTGAACTGTTAGATACAGGAATTCATATGATTTGTTCTGCAGCCATTTCTCCTTTCTCTCCTGTAATAGGATCTGCAGAAATAATTTAAAGAGCTGAAGGTAATTTAGTGTCTTTTTTACCTCTCTCCACACATTTCCTATGAGTTCACCAGGTACCCTCTAGATGAACCAATCCTACTGTAAAATATTATTTCTAGGCTTTATTCGTCTAATTTATTAACTGTCTGCAGCTTTATTTACCAGGTTCTGGATTAACTCTGAGACCGGTGACTGCTCAGAGCTGCTGCTTGCTTGCTTGCTGCCTTCCATTGTGTTTATCTTTTCTTTGCAAGGAGGGGCTCAAACATATACAAACTGTCCTGAGGCTTAGCAGATATTCCAGAGAATCACAGGGCTGTATCTCATCTTCTCCAGTAATTAGTTACTGTCTCACACCTCATAGGAATCACAACAAACACTCTTCTTCATGCCACTGCTCCCCGGAAAGCAGAAGGGAAATAAAAAAAAAAAAAAAAAAAAAAAAAATTGAATCCTTGAAATTACAACTTTCAATTTTACCCCAAATGCCAGAGCATGGAAGGTGATAGAGTCACTCCTGGCTACCTCTGCAGATTTCTGGCCAAGCTCTCACTGTCATGGAGCTGTCTGAGGGTCTGGGAGCTCAGACTGGACCTTGAGGAGCCCGAGGCATGAGCACTGGGGAAGGCAACAGCATTTCTCTGTCCTCTGTGAGGGCATTTGTAACGTTTCAGTAGCTTTTTGGGTGCTGAGGAAAGCAGATTTCAGCCTGAGAACGAACAGGTAGCAAACCAGGAGAGAAAACCACGTGGAGACTTTCAAACAAAAATAAGCGGGTTCTCTGCAGACAGTGAAGTGGAAGCAGACCTTTGAGAAAGCCTGATGGGGGATGTTGCACAGGTCTGGTGTATAATCCACAGGGCTTGGCCATGCCTGAATCTGGTTCTCTCTCCACCTGGCTGTGTCCTGCTAGGTGCCCTTCCCTCTGTTGTTCCCTGTGCGATGCCTGCTAGCTCGTGGCACCCCACTGCTCCCCCGGACTGCTCCGGCTGCCCCTGCCTATCTGCAGCGCTCAAGGGCTCACTCTGGAGACAGACAAGGGGAGGACTTCCCTTCCCTCTCTAGAGCCAGTGCTTTCAAAACATCTCGAAACATAAGTGCTGGTGTTATTGGCATTATAGTGCTTAATATGTAGTCTAATTCTAAAATCGTGGTCACCCTCTCTATTATTCTGTTCTTTTACTTCACAAGTTGCATGTTGTCTAATTGTGATTTACTACACATTTCTCATATAAATTACTTTAATGGACTCTTTGTATGGGCTGCATTGCCATGGTAGAGCGTGCTGCAGGGTGTCACATGAACAAGGTTACAGAAAAGATTGAAAAGACTACAAACTATTGTTTGTGAGTTGAGGAATTGCTCCTCTTGTAACAATGCAGACATGTAAGGGGTAGAGTTAAGGGCTGCGTGTATAGTCTTGACTTCATAGCATTTCTCATCTTGAGTGTTTAACTGTCCAACTCGGTTACTCTTGTAAAGGAGTATTTTTCTAAAGGAGTTTGAGGGGATTTTGATCAAAATGAAAACCACAAAGATTCTGGAACACTAAGGAGTGATGGTGTGGGGGGGGAGAGGCATTCAAAGTGTGGCCCCTCCCTGATCTGCCAGACCTGCTCATCCTGCACAGCTGAGTCCCTTGTCCCTGCCTGCATGCATGCTGCCAGCCAGCAGATCCTATGCTCTCTTGGCCACTGTGTGAGTCGAGCCTTGCACACTTCACGGCCCTGCTGCAGGCTCACATTATTATGGCCCACGTGTGTGAAGGTGTCACAGCAGGGAGTGCTCCATCTATAGTCAGGCCACAGGGGAGCAGGAGAGGGAGACATGCTTTGGTGTGCATTTTGTCACCAGTCAGCACTCAGCTTGAGGTCTGTCCAGCTGGTCCCCACACCTGCAATCTCGTTATGCCTCAGTGAGAGCACGTTGTGGCAGTGGAGTCATGTGCTTGTGGCAAACAGCCAGCATTGTGCATCACCTGATGATTGCTGGCAGGTGGGTCAGGATCACCAGCTCACAGCTCACCCGGCTGTGCTCCTGCTGAGGAGGGACTGGCAAACAGGCAGGGGAGCAGTGCCTGCAGGAGCCCGCTGGATGACTCTCCAAGAAAGGTAGTTTGATGCATTGTCCTGGCCTCCCGCCACTTCTCCTCGGTAAGGGTCTATTTTATTAACATTGTCAATACTGTAGGTCTAGGAGGATGAGAATGGAAGTCTCTGGATTCACTGACTGGAGCAAATCACTCACTAGGCAATAATTTCAGTTTCAGGCCTTGGCTCAGTTCCAGGCCATGATGGGATTTAGTCTATTAGTTGCAATCATATAAACTGGGAGCTGGTTGCTAATGAATTTCCTTACACCAGTGCTGAACACCAAAAGTTTGACATCAGGCAGGGGGTGACCAGAGCAGGACATGCCCGTGGTGTATTTCTGTAGACTTGCTCAAATTAATGTGTCCTTGAAGGAGAAATAAAAGAACTTTTCCCAACTGAGGAGTTAGCTGCATCAGCTACAAATAGCAGCAGACATCCCTGTCTGTCTTAATCAGCTTATTAAACAGTCTGAACTTCATGCACTCATAAATGGCAAATCAAAGCCAACCTACGTAGAGGGGGGTTCTGCTTTTCCATGTGGACTGCTGCTGTGCCTCATTTCAAGTTTTTGACCCTTGAACAATTCAGCTGAAAGAATATTGAAAGAAAAACATTCTAAATACATTTTCAAGATATGAAAGTTTCTGGTTAGAAAGTTTTGGAGAAGTTATGAGCGAGAGGAAAATAATTGTGTGCAGTAGCAATTATTATGCAATTTTATTGTAATGACTGGTGCTCAGCAGTGGCCTTAACTGCACTCTAATCCCCATAGTACTCTTGTTTTCTTTCTGTATCGCTGGACTTCACGCATTAAAGTGATATCCTAGACTGGAAAAAGAATCAGGAACTGAATGGCCGTTCGCTGTACTGAACCACGATGTTACCCTATGTGTACAATACTTGTATTTCACTGATGTGCTTTGGGTACAGTGATATTCTGCAGTTGAACTCTTTTTTTAATGGTTTTGTTGAATTTTTTTCTTGCAATGGTGGTGACGGTCCACCAAGTATGGTTCTTTTGCTTGGCCTTCTGATGAGCTAGATAAATATGTCTGCTGTAGCAGGAACCGTCCTGTTATTTCATAAGCACCTCGTGTGCCTGAGGCCAGTGGGATTAGCACAGGGTTAGTATGCATACACAAATAGTCTATAAAGTTCCTTTTAATTACAAAGCCCCAGAAATTTTTATTAACATTTATTAACATTTTTATTACAAAATTGTTTGTTTTTCTTCATTTCTCTTCAAAGCAAGGACAAAGTTCCAGGCACTCTCACATTTTGCCATCGCACTTCAGTTCAGAAGAAGGAAAACAAAGTGAATTTCTATTGCATTTCTTCTTCAGGCTGCAGTGCTGCTCTTCTCACATTGTCTCCCAGCTCCATGTGCAAGCACTCCCCAGCCCAGCCGAGCTTCATCCTGCTACCGAGCGTCATTATTCACAGCTTTAGGATTCCAGTGAGCTTGGTTTGTTCCTGCCTCTCTACCAGGAGTGCTGGGGCAGCCTTGTAGCACGCTCGTTTGTTTCATGTGATTTAGCATTTGTCTGTAAATTACTTTTTTTTTTTCTCTCCCCTATGGTAATTGGGTTTTCTATGTGGCCTCATAAATAGAGTCTAGCAGCTTTCCCAGCTCCAAATCTCACGTTATTCTTCTCCTGTGTTCGTGCCATTACTTCCACCTTCGCACTGCTGAAAGCGGCTGCCCCGCTCACGAGGGAGAGGCAGCGCAGCCAGGCCGTCCCGCGGCCGCGTGCTGACCCCTGGCTCGGGCTGGAGGCAGCAGCCACAGCAGCTTTCGTACGCGCAGCCACGCGCGGCGCTCTGCTGCAGGCCCTGGAGGAGCCGCACCGAGGGCCGTGGTCGCGCTTGTATTGCTCTCCGCCGCCATTGCAACGCAACGCTTAGAAGCTTCCGAGGCACGGGCCCGCCCCGCGCCCACCGAGCCGGGAGCTGCCGCCGGCGGGAACGGGACGCCGGGCACCGACGCGCCGTCGCCATGGCAACCAGCGCTCCGTTTGCGTCCCCCGAGCTCCGGCGGCAGCTCTTCCCCTTTCCTCTGCTGTCCAATTGTCGACGCACGGGATCCCGTGACCGAGCTTCTGTTGGGCAGCGCTCACGTCAATCAACGCGTCCGTAGCCAGTGGACTCGTGAGGGCTTGCAGGAGGGAAGCAGCGAGCACCGCCCCTACCCTTGTTGATTGCTGATTGGTTTCCTGGTGCCGAGGGGCGGGGCTTCGCGTTTCCCTCCCCGGGATTGGGCGGCGGGTCTTTCCGGTCCGAAGCGCTGTGCGTCGCGTTGCCGCTCGGCTGCCGGGCGCGGGTGGGAAAGGAGGGAGCGATTCCTCACTTGGGTGACCGCATTGTACGACAGGTGGGCCACGAGCGGTGTGCCCTGGTGGCCAAGAAGGCCAGCGGGATCCTGGGCTGCATTGAAGGATCGTGGCCCTCGAAGGAGGGGATCCTCACCCTCCGCTCTGCCCTGCTGAGGCCTCGCCTGGAGTAGTGTGCCCAGGTCTGGGCTCCCCGGTACAAAAAAGAACAATAGGATCTCTTGGAAAGAGTCCGGAGGAGGGCCATGGTGATGAAGGGCGTGGAACACCTCCTGTATGAGGAGAGGCTGAGAGACCTGGGGCTGTTCAGCCTTGAGAAAAGAAGACAGAGAGGTGATCTTACAAACATTTATAAGTATCTGAAGTGTGGGAGGGACGTGGCCAACCTCCTGTCAGCGGTCTGTGGGGACAGGAGAAGGGGGAAATGGCCACAAACTGAAGCACAAGAAGTTCTGCACCAATGCGCGTGGGAGCTTCTTCCCAGTGCAGTGACAGAGCACTGGAGCTGCACACAGAGGTGTTCGGTCTCCTCTGCAGACATCCCAGCCCTGCTTGGACGCCGAGCTGTGCAACCTGGGCTGGGAGCTGCTTTGCAGGGGTTTGGACTCAGTGATCTCTGGAGATCCCTTCCAGCCCTTCCCATTCTGTGATTGCGTGACCAGGATGGCAGTTACTTCATCCTGCTGCAATGCTTATTGTGCAGAATTTTGTGTAATTCACTAAGAAATTCATTTTCATCACAAGATATGGTGCAGGAGTTAATGTCTATCTAAAAACACAGTAAGTTGTTTGTTTTAAAAAAGTGTGCACCTGAATACATGCTTACTCCCCAGACTACAACTGAGAGGGCAGCTCTAATCTGTGGTGTGTGGTAGTAAGAAACTGATCCCTGCTAACCATGAAGCCAGTGTAGCTTGAGACAGCTTGTATATTCCTGGTTATATTGCCTTCCAGAAACTATTCTAAGCTTTATTTTACAAGTTACACTGTTGAATATGTAAGGAGTCATGCAGGGAAGGGCTGGACAGAGGTGGCACATACAGCGACAGGAGCACACAGTGGGCAGTGCCTGAGACTGGTGCTCGTGTGCTGCTGCTTGCAGGGCAGCACAGCCCACGTCACAGCCGTCTTCTGCAGTGGTCATCATCCCCATGTTGTGCTTGAGATTTTGCAGCTTGGCTCTTATCATAATGTTAGCCAGATGTGATGCATCTGCTGTTTGAGCGCAGCATCATTATGTTTGTGCTGTGTACGTACAGATCTCATGTCTGGGTCTGGTTGGGTTTTGGTCCCAGTTACTGACTGTGCCATCACACAGCTGTGCACTTTATGGGTGACCTGGTAACTCCCTGGAGGGACCTCTTTGCATTTGACTCTGTTTAATAATGAATGCAGGGCAGATATAAGCACAGTCAGCTTTGTGGTGTCGTTTGAGATAATGGCATTTTACGAAGCATAAATTGTTTCCAGATGAGTTTATATATGTTTAAAGATGGTGTGAAAAACCCAACTTTCATGTTAAACTCTGCATGTGATGGCTGTGATGGTGAGGGCTGTGGCAGCTGTCTGGTAGCGGGAAGTCACAAGCACAGCAGCACTTTGTGTTTCTGAACCAAAGAGATGAAAGAGGAACTGGCAGCCCCAAAAACTTTTCTTAATTGAGATTAAATTTGCTCCAGCATTTGTGTTATATAGCCTCAAATTTCTTATGCTTTCTGTTTCTTTTCAGTTTTCCCCATGTTTTAATCAGGATCTGTTCTTCATTTGCTTATACCAGTGTCTCAGGTACGCTCTCAAAAACAGCTGAGAAGACAGTGGTACTATCCATATGTATTTCAAAGTGTGGTGCTGCCACAGCTCAATTAACGTAGATGATCAAATCACATATATATTTTCCCGCCCTTACAGTAAAAAACCTTGAATTTGGATTGATGGAAATCATTCCCTTTCCTGCTGATACTGCTAACTAAAATAAGGCTATAGAGTGCTGCTGAATGCACCTAGGGAGTCTACACTTGCCTTCCATTCAAGCAGAGCAAATGCAATCACCAGTGCTCTTACCCTTTCTGAAGGGTTGGTGCACTTGAAAAGAATTGGATGATTTGTAGACAGATTCCATCCCAAGTCTCTGAGTGTGAGGAAAGGGCGTGTGGTTTCTTTTTCCTGTTTCTGAGAATCAAACCATTATGTGCAATTCAGCCACCTTTGATTCCTCAGTCAGTGCTGATCTGGGGATAAGTATCATCACCGGTCAGAAGAAAGAAGTGGATGTGACCTTGGTGATCAAATCCAATTTTAGAAAGCCAGAATATTCATTGTATTTTTAGAAGGTATTTCTTAGGAGAAAGTAAGTAGGTTACAGAGAAAATAACTCTTTGGTGGAAGAGATGAGAAGTTCAGCTTAATTTGGGGATCGTTTGATTTGTGGGTGCTGGGGTAGATGAACAAAGCTGCCTTCTTAGAAGCACAAAGACCAGTGGTTGTCTCTTGGCCAGTGTTCCTATTTTTCCAGTAAGCTGTCTGCTGTATGGAGGTGTATAACCCTAATGGCTTGTTGTATGCCATTAAAAGGTATTGTACACTCATAAAAGAATGACATTTTGATCAATGCTGTTAAAAGAATTACTGTCTTGACACAGAAAAGCTTTCCTGCTGCAAGTTTAAAAATATGCCTTTAAAAGCTTTTTATTGAATACCTTTGCATCTCTCAGAAATGTGCCATTTTGGCACAGGGCTGCTCTGAAGTATTCCACGTTGTACCCTAAATGCAAGACCTTCTGTTTACCATCAGAAAAGAGGGAGGTGAGGCAGGTGTATTCACTTAACTACTGTCATGGGGATGAAGGAAAAAGCACCTTGAGCTAGACTTGTACACGGTCTAAAAATAAGAACTCCCCACTTTAAAGAGTCCAAAATCATTTGAAAGCTGCTTGTTTCTGTTTTGCCATTGATTCCTGCCTGCCCCTCCAGCTCTGTTTGGGCATCCCTTCAGACTCTGAAGTATACTGACGTTGCAGGGAGGCAGGTGGTAGACAGGAAAACCACGATGTGGAGCTGGAGCCTTGCTCACAGGTGGGTTGGCTGTATTTGGACAAACTTGGGTTGGAGATTCTAGGTGGCTCCATCGTGGTATGCAAGATCTTCCTAATGGAAGGGAGATTTCTGCTGCAGAAAGTATTGGAGCTGTTGGTTGAAGTTCCAGATTGCAGGCAACTTGTCTGAGGCTTCTTTATTCCTCTCTTTTTCATATATTTATGGCCAACCCAAAGCAGTACATGTTCTGGACGCGCTTATTATGCCTAGTGTCCTGCCGTGGGGATGTCGGCAGCCGGGTGGGATGTGTGAATGGGTCCGTAACAGGCGGAGAACAGCGGAGTGCTGAATGGTACTGCAACAAATCAGATGAAAAAATTGTGTAACTTATGGCGGAATTTTGTTCCTTTGGTGACAGCAGGCCATCTTGTGCCATACATATGTAAGCAGCTCCTCTTAAGTATGGCTTTTTAGTATTTCTTTCAGGAAAAGGAAATGTTAATTCAGTGCGTTATCTGCAAAGCGCTGTACAAAGGGAAAAAGTGGGAGAGCTTGGGAATGAATATATGTGTGATGGGACCTCAGAGGCACACTGTTATGCTGCTTCCTCCGTGTCTCAGGTGTCTGAATTTCGTCCAGTGTAACGGCATGCTGGGGTGGGAGAGGCACTGCTTCCCTCCTTCTGTACCAAGGAACATCTTGGTAGCTTTGGGGGAAGAGAGTGGTTGTTTTAGTGGGGTGGGAAGCCAGGCGATACCGGTGAGAGCAAAGGCTGTGTGTGGCAGAGAACTTGCAGGTGGCACAGTGACAGTAACTTGGAGTTTTTTCAGAGCACACACTGGTTCTTGGCTGTTGTATCTCACAGTCTATAGTTTCCTGTCACAGTTCCCCTTATTTTCCCATTTTGGGCCAAGACCAAAGCAACTGGCATTTCAGCAGTCTTTGTATTTTAAAGGGAAATATGCTGTCAATGCTATTGGCCGTACCTCATTAGAGCACTGTTTTGGTTATTTCTGAAGAATGGGCTTTGCTCAAATGTATTGTGTGTCCATGACTTCAGCCAGTCATTTCATCTGTTCTGTCTTCTTCTTTGGTTTAGGTCAGTCCCCAGCCACACAAAGCAGTCCATATACATTTTGATGTGAACTTTGTTGTTGTGGGTTTTGTTTTTGCTTCTTTTTTTTTAATGCTTTAGGTTTCCATTTGTATATGTATACTATGAGGAAAAGTGTAGGGAAGTGGAACCTCTGATGCTTGTTTTAAGACCAAGAGGGAGTGATGGCAGAGACTTCTGTGGCTGTGTTCTGGATTATTCCCTGTGCTGCTGCCAGGCCCTCTCTTGTTTTCTGTGCAGCATCGGGCCCTATCTGCTGCCATCTGTTGTGTGCTGTTTTTCCAGCTAAGCCTTGCTTGTGTAATTTTAGCTTTGGAGGAAATTTGAAAGTAAAATTATCGCCACAGTCCTGTTTGCCAACCATATCTCCCTGAAGCTCCTTTTGAATGTTCTTCTGCAATGACCTTTTAGAATTCCTGCTTTCGGGACAGGCCACCAGCCTGTAAGTGTAGCTCAGATGTGTTTTCATACAGTTCTCTGTATTAAAAACTATGATCTTTTCTTGACTCTTCTTTACCATGCAAACTAAATGCCTTTCTATCGCTGATCCTTGTTTTCATCCCTCGGTAATCTGTAAATTTGTTCAGTAATCATCTTACACTCTTTTTTCCCCAATGCATGGGCAAAGCTGGTCAGGCTCTCAGAGGTAGGATAAAAGAACCCATTCTCTGTTGTTTTGATATTTAATTGATATAAGCTGGAAACATTTATTTAGTATTTAACCTCATCCGCAAATAAATTTTGAGGCCTATCTGTCCCTAACCTGCTTGATGTGTCATGTTGATTTTGAGTTTCTTAATCAAATGTCATTTTCCATCAAGTCAGCTGCCTTGTAAAAATCTGTTATATCTGTGCTTTTAATTAGCAATAAACTTATAATTATAAATTAAGCTAATCCAAGAATGTATCTCCTGAAAATTCATGTAATTAGCATTACATTACTCTCCAGTTCTTTCTTATCTGGAGCTGTGTGTTGGCCATTCTGTGACTCCGAGAACAGTGTCAGATGGACCACACTATAGTTAATCAAATCACCGTAAATCCTTTAAATTAAAAAAAAGGTTATTATTTCTCTCTGTCCTCTCCAATACATTGTGTGTTCCAGGGCATACTTAGAAATGAGCGTTAGTGGTCCTAACAGCTCTCCTGACAAGTTCCTCTCATTTAATCGCTGTAGAAATTGAAACCTAGATCTTAACTCTTTCTCATCTGGCATATTCAGGCTACTCAATACATAAATGTCCTCGCAGAATCACGTGGAGATTCAGAATCCCGTGGGACTTAAGCTTGCATTCATCCACATCAGTCTGAGGTTTCCTTGAGTTCCTCATTGTAATAGTCCAGAAAGACAGCATCAGGTGCTCTGCTTAGACCTTCAAGGCCTCGTTACGTTTTGGGTAGGTGAAGGTGAGGGCCTGAATCTCTGAGTTATTTCATTTGACTGCACCACTTCAGTTTATATTTGATTACTATTTAGATGTGAATTTGTACAGCTGGGAAATACAGAAATACAAATTTTACAACTAAAACCAAGTCTATGGAAATTGATCACTCAAGTTCAATGTAATCAACCCATCTAGCACTGAGGCTAATTGTTTGATACCGATATACAGATCACGCAGCTCTTAGATTTCAAGTTGGATGAATTGCTTTAGGAAACTGGTGGGAGTAGGTTTCTGAGCAGTACAGGAGGGCACTCCACTTCTTCATATGACTTTAAAAATCTGTGTCGAACACCTGTTTTCCTGCACTGATAACTGACTTCCTGATGAGGTGCATATAAAACACGTACCATTTTGCTCATTGATCAAACTTTTGCTCAGTTCTTACGTGTAAGACAAACCTTAAGAGAACAGCAACTGAAGGTTAAGTGTTACAGTAGGAGGAATAAAGAGTGCCTCAGAGCAAAATGGTGTCCCCTTATGGAAAGATTTATGAAAAATAAATGTGGTAACTCAAAAGGAAAATGAGATGGGTGATGGAGGAAACGTTTTTTTTCTGAAAGAGTGGTCAGGCACTGGGATGGCCTGCCTAGGGAGGTGGGTGAGGCACCATCCCTAGCGCTGTTCAAGAAGCGTTTAGATGAGGTGCTAAGGGATTTGATTTAGTAGTTGGGTAGGGATGGTGATAGGAGGATGGTTGGACTAGATGATCTTATAGGTCCTTTTCAACCTTATGAACCTATGAATATCCCCAGGGAATAAGCAGATCAGTGAAATCAGTTACATGAGACTGGGAAGGTGTGTGTTTTATTACTCACTGCAGTCTTGGAAAACACCTTTATGCTGTGACTTGTGATCTGGGCATATTCTGAAGTCTGGAATGTTCTTAGCGTAGAGTCTTCCTTATGTTGCACTAACATTACTGAGGAGTAAATTAAGCAGTAGCTCTAAGTTAGGTTTGCTTTTAAGTCTAGAACTTTGATTGCAGAGTCAGTAGGTTTTTTCTGGTTGTGGGCATTTCCTGAGGAATGGGGGATGCGTTAGTGAATGACATATTGAAAAAGGGACTGTTCATTCTGCTTCCCTTCTATTTTTAGAAATGCAGTTTGACGGATGTTTTCTTTGTAGCTCTGGTGTTGGGGCTGTAGGGATTTCAGATCTTTCAGCGGAAAAAAAAGATAGCTTTAAATTCAGTTCAGAGCCTGATATTTGTTTTATTAGTGGAAATTTTTGTCTCATGTGTCTTCCCCATTCTAGATAACCTTTTCTTGTCGTCTAAGAAATTAATTTCTTTGTTGGAATCATTGCAAGTAAACTTGATAGCAGGAGTGCTGTTATTGAGGCAGCTTACACAGTGATTTGCTAAGTACAGCCTCTTCATATAATGTGAAGCAGAAGTCGATTTATTGACCACTTCTGGGATTTCAGGAATCTGTTGAACTACCTGTTTTTATCCTTCTCTCATAAAATTTACTACAAATGCCTTTTTTCCTGGCACTCTCTTGGAAAGGATTCTCTTTGATACCCAGTCACACAATAAGAAGAATCATTGTTTGCTACTTGCTTCGGTACAATAGAGTTTGACTTTTTAATGAAGTGCAAATGAGGTCATTTAAGGTAGCTTTTGTGACATCAGACTCTTGAAAGGTTTTTCCTAAAATACTTTCCTATGCAGACAGGAAACCAATGCTTATCTAGGCTGGGCAATTGCTGGTTCATTGGCTGCGCCATCACTCCTCCTCAGAGAATGTATTTAAATTGGAGAAAAACATTATGGAAAAGTCAACTTCATTGTGTGCACAGTATCACTTACATTGCAGTACAAAAATCCTGTGAAATATACCTGTCACTTCTCTGGAATCCTAACAGAACACCTCCTCGTGTCACTTGGTTAGATTTGGCTGTTTGCTGTGTATGCATAATGATTTATCACAGTTTTTTGTAGAGTTTCTTCTCTGAAGTAAGGTGTAAGTTAGGAATGAAAGGAATTTGGGTTCTCTCTGGTGATCTGTAAAAACAGAGTTGTAAAAATTGAATCTGAGTGAACTGTATGAAGTGGATTATTGATTCCTCAAGGATGAGGAGAGAATGCTTTTGTTCAGCCCTTTCCATTGCTTCAGATTTTACACTAACAAGTAGAGGCTTTGGGTGGAGTGATTACTCTCTTCATTAACAGACACCGTCAGAGAGATAATCATCTTATCTCTAGTTGAGATGCTGGATTTCTGACAACTCTTCTGGCCGCTGTCCCATACAAGATAGTGGAGTTCATGTGCTCAGCCACAGCAATTGGAATATTCATAGGTACAGTCGACGGTAGGAACAGCCGGGATGCAAAACACACTTAACCTTCCACGTGAGGTGCATCACTGCATGTCATGTCTGACCACAGCGTCATGCTGCCTGGAACTGAGGAGTCTGCTGTTAAAACATCTGGAGTGCCGCTGTCAGCATGACACGAGCGATGGGAAGCTTGCACTCAGAAGAGCAAAAGTGTTGGAAAGGGGGACATCGTTGCAAGCAACCAAAGGGGAGGACGTGGCCAAGTGCGAGGGTGGGCCGAGCCCAACCAGGCACGTGCTACAGAATCATGCAGTTTTGAGGACTTATTCTTGTGATCATTTATGCAGAAATTTAACTCAAGGAACTGAAAAAATGGGTGTCTTCCAGTCTTCCTCATTATTTTTTGCTGTGATTTTTTAAGTAATTTTGGAGAGATTTCTTAATTATTTTGATTAATTTCTCTGGATTATGAGAAGTTCTTAGCAGATTTGACTTTTTTTCTCCTCCTGCCAATTGCAGATATTAGTAAGGGGTGCAGAAACCTGTTCAGGAATACGCTTCTGTCAGGTTGTATAGGATGATTATCACGTGGCATGCTTATCTTTATTCCTTCTATAATCTACATGGAAGATCTGATCTCTGCAAGTGAAAAGCTGGGACATCAATCTGCCTTTGAAATTTGGCATCATTTTTAGCATAAAGCTTCTGCCTGTGTGCCCAGCCCTTCAGTCAGAGCCCCAAACTCTGTTTTTCACTAATGCTTTGTCAGAGAGCTGTCCTCTTCAGAGAGATTGAAATGAGTAATAGTCTTTCGACAATATTGGCAAGTGGCTTTCACGGTCCATGGCGGATCTAATGAACTACAGCTGCCTGGTAGGAAAATCCTGCCTTTGATTGCCTGAAAGGAGACTTCTGAAGTCTCTGCTTGGATTCACTGACTTTCTTAGGATTTTCTTTTTCTTAGAAGAAGATGGGGGAAAACATTTGTGGAGACTCCTTCATAATCTAACATTCACAAATCTCAATTTAAGGTAATGGTGATGCTGTGCAGTAGAAATTGCAGCATTGACACACATTACAGACGTGCTTTGAATTGTAAATACAGAGGAGCATGCCCATGTGTGGAAAGTGTGTGTGTAAGCAAGCTTCTATGCTCAACACAGATTCATTCCCAGCGCACACTGCATACCTCTCTTTCTCAGGGAAGGATTCTGGCAGGAGCTGTTTGGGCAGCTGGGGCATGCAGGTGGAAAAGGGGATGCATTGGACAGGACCGCTGCGCTCAGCAGCCTGGGAGCAGAGCTGGGCTGGGGGCCTGCCAGCTGCATGCACGCTGCTCTGTTTGGAAATTCAGCTCTTCTGAAGGTGTCTTAGTGAGAGCTGGGTGGTGGTGGGTTCTGTTTGTTTGGACTTCAAGTGCTGCGGTTTGCCTTGGTTTTTGAGGAACTGGCTTAGAATGTGAATATATTTTTCTTGATATAGCTATCTTTCCTATTCTATGTAACAGATAGGGCAGGAAACGATTTTACAAAGCAATTTATAAAATTTTGAGGTGAATTGATATATTTTTTTGTCCCCCTCCATGTATAATTTTGTTCATTCAGCTGAAAAACCAGAGTTCAGAAGATAACTTACTACAAGCCACAGGCAAGTTGTACAATTTTAGCTGTGTATGTTCCCCTCCAGGTTCATTTTCAGGATATATCTTCTTTTAATTGAAATTAGTCTGTTACAGAGTTTGCAAACAATATTAGATGCAGACCCTCATAATAAAGAAGAGTTCTCCTATGCTTTTTTTTTTCTCCTAGTTCTGCTTGTTTTTGAGTTTCATCTCTGCTTTCCATATTGTTGCTATTCACGCATCTCCTACTCATTTTGGTTTGTCTCCTACTTGAGAGAGCCACTGTCCTGCTTCAGAACCAAAGTAATTTCTGGGAGCAGGATCAAACACTTGAGCGTAGTGCTAGGCACTGCATCTTCTCCAGCAAGTAAAGGGTGGTGTTGCATACTTACGGGTAGACATAACCTGAGATTTGCAAACATTTTGTCTTTTAGCTTATGGGCAGGAGATGGGAGGGGGGCTACTTCTGCTCTCCTCAGGCTTCCTCCTCCATTGCAGCCCCACCATGCTCCTGCTGCAGCCCCAGGGCCTCCAGCCTGCCAGAGCTGGGCAGCTGCCAGAGGATCCTTGCAGAAGGGTCAGGTTCTGCCGTGCAGACAGCGTCTCCTGGAGTTCTGCTGCTTATCTGGAGATGGAAACCCAGGGTTTTGTGGTTCCATTGTTAGAAACAGAATGTCAGTGGAACTTGCTGGGGAAATGAACTTGTCGGCAGGGATGTGTATTTGTTCAGTGTTAAGGCATGGATGTAGGAGTCCTAGAGCTGAAGTGGTGTGGCTGCCACAAGCATGATTAACTTCAGTATGTTTTTGTGATAAGGGTGTTTGTGCTATGTTATCGCTATTTCTGGGTAAAATTTTTGAAAGTTACGATCCTCATCTTTCTGATTTCCTCTCTGACAAAGATGCTTTTTTCTCATCTCCCCTTTCTTTGCCATCATCTCTTGTCTGCCAGGCAGTTATCCACAAGGAAGCTGAGCCTGAAGATGGTGAGTGCGCAGACTGTGTAATGCAGCTATGTGGTTCAGACACCACAAGGCAGCTTCTCCACTGTCTTTAATTAAACTTGGGTTTTTCTGTTGTTGTAGCTGGAAGCAGTGTGCTGACACAACTCACTCTTGTATAGAACAGATTAAAATGTCAATGTTTTAATGTTCTTGTCTGTGGGAAAAAAGAAAATAGTTGGGTGATTTATTTTTAACTTAAAAAGGGACTGTACTATGGAGAAGGTTTACTTGTGTGAGTTGGAAAATCGCTTCAACGATTAAAGACACAGAGCCCCATTTAATGTTAAGAGTTTGTGAAGGAATGAGAGGGTGAAATCTCTTTAGTGATGGGCTGCCATCAGGGCGTACCAGTTTAAAACAAAATTATAAACTTAATGTAATTTTAATCATTCACTCTGTTCCATTTTCTTCGCATTCATGGCACAACATATGTGCACGCACAACTCATGAGCTCATGTGCCAAACCGGTGAACGTGCTTGAGGGGTGGGACGCAATGGAGGTACCTGAAGAGAACTATCAAAAGCCAGTGGTGTTCTCAGTGCTGTGACCTGTTTCTGGAGGAAGCTTATCTATTTCCTAGGGAAGAAACGTTCATGAAAGAATAAGATTACAACTCAATTTATGTTTTCTGCAGATTTGTCAGACTGAAAAGAGAACAGACCAGGTTTGGACATGTAGATTACAACTCTGTTGTGCTGGCTCTGGGGCAGCAATTACGCAGTGTGGTGGTGTGCAGAAGCATGGGCTCGAGCCCTCGAGTAGCTGAGCTCTGTTGGCTCAGCCTCGCACACTGCTGTCCTGCACAGCAGAGCCCTGGATGTTCCAATGCCACAACAAATTGACTTCGTGTGCTAGTGAGGAGCTGGGTTTGCTGGTGTCAGACAAGTCCATTTAAATATGTCAAAATGTTCTCTCAGACAGAGAGAACTGAAGTGATACACAGAAGACACAGGAAATTTCTCCATTTCAGTGACCTGTTTTATCTTTTTTTACCTACTGAAGGGATAGATTTGTGGTAGAGTAACCAGGTGAATACAGAAGGCTGTCTGCTGGACTGGGGCTAAGCTGACAGCTGTCATTGCCTACTTTGGAAAAATGTTGTTTTTCTTTGGAAAGGGCCTTCTAGCCCTTATTTAGAGATTCACTTCATGTGGGCTGTCCAGTGGGTTAACATCTGTGGAATCTGTATTTCCCTGGCAGTTGCATCTCCCTTGGATGTAGAATTACAGATGCTCACCAATGCTCTGAAAAGAAACAATCTACCTAAAATAAGCAAATAAAAGAGCTCCCACTGAACAGCTATGCTAAAAGAATTAGTGCTTCATGTGTCTCCCCCTCTCCACCTCTCACTTAATCTTTTGCAACCATCTCCTACAGCCTTGCTGCTGTGGGATCAATTTGTTGGCAAGGGTTATTCAAACATTAGCAGAATGCATGTTCTTACTGTTCTTGTTGGACGTGGTGTCGAAGCCAACAATAACAACTCTCGTGTGGGAACTAATGCTGGGTATTTGAGTCGAGCTGTTCTTGGTGGTCTGTACTTTACTACAGTGAAAAAACGTGGGAGGTTTCTTTTCCCACAGCGTTCATTTGTGTTCCTGTTGTTCGTTGTTTATGGAATTGCAGTGCCCACGTACCACTGAATTAAGTACCTCCATTGGATTCTGTGTTTTTCTCTGTTTTTGGTCGCAGCTCAGCGTGCACCTTTTGTAGGTGTGGGGTTTTGGTGTCATCTCTCCATCCTCCAGTTGTCATTGGTATATCTCTTTGAAGTGAAACTTGACCATGGGGACACTTGCTAGGTCAGATGCTTTTCCATTGTGTTCACAGGGCCCCCTGGAGGGCCCCGGTGTGGGTACGTGGCCCTGAAGTGTGCCGAGGCCGAAGGTGCTGCGTGGTCTGAGCCTGGGCCTCCCCTCACCAAAGTCAGACCGTGCTTTTCCAGGAAAATGCTGGGCTGGTGAGGCAGCCAGTGCTGTGCTTTGTGACAGCCATCCTCGTCTTTGGCAAACACCACAGATTCCTCGCCGGCTGTGCTTTGCTGCTGAAGTGGAAGTGCAGAGTGCAGGGATACTTGCAGGAGAGGAATGGTTTGAAGCTTTCTGTAATTCTTCCTGTTACCCTCAGGGCACTCTCTGAAAAAAATTACCTTTTTGTTCTGTCTTTGGGATGTGCAGCAGTCCCAGATCAGGCATTTCTCTATTAAATAAAAAGTACGATAAGCCTAAAAGCACTGAATTTGGTATTTTGAATCTCTAGAGACCAATCCCAGAGCATATCTTGTTTGGGCTAATTTACTGAACTATTTCATTTCTTCTTCTGCATAACAACCACTCCACCCCCGGCAGTACTGAAGTTGGTTTTGTCTCTGTGGCTGCCAGGAATAACTTTACTTTGCATGGATAATGAACTGGATTGAGTAACAGAGAAAGAAAAAAACACTTTATTTCCAAACTGGTAATAATAAATCTGTTACTAGTTTTGGCTCTCTGTGCTATGACCATAGTTGGGTATGTCTTAATGAGGAAGTGGCTTCCTTTTCCGGAGTTCAGATACCAGCAAGGAGCCTGTGCCCCGCCATGGGCGTGGGTTGGTGGGAGCAGAATGGCAGAAGGTGGCTGTTCTGTTGTGTGGTGTTGTTTTAAACTAAGCAGCAATTCCTGCATACAAGTAGCTTTTATTATTTTTTCCTCCAAGCTGTACATTTCCTATCTCTTCATGTTGGAATGATGATTTTCTGAGATGGGAATCTTTCAAAGTACATTTTTCTTTGGATTAAAATAAAAACTAAGTATTAAAATAGGCTTAATATTTAGTTGCTTTGTAATTCTAAAATTGACACTTTGAGGGATATTTGGAACATTTCCACAGAGAGATTTGGTTTATCCCACTCTGATTTTTTCACATACTATCTTCTCTGTAGAGAATGCTGTGAAATCTCACAAGACAAAACTGGGGAAGGGCATGTAAAAGACTTTACTATTATTTTAAATAGTTATAGTTACAAAACTTTGGAATGTGTGGAAGTGACTCCTTTGCTTTCCCTGCAGTGAACAGAGGTAGTGCAGTCTAGCATCTGCAGAGGAGGATTGTGAGCATGATGAAACATGGTGTTCTAAGGCAGGAAGCATCTAAAAGTGACAAAGGTAGCTTTGGTAATGGAAAAGTTACAAGCATAATTTCTTGTTAACAACTCTGTGTTGCTGTTCTCCCTAGAAATTGTTCCTGCTTTCCATAAGAAGGAAAAATAGGAAAAATACTGAATTCACGTGAAAAACATAATACGTTTTTTTAAACTGTCCTAGCTGTCCATGGGAGGAAGAAATGATTAAAGCTGCGGTACAACAGTCTTCCTTTAGTAAGTGAGCTGGGAGGAGGAAGTCAGTACCAAGGAACGTTCTCACTGAAGGTAAGGAATTGCATCTCCATCTTGAATGTCACACTTACTATTCATTTTAGTTGAAGAAATAACAAAAACAATCGTGGTAAAAAGAGAAGCAAATGTTGGAAGCTGCATTCTTGCTGGATTAAGAAAGGAAACAGAAACTAAATTTAAAATGAGTGCATGAGAAAACAATTTGCTGGGCTGGAGAGGGCAAGGTTTGTCGCTCCTTGCAGCCAGCTTTAAGCACTAGTGGTCTGAAATGGTCATCTGTTACAAATATAAATCCGAATAAATTTGTAGATACCCTAAGCAGAAATGTACATCGTGCAGTACTGGGGGCTCACCACTTGTGCTGAGTGTTTGAGCACATGTCTCATGTCAAGCTGCAGAAATCCATCTGCACTCTGATGCTGCTAAGGCTGGTACTGGAGAATACAGACTGGCACCCTTCCTGTGTGAGGTAGGCTTTGGAGAAGCACCTGTCGGCTCCAATCCACTCCCTTCAAGTGTCACAACTCTTCAGTTTGTTGATGTTTTGCAGAAACTGGAAGGTTTACAGCTTGCAAGTGAGTTCTACATCCTCCAGTCAATAGGGATGACTCGTTTTGTTTTCATGTGAAGATTCTGGCAACCTTAAATATGTAGTTTGGATGTCCTGTTAGCTGACCACCTTCCTGCAATGGGGGAAGATAAATCCATGCGTGTATCTCTTCCCAGGTCTTCTGTGGGTGGCTGGATAGTTTGCATCTAAGTGCTTGCAGTAGATGGAGCCATCCCTTAGTGACTACTCATTAGGACAGGACAGTTTGGAGCGCTGAACCATTGGTTCTGAGTCCTCTTTATTTTTTTTCCTGCATCTGTTAGGAATGTGTTTTACATGCCTGCACGTGTTTTACTTGCCAGCAGCTCTCAGCCTTACCTCCTCCTACTTGGAAGCTGGCTGCTGAAAAGGAAGTGCTTACCTGATGACAGTGAGATTGTATGGGAAATAGACAAGCCTGGAATAATGCTGATAGATTGGAAGAAGTTTATGCAAAGAGTTCTAAGGGAACAAGACAAGTTGCTTGTAACAGAAGTTCCTAATTTATTTTTGTTAGTTTTTATTCTGCTTCTGGGTACTTAACAGCTATGGCATGTGTTCTGGTGTCCCATCTGCACAGAATAAAATAAATGGAATTGTGTAGTTGCTTTCATATGTAGGCCCGAGTTCAGTTACTCACTTCAGGGCTAGGCAATTGGAATGAGCTGTAGATTGACCAACATCTTGAGACCATCTGGAGAGGCAGGTGAAGCCAGAACACAGTGGCCCAATTACATAAGAGTTGAATCTGACTCCCCCTGGTTTTATTCACACAGGGCTTAAAGGGAGTACTCCATACTCTAAAGAAGAGTATTTGAGATCATTTGTGTGCCCCCTGTGTTGTACTGTCTCACCTTGGCTTGCACAGGGAAAGAGGTGGTTTGGAAACACAAAACAATAACAAAAATGGCTTTTTTTGTTTATCAGTGCCTTTCCATAATCTAACAATACACACTCCTTTTGCTTTTGGAGTGTCTTTATCCACTTAGTTTCCAGGTGGGCTGTAGAGTGGTGTTATACACAATTCTAAATACGAGACATCAGTATCATCACATATTGGACAGAATTTGCTGAACATCATAATTCAGGTACAGGTGTTCTTAGGAACAGGGGTAGGAAATAAACCTGGGAAACAATGTAGGAAATAAATTCTTTTTGTAAACGTTCAAAGATAGCAGAATTTGGGCAATGAAAATTTTTGCTATCTGTGATTACATTAGGTCCTTAGTTATGGCAAATCTGGTGATCTGAAAATAACTTAAAAGAGATTGTCAACTTTAGGATGAACACAGGAGTGAGGTCTCTGGGTTTTAGATGGGGCATGTGGCCAAAGCAATAATCCATCTGTTCAGAGGCTGGTAAAAGACGTACAGAAGCATGTGTGTAGGAAGTGGGGGACGTAAAGAACAGGATCTTCATGTAATTGGAATCTGCTCTCAGTTTTTCATGGTAAAGCAAGACAGTCCTCTGTGGACTTTCTAAACCAAATGAATTATGGTCTCGAATAGTAATGTGGTATTGCTAATGATTTCATTGCTGACCACAGCTGTTGGCAGTAAGGCTAGCTCTATCATTTCATTTCTGGTATATTTTTGAAGTGCTTTGCTTATTAAATTAGTTGACTCCTTTTTACATACTGTTCAGTCTAGAGTTGTCAAGTAATGAACTTGGGATCATGGGTAGTACAAGTTAAGGTTTGTGGGTTTATGCTCTTTTTTGCTTCCATTGCTAAAAGAGTTAATTGGAAATTCTGACACCATTTTTAGAGACTTTGCCCATAGAAATGGATATGGACCATCAAAATGGAAAAATAAAAGCAAAGCCAGCATCTTTGTATTTTATTTAGGTGTTCAGCTCTATGAATGATCACGGAGAGTTTAACATTTGAGGTTTGGAAGATGGTCTAATTTCAGAAGCTCAGTGCAGACTGCCAGCTTTTGCTTGGCAAAAGTCCTCACACCATGTACCTTTGTGCTTAAGAAGAAGGAACGACAGGTCTGCTTCTCATCTCCAAGGATTTGCTCTGACTTCAGAGACACTGTACCAGTGTACCTTGTGATACCTTCCAGGAGTACCTGCATTTAAAATCTCACCTTTTTCAGAAGGTGTTTATGGAGTAGTAAGAGAATGAAGGTTAATGGATTACCAACAATAGTAAAAGCAAACTTTTTATAGTAATTTTTTTTTTTTAATTAATAAGGTCAGTATGTGGATGTAAGCAATTCTGGGTGCTTTTCCTTTAAGTGCTCAGATAAAATCTCTAATCTCTGTCCTGGGGCTGCATACTTTCCTTGGTTCATGTACAGTGCTTCAGTGAATTGAGCAAGTGCTCAGTGTTTGGCAGAGCTCAGCTCTTCCTTGTGCAGTGTAACTGGGAGCAGTTTGGGCTACTTCCAGTCCTTCTGATCATGTCTAGGTCACAGCACTGGTCATTATATGCCTGAACCAACAAGCTGGTCAGCTTAACACAATCTGTTATTGTCATCTTGTGGCTCCTTTATGTTGCACGCATAGTGCAAAAATGTGTAGATTTCATTTTCCTCTGCCTGAGTATAACTGACCTAAGGAAAGAAAAAAAGGAGTTGAGCAAAATCATGTTCTCTCTTATTTCTGTGCATCTTTACTGATTTTAATTACATAGTCTGAATGAAAATGAGAATGGAACAATTTGCCTTGGGCCTGTACATGTATCCATTATGTCTTAGTCACATGCTGAAAACATCCTTAAACCTACTCATTGAATCATATATTGCTGGTCTGACTTCTTAGAAATACAGCAGAAAATACAGAGAATCCTGGCTCTTATTAGAGGAGTAGTGCAACTTGCAAATATTTGATTGGTTCTCTTCTTCTCTAACTCTTCTGTGTAAAAGTCATTTACTGTTTTTCCTTTTAAACTGCTAGCTGACCTTACATATGAATCCCAGCTGTGCATTAGCATTGCTTGGGGATGTGTTTGTATCTTTTGTCTAAAAATACCCAGCCGGTAGGATTCATGATCCATGAAAGCTAATTGAAACAATTTCTCTTCAAGTTTTGGCAAGCGAAGCATGCATTATAAGCATTAATATCTATAAATTGAATTGTTAATGAATCTAGACACTAATAATGAATGCAATTTTGCAGGCTTAACTAGAAACACTAAAATTATCAGGATCTGGAACAGAATTTTCAATCATTTTTGCTTATTAAATAGTAAAGCTATGCTTTTAATAAGCTAATCATTTTTATTTGACCCCATAGGAGTAGCTCAGCTGATTAGAAACAGGTTTCTAAGTGCAAAACAATGTTGTTTTTCTCTCACTGTTTTAACCACCACAGTGCTGAAGTTTCAGATCAGATACGTATCTGCCATTGTGAGTATGGCATGAATGCTTAATCTGCAATTCCTCTGAAGGAATTATAACAGTAGAACCTGCATATGTCCCACTTAATGGGAGCGTATTCCACACGATGAACAGTGTGTGTAATCTGCCAAAACAACTGTAGCTTTTTTGAAATATTGTTTGTGCACAAACATATGAAGAGACTTCTATTCAGTCTTTGTTACATCCAGAGTAGAAGAGCGCTCGATATAACTCAAAACTCATCTTCAAGACTAATAAATTAAAATTTTTTCACCACCTAATTTAAAATTAGCCCTGAAGATGAGCTTAATACAGTAGGATTCAAAACTGCAGCAAGGAAACTTGAAGTTCTGATGATAATTTTTAAAACAATCTGGGGATATGTGCAAATGTTTCTGTATCTAGTGGCTGCAGAGCAGGAGGACCCAAGGAACCGGATTCTTCTTCAGCTCTGCTGGGGGAGGCTCCTCCTCCCAGAGCTGGCAGCCCTTGCATGCAGCCTGTCAGACTCATGGACCACCTGTGGCTTTTAGACAAGCATTTTCTTATTCCAGAAAATTACTTGCCCTGCACCATTTGATAAATGAAAAACATCAGACTTGGTTATTGTATGGGAACTGCTGAATCACGGCCTGAACCACTGATTGGTCACCTGAGGTGAGCACCGAGTCAGCCACAGGGCCACAGGTGAAGGCAATGTACCTGTGTGATTGGAAGGGGTGGAGCCTGGCTCCACCCCTCCCAGACCCCATTTAAGGGCTGACCACCACCAGGAAAGGTTCTCTTCTTGGAGATCCCTCCCATGTGGAGTCCACGGCAAGCCTCTATCATCCTAAAGGTGAGCTACTCTCTTTGCTAACTGTGTGTGCGCCGTCTATATAGCCCTACCAAAATATACCATTTTCCATACTATTTTTGAGTACCATCCTTGGGGATTATTTACCCTGCAGTTATCTTATAAGACAATGGTGAAGAACTGTGTGGAACTCTGCAAGGAGATAAAAGGCCAAGGAAGATGTCAAGGATTTATCATTGGATATAAGGATAGAAAAGGCCTTGAAATCTTGCTATAGAATTGCAGATTAATTCCTTATGGAATTCTATTCCAGTGTTTAATTATCTTTTCTATTTGAGAGTTTTTTTTCATTGCTTAATCTGAATTTCCCTTACCATAATTTGTACCTCCTTCTGCTTGTTTTGTTTTCCATGAACACGGAGAAAGGTTTCTGCTCTGTCAGAAGCATTTACATATGTAAAGGCCGTTTCCTTGTACCTCTCCTGCTCAGATAAAACAGCCCATTTCTTCCTTCTTCGGTGTGGATGTGTGTGGGATGGCAGTGAGGTTTACGATGTGTGCTGAGAAGTATGAGTGTGCTTGATTTATTAAAGTGGTAAGAAAAGAAACACCAACAGGTGGAATAAAATAGCACAGTTCTGCATTCCTAAATTCTTCACCAAGATAATGGGAATTGAGTGGTGTTTCATGGTTTAACATTCAGTTAATTAAGATTGAAGTGAATACAGTAAATAGCCATTGAACTGCGAGCACTGTGTACAGTAGTGCTGAGTACAGAACCTTAAATGATCCAGTCAGCCTTCAGTGCTTATCTGGGGTACTCAGAAGGTTGTGTTTGTTTGTTTACTTCTTGGGCTCTCCTGCCTGTAACTTTGTCCATGTGCACTGGAATAGCCTGCTGCCTCCCGTTTGCTGGCAGTGAAACCGTGAGTGATTTCCACTAGGCCCCTGACCTGGACAGATAGTTTTCGTGCTGTTTTTTGTGCCTGTTACAGTTAGTACACTGTAAATATCAGATATGATGTGCATAAGGCTATTAATGTTTCTGCAGCTCAGAGCTGAATCTCAGTGCTACTCATTTTCATCACAGAAATGTATGTGAAGTGAAATCTCTGGGATCGTGGGCTAGGGTGCCTATGCACACCCCTTCCACATATTTATAAGTTCCCATTGGGTGATATGTCAACAGAAACAAGGGAGGCGAGGCTTCATCAGACAGGAGATATTGACTGCACCAAGTATGTGATGGGATGTCAGGTTGTGGTGCATCTTGTTTGCATAAAGGAACTTTCCGCAGGACTGGTGCTGCTGATGGCTCCAAGGAGAAGTGCAGGGAGCCATGCCCACTGTCTTGACCACCTGGAAGTTTCTCACATCTTGTGCTTAAATGGAAACTTATTTAGCTTCTGTCTTGGACTTCGGTTCCTAATTTACTGGAGTTGGCAAAGAAGGCAGTGAATTTCTTAAAACAAACCGAAGCATTGTTTCTTGATTTCAAAACCAGCAGACTTGTGGAATGAAGCTTTCTCCTGTACCTCATACAGGAGAGCAGTTCTGACTCACTGGCTCTTTTATTTCCTGTAGTTTTTTTGTTGAACTTCAATTAATTTGGAATTTCACTGAGTGTTATTTATTGAGGAAACATTATTATGTTGCAATGTAGATCAGTGCTTGTATTTGTCCTTTAGCTGATTGTTTTAGGTATAGAGTTTTATTTTATCGAAATACAAATAACAGCTCAAATTTACTTCTGCAATTGCAAAATACTGGTTGCACCACTGCTGTCCTGTCCTTTAGTGTCCACAAGAAAATCACTTGCCAATATTATTTTTCTGTTTAACTAAAAATAAAAAATAAAAAAAACAACCCTGACACCATAGGACCTTTGCTATGGGCTGAAGGCAGCTTCACCTGCTGGGCCAAACCCTTATTCCCTCAGTTGTGGCGCAATGCTGAGGCACATCAGACTGTATATGAAAATGTCCATAAGGTCTACAACACTGAAAAGTTACAGATAGTTGAGACCTTCTGATTTTCTCTTGGCACTGAGACAAAGGTAGAAGATGCAGTGCTGCCTCTGTTCCAGTTTAGATTTGGAGTATGGCTTGTGGTCTCAGGTCATAATGCTGAGTTAACACAAAGCATTTGCTTTGCTGTGCAGTGGTAAAGTCTGAGTAGAATTACCTCTCATGAAGGTTTGGAGCCTTTACTTCCAAGGTGAATGGTATACAAACTAAGTGCAAATGCTGCTGTGTGCTCTCCCTTTCTAGTTTCCCTTAAGCAGAAGAGGTTGTTCAGAGTAAGAAGCAATGTTCTCCCAGGTCACAGTCTTCGCAGAATGGTTGATGTGTGTTTTGTGGGTGCAGAGGTTTTTTGTTTTCATAGGAGGCAGGTAACGGGGTCATGAGTCCGTGTGTCTCTTATATCTTGCTTTTTTGGTGATTTATTAAACAGATAAATAAAAAAACAAAGTCAAATATTAATTTTTGATCTTTCAGTGACTTCCAGTGCACTTCCCTGCACTGTTTCTTCTGTGAGAAGTCCATGCTTTGGGAGATAAATATTATAATTACCTTTAACAACTGATATCACAATTCATTCATTAATGACTAGTGTTCAGACCTATTCTCAGCTGTCTTCTACATTCAGAGATTTGTTTTCCCAAACTAGAAACATCTTCTTGGTGTTATTGCCTACTGGCATTCAGGAGAATTGTCCTGAAGTCAGTTTTTCCTGTGTGAACTCCATCAGTTGTCTTTTAGCACTTAGAGCATTGTCATTTCTGTGTAGTGAACAGTAGTCTTCTATGAGGACGTTCTGAGTGCAGTTTTTGTGCTTTTCAATAAATTTCACAAATAATCAAGATAAAACTGGGAAACTGCTAGAGAGTCATAGATACTAAGCAAACAAAACTCAGCCTGGAGTAAACACCTATGAAGCATTTGTGTCTCATTTGCAAACAGATTAAGTTCTGCAAATCAGTGCAGAATTAAATCAGTCTAAATCAAACTAAGTGTAAGTGTAGAACTAAGTGTAAACTAAGCATAGCTTTACATATACTGAGTTACATAACTGCTTCAGCAGAAAAGCGTTTTGTGATGTGGCTCTCCTTGTGTTGAAACAACTGTTGGGAAAGATTGAATTTTTTCTTCTGTGGAGGTATAGAATGCTGCCACATGGTGCACCTGATGTTGTCCACCTCCAGGGATGAGTCCTACAGTCTCTAATGGGACTGCAGGGACTTCTGATGGTGCATCTCATAACACTGTGTGTGCTGCTAAAAGGAGAGTTGTTCACCTGAAGCTGTACTTTTTTGCAGACTCTCTCATTCCACATTTCACAAAACCATTTGGTGCTTTGCCAGGTCTCTCACACAGTAACCAAGAACTGTTCAGCAGTTCCTGTAAAGAATTTGTACTGAGAAGTTGCTTCAAAGACACTTGTTGTCAGGGTGCTACAGTGGCTCTGTTTGCATCCTAGAAACTGATAGAATAGATTTCCCTTACTGTAAATAGTTAAGTAGATAAGAACAGTAATTTAAATCAGTTCATACAGTAAAGCGTTGCAGCCTCTCTTTCTTCCAGTAGAAGACCATTGTGTCAGATGTCAGATATCCTCCTCCTTCAGAAATGTTTCTGTTACTGAGGTGTCCCTGAAATCACCACACTGACACAGGTGTGAGTTAGAGAACACTCAGCCTTCAGAGTTTGAGATGCAGTTGCTTCAGTAATAATAATTTTAAAAAAAAACATCTTATTTAAAACAAGTACTACAGACTGAGGGCTTTGCCTGAGTTGTTTTTTTTTCCTTCTCTATAAACAGAAAAATCAATGGGCTTTGTTCTTTTCATTGGAGGAGGGGTGGGGAATTGTACGTTTTTCTCGCATGGGAGGACTAATGGGATAATCTGGTCCACAGCACAATTTCAGCTATGAGGGAAGCATCCCCATTTGATCTTTGCTAATGTAAGTCTCCCATCTAGCCTTGCATGACACTGCTGGTGTAGAAAGTTCCAGGTCTGTAGCACTTCTGAACATCTGTGAAAATCCATACTGTGCTATTTGAGCAGGGTTACCAGCAGGGGTACGATTTGGCCGGCGGGGTTGTAGCACTGTGATGGTTTGGCTTGCAGAGGTTTGGTCACTGTTGTGATGGTTACTGGCAGGTACCGGTGCCTTTTAAAGTGCCACTTAGTCCCCTGTGTAGTGGGAACAGAACAATGTGTGCATGGAAAGTTTAAGGTTGGGTATTTTTTTCCTTGACTTCAGGCCAGTAAGATCTAAAAATCTTCATTCTGACTTTACATCTTTCCCAAAAATCATTCACGTCCCAAGATCCCTTGGAGTAAGAGCAGATTAGGACTGATCTTGAGAGGCCCCCTCTATCTGTTTCGTGATTCATCAGACTGCCTTATCTTTGATCTTACAAAGATTTTGTCAGTCTGCCTCCTTTCCTGTTCTGCACGGCTGGGAAGACCTAAAAATTTGGACCTAGACTTCTTTTTAGAGACAGCAACCAAAGCTGTGCAACGACTCTTGTGCTTAGCAGCCATGGAAGAGCACACTGTTATTCTGCACGTAGTCCCACTTATGCTGGCTATTAGGTCACAGCTTTTGAATGTGTCGGGATAGCAGACAGCACAGACACGGCTCCTTGGCTTCCAAGGGCCCTCAGCCTGGAATTCCCATACTGGAATGTCTTCTGTGTCACTCTCCAAATGCATCATTTGCACTCCTGGAACATTAATAACCAGAAGCACTCTTCTTCCTTGCAGAATTGGTTCTGGCCCTTCTGGCACCTGGTAGGTGCAAACTGTATCTAAAAACTTAGAGCCAGAGAAGTACTTTAAACTTTCTTTTCTTTGTTTTCTTGATAGTATATTGCTCTTGTCCACCTTTCTGTCCAAGCAAGGATGCACTTGTGCTAGCAGACCGTTTTTTAGTGTAGCCAGTATCAGAACTGACTACGTTTTGCAGTCTGTACTTCTTTCTTGATTCAGGACTTACAGTCTGTTCTTTGGCAATGTGGTAATGAGATCTGGGATAATAATGTCAAGCTGTATCTAAACAATTGGATTAAAGGAAGCCCTTGGAAGAGGACAAAGGTTGATGTAACATTGGATCACGTGGCCAATTGCTAGCCAATTCCCTGGGGACAAAGTTTTCACTCCTGGCAGGCCTTAGCAGCAAGCTTTCAGCTTCTTTCATCATCAGCATTTTGCATCCAATGTTTTAAAATGTTTGGAAAATACAGCTTAATGGAGATTGAAGGTGTTATCATTAATTGGACTAACTTAAAAAATTAATATTGAAAAGCTTTTTTCAGTTCTGTTGTTATTGACCTGAAGCTGAGAACAGCCTGTGCTATTCTAGAGGAGAGGAGATGAGAATGTATTTTGCTTTGGATGTTTGTGCTTTGTTTTTCAAATTTTGGGAGGACAGAAGAGATTGAATTAATAGACAGAACAGAGGAAAAAAAAAAAGGGAATAAAATGGGGAAAGATTCTGTAATTTGCTGTAGCTGCTTTAATAAAAAAAATAAAGTCTGAGCATCAATAGGAAATATTTCTTAAGTTGTTTCTACGTGTTGACCAGCCTTTGCTGCTTGTTTGCTCACAGACCAGCTGTGTAAGGGTCTGTAGACAACTCACAGGTGTTGGTAATGGCACTATCAGGCCCCTTTACTTTCACCCTATGTTTGAAGTGTTTTCTGTGCCAGCAGTAGTGTGGATGCTCTACTTGTTGCCACAATGATAATGCTTGCCTTTCAGAACAAGACTGAGGTAATGTCAAGAGAGAATGGACATCCATTTGTCAGTTTTTAAACCAGGAGAGTTTGAAAGTTGGACAGACCTTTGTTTTTCTTTAGTGAGATTTTCTTTCAAACCACAACTAATTGTACTTCTACTGTTCTGATAATACTGCAGTTGCTTACTTTGACCTCAGAACAGTAACTTTTGTTCTTGCCTTTGTCCCTCACTTTTCTCCTTGCAAAATTAACATTAGATAAGAGTGAGGTAGATTCTTTTCTAGCTGATTCATTAGCAGCAGCAATGTTGTTAATTGCATTTTGATTGTAGAGACTGTATTATGAGTGGCCAGAGAACACAGAACTCATTTCAGATTTTCATAGCTAGAAGGTGAGAAAATCTTCTTTGTGTATGCAGATGAAGCAAATTTATGCTGGAGATCATTGAGGCAAAATGAACCACAGCTGTGGTGTTTTTTCATGGTAGCATTGATTCCGATGTACGAATCTTACTGTGGGGAGATACCATGGGCCTCTTGGAGGACTCTGTTCTCTCTTTTTGGCACACATCTTGTCAGCTTTGGTTGGTAATTTTTTTTGTTTTGTTTACTTTCTTCTTTGACTAAATTTTTCTTAAATAAATAAATAAAATAAAAAGCTGTATTCCTCAGGAGGGACCCTTAACTTTCTGCATTTTCTTATATGTATGTTGCTTGTTGGAAGCCTGGTGAAGCCTCCAAGCCATCGCTGGTCTATACTCAGCAGTAAGTGAAAGGCTGGCTATTTACTCTACGTCTTTGAGGATTACACCCTTTTTTAAAGTTTTCTGTTTAAATTCGCAGTAGCTTTTGTTTGCTTTTTTAATCAGTTAATTAATACTGTAGGTCTGTCTGTTAACTGACTGAAAATATCCAATTCATAGAATCACAGAAATGCTTGGGTTGGAAGGGACCTTTAAGTTAGTCATCTGCTTCCAGCGCTGCTGCTATAGGCAGGGACACCCTCCTCTAGGCCAGGTTGCTCACCCAAATCCAGCCTGGCCTTGTCTGCATCCAGAGAGAGGGTATCCACAAAATCCTGGGGCAACCTGTTCCAGTGTCTCACCTGTTACTAAAAAATGTCATGCTGAGATCACAAGTACGAGGACATGCGTCGCTTTATTACGTTCCTCTTAAAAAGTTCCCGTTCTTACCATCCTGCCATACCAAAAGTCTAATATTTCTGACAAAACTGCGTTGGAGATATACAATTTGATATTTATCTGTATTGCTGAATCTGCATTGCATTTCTTTTATGTTCTCCTGTTCCTTTCCAAGTGCGTATCAGATTTATTTCAGTCACTTGGCTACGTACAGCACTGGAAGAGTGTTTCTGATGACCAAATCTTTCTCCTGGTGTCTATATCGAACTCCCTCAGGTCTCCTTCGTGATTTCTTCTTCAGAAGTCAGTTTACACACGTTCCTTTGGGCTTTTTGCATCAACACTTGATAAGTACTGTGTGTTGATAAAACATGATAGCACATTCTTGAAGAATCCCTGAAAGCACATTGCATGCATTTCATTGTGTAGAAACAGGCAAACCACATTTAAGATGATCTTAAGCAGTGCAGACCTTTCTCAGCCCTGATTTCATTAGAATTTAGTAAAAACTTAAATGTCTGATGAGTAATCTGAAATGGAAGATGTTACAATGACTTTTTATCCTAGGTTTAAGGTTAAGTGCTGTATTCATCTTGTCTTTAGTAATTAAAATGATTTTTTTTCTCTTCCAAGTTTGTATTGTAGGATCTTTTGAGTAATTTCTCAGAATAGAATGGAAGTAGAACATTATAATTAATCTACTTTAAAATATTTGCAAAGGGTGAGTGAAAAGGGAGAAAACTGCAGCTCTTTGTAAGATATGTGAAGTCTGACCAGAGGAAAAGCAGCTCTGCATTTGCTTTGAATACGACCAATTCTTGAATTCCCTGTACAGAATGTTCTGATAAATTTTTAGGAATGCAGCAACTAGTGAAACAGAATTAGGTGCAAGAAATATTTTGAAAGAAGACAAATGCTAATATAAAGAAAACAGGTGTGACAGAAATGCTAAGTTGGGGCTTGAACTAGTGATTGAGAACCTGGTGGGAAGGCAGGGCCAGGCCAGGGGAGCTCAGCTGTTTATGCACCTGAGTGACTGGAAGGGATGGAGCCAGGATCAGCCCTTCCCAGCCCTCATTTAAGGGTTGGCAATGGAGGTGAGGGTAATCTCTCTGGAGATCCCTGCATACCCGAGGCCTTCCAAAGTTAAGTGATTTTTCTTCCTTTGTTTCTGCATCCACGACTGCTGCATTTGGGCTTGTTCTCATTTGCTGCAGCCAAGGATTGTGCTTCTCTGCTATTGCTGTACTTCCCATCACATTAAAACATTGAAACAGGTAAGAAATATCATAAGCACATCACAGCTGTTTCATCTGATGAAGAGAGTTAGAATAACTTAGGAACAGACCTTCAAGTCCAGCCATCCACCTTACCTACTGAGTGTCATTACTAAACCATGCCCCTGAGTGCCACAGCCCTATCTCTTCAATCCCTCTATGGATGGGGACTCCATTTTCCTTGGCAGCCTGTTCTGATGCTTGACTGCTTCCTCCATGAAGAAATATATCCTAAATAGCTGCACCCTGGTAAAATGTGAGACAGTTTCATTGTTTCCCTTATCAGCGGAGAGAAGAAACCAACACCTTCCTTGCTGCAGCCTCCTTTCAAGTAGTCGTACAGAGCCACGAGCTCTGCCCCTCAGCCTTTTCTTTTCTAGACTAAGCCCCAGTTCCCTTAGCCAATCTTCATAGGTCTTGTTTTATAGTTTCTTTGTTTCTCTTCTCTGCATTTGATTGAGCATCTCAGTAATCCTTATTGTAGTGAGGGGGAAGTAGGACAGAAGTGATATATGTAGCTCAAAGATTTGATGGTACAAAGGGGCATTTACTTGCAATGATGCCAAGAATTAGAGCAGAAATCAGAATATTCAGGATTATTTACAATGTAGAGGAGAAGGGCAGTAGAGTATGTAGAGTATGTAGAGTAGCTCAGCCCTAAGAAGGAAATTGTAATGTGCTTAACATTTCAGACTATGGTGAAACCATGGCACAACTAACATGTATTTCAGTCTTCTCTTGACTTCATTAGTACAATGGTTATGTCTTGTGTGAGAATTCAAATGTACAGTCACTGAGTGAGTGTGCCTTTGTTATGTGAACCATGAGAACCACCAAGTTCTCAACTGAAGTTGCATCTGAATCTTGTGGCAATGAGACTTCACAAATTGTATAGGCATGTGCTTCTCCACCCAGTTAGTGTCTCCAGAACCAATCTGCAGAGAAGCTGGGGCTAGAAGATCTTGATGCTGTTTTACGTTCTAGTTCCCAGTTACTTGCTCAGGGGCCCTAGTTTGTGAGTCTTTCTTCAGAAGCTCAAGAGTTGAGTCTGGGTGCCTGGCACAGCTTCAGAGAACTCTGGCTCTGGTTGTCTAGTGATAAAGCCTAAGTGGTAGACTTGGAACCGGTCCCATTCTTTTTCACCTTCAGCAACTTGCTTTCAGGAGTCAGTTGCTGCCAGAGCTGAAACAGACTGATGGTTTGGCATCTAACACCAAGTGTTTCTTTGGCTCAGCTCCATATTTTATATCATGCTCAGGACAAAAGAACTGAGTATTAGTTGAGCCTCTCTCTCCCTCCACAACTGGCTTCACCACAACTCTTGGGTCAGTAGTATTGTCACGACAGCAGGTTTTATTTAGATTTTTATCAGAGAACATGGCTACAGATGAGTTTCCCTGGATCCCTGTGCTCACTACTGCCATAAAAGAATTTCTTTTTATTATTCCTGGGGGTGACTCCTCCGTGCTTCTCAAAGAAGGAGTTTTGTCAGCATAAGGAGATGACCCTGGAACAGTCTATGCCCCAATACAGACCTCAGTTAGAACATTGATACTGCTCCTTCTTGCTGCAGTGGTCATAACGCATCTTCCTTTTTGTCTATGATGGTGCATATTTTCTCAGTCTGTCTCTGAGCATTCTTCTGGAGAAATAAGTCTTCTTATCTTAGCTATCTCATGCCAGCCCAAGTAAACAGAAAGTCACGAGCCTCATTAAAACTTTCTGGCCATGCCCAGTCCAGCATCCTTTTATGATGCTGAGTACAGATGAAGTATAACAACTATTTGACAAGGGCTTTAAATTCCAGTTGACTTTTGCAGTGCAATTATACGTACAGTTGAGGCAATCTAGAGCTTCCACCAAAGATCCTCCCACTAAGTGATGTGAAGCAAAAGAATTTGATAATCTCATTCTATTTCCTTCTCAAAGTGTAGATTTCTTATCAATATTTCTTCTCAATAACTTGGATCCTCAGAAGATCTCCGCGGACTGTTGTCAAGCAGCTCACCTTGCCCCTAGCATTGCTCCTTATAGGGTAAGCCCCATTTTGGCTGAGGTGTTCAAGGACATACAATCTGTTGTGGCAGATCTGACTTTTGATTGGCTTTCTTGGATTGGGTCCAGGGTGAGATGACAAGTTACTCTTTTAAAGTCTTCCAAACTATGTCAGAACTTGGGGATGTTCTTGCCTGCCCTCTAGGTGAGCTGGATGAGGCATTTCTGTTCTTTGCTTGGGCTGATCCCTCGTGGCGTCCTCCATGGATGGCATGGAGTATTTAGATGCATTGCTGGTTTACACTAGGATGGGTTGAACGTTTAAGGCTGCTGCAGCAATGTGTGTGCCTAGTCAAAGATAACAGTAAGTGTTCTTGGGAAGATGGCTTGTTGGAAGCACTGAGTCCAAAAACCAATTCATTGTTTGTGCTCCATTTCTGCAAAGAAGGTAATTCTGCTCAGAAGCACCTCAGTCTTAGAACTAGTCTGAGTATTTGGGCAACTGTGAGTCCTGGAACATCCAGCTACAGCAAAGGGGCAGAATGCAGGTGGCCCCTGCATCGCACAGCTGGTGTTGTGCTTTCAGCTGTAGATGGTACTGCAGCCAAAATCTGTTTGATCACACAGAACGTCAGTTTACGAGCCAGAAATATGGCTGCATGCTTGTGGCCCTGGGCTTTGACAGATTTCTTTTGAGTGACATTGCCATGGGTCTGGTCAGCACATGGCCTTATAGGAGATGGAATGTACTAAATAATGAGAAGCGATATCAGTTTTTAAACTATCAAATCTCCGATTGCATATGTATTCTGATATTTCTCTGAGGCTAATAACACAGCCAGATGTAGGCAGTTTTTCTTGCACAGTGCAAATGGAGTGTACTAGTTGCCAAAGCTGTGTGCTGCCAAATTTCAAGCTTTCATTCCAAATTGAGATGTTAGGGCTTTCCTTACCTGTGATAAGTCATTAAATATCATTCAATTACCCTTGTATTAAGCTCTTTTTTTTTTTTTTTTAAACTCAAGCTTACTTTACTGAAAGGCATCCTGTCTTGATTTGAAGATATTAAAAGATGAAGAATCCTCCTTCCTTTGATAGGGTAGCTTTTTTAATATCTAATCATTCTCACTATAAAACTCTGTGCCTTATTTCTAATTTAAACTGGTCTGGCTTCAGCTTCTAGCAATTGGTTCTTGTTATGCCTTTCTCAGCTAGATTAAAGAGCCCTTTAGGACCTGGTATTTTCTCCCTTTGAAGGTACTTATACATCGTAATCAAGCCATCTCTTGATCTTTTTAATAAACTAAACAGATTGAGCTCCTTAAGTCTCTCATTCTGAGGCAGTTATTCCAGTTTCTGAAATAATTTTTATGGCTCTTCTCTGCACCATCTCCAATTTTCCAGTGTCCTTTTAAAAGTTCAGACACCAGAAACATAGGCAGTCAGGGAACTTACAGTCAACTGTTTGTCCCTTTCCCCTAAATCCTCTACAGATTCTCTTATTTCCATGGTTTGTCCCTCAGCCTGCAGAGCTGTGGGTCCCCTAATATCACTGGATCCAGGAGGTGATCCAAGACAGCGTAGCACCAGCACACTGTATTCTGCATCAGAATTCTTGTCCCATCTTAGTTTTCATTGTAAGTTGAATTTATAGAAATACAAGTCTATGGTTTAAGTTCTGAATGTTCTAACTCCTGTCAGAAGTGCTCTTCTTGACTGCAAGCTGTTTGACTGTCACCCATTCTGGAACCACAGCGTATTGGGAAACCCATGTTGGGAAGGGTATTTTGCTGGCTCCTTGGAACAGTGCTAGCCAAGGAAGCAGTGTTGTGTGTCACTGATAGAAGAAAACAACTTGAAAAGGCCAAAAGAAATGCAGCTCAGCAATGTTGCATGTGTAGGGTGTTTAGCTTTCAGACTGCTGTCTTTCAGGAGGAAAATACTGCTGATGCACACTTTGGGAATCTGCTCTGCACCTCTTGTCCATTGCACCTGTCCAGAATACCCTCTGGAACCTTACCTGAGGGCGTGCCAGCTTCTTGTAGGGGTATTAGATATGAGCACTGGTTTTCACTGTCATTTATTTTTAATATAAATGGATGTGGACCTCTGCTTTGCCTTGTGTAACCCTTCTTCAGCTTTTTCTCCCCACTGGTACTACCTGTTGTAAAGCATTGGCTTTACATTCTTGGATCTTTGTGTGTTCTAGCTCTTGAAATTTCCTCGTTGCCGTTTGATCTCCTTTCCTATTCCGCTCTCTTTATTAATTGATTAGTTGTAGTCATCTTCTGCAGGGTGTAACAAAACTGGAGGCGAGATGTGGGGTACGTAGCGTTGACTATAGTGGCATTTTTCTGTTGTATCAACTAACTCTCAGCCCCGAGGTATTTATCCTTGCAATGATCTGCAAGGTAGGCAGTGGTTATTCCCCTCATTTTAAGATGGGGGAGGTGTGGGAAGCTCCAGTGGGTCAGGGCTTCAGCAGATCTTCTGAGTCTGAGGTAATTGTGCCTTCTCTGTTCCATCTATATAAAATAAATAAATAAAACACGTTAGCTCTGAGAATTGCTTTTATCTTCTCTGTGCTTCCTTCGGAAGCCTTCTGTCACTGTGGCTGTGCTGCAGCTGCCCAGTGATCGCTGCACAAAGACTATTGGTTGCTTAGGCTCAGTTATTAAACACTGAGGAAAAATCGGAACAATTACAACTTCGATATTAAAAGAAGCAATTTCATTTCCTTTCCGGAGTCGGTGTAATTTTGTAGCACCAGCCGACGAAGCAGAATCCGCCGCTTGGCTTTCAGGGCCGGGCCCTCTGCCCCGGGGAGCGTAGGGCGTGGGGGTTCTTCGAGAGCAGCGCGGTCTCCTATTTCCCGTTCATCTGCTTGAACGGATCGTTGTTTTTAATTAAACTGCACAAGGCGAATAAAAGGTCCTGAAAACTGCAATGCCGTGAAAGCAGCCGGCTTTCGGGAGGCGCTCCGGGAGAGATGCCACACTGGAGCAAGATGGAGCACGGCAACGAGTCCCGCGCCTTCCAGCGCCCGCTCTTCTCGCGGCTCCGACAGTAACTCGCGCTTGGGCGCGCAGCTCCTCGAAGCGCCGCGCCGTTCTGCCGCCCCGGGACGGCCGCGGGGCTCCCGGCGCTGCTCGCGGCGCTCACCCGGCGGGACGGCAGCGCCCCCTGCTGCGCCGCGCGGCTGCGGGCGGACGGCAGCTCGGCCGGAGCGGGCTCTGCCGCGGGAGGCGGCGGGGAAGCTGGACTGCGCGGGGCCTCCGAGCGACGCTGCCATAAACACTCGTGGGCGACTGGAGGGCAAAGCGTGCCCCAGACCTTGGCTGTGCTTCGTGACCCGTTCACGTTGTTGAGATAAGGTCTGGTAGTGCCTACACCTGGTGCTTTGTGTTTAATGGTGGAGCTGCCTGCAGGTGTCTGGGAAGCGGCCTTTGTCTCCGGTTCACCTGGCGGTGCCCGGATCCACCAGGCGGTGTGCGGGCACAGTGCTTCAGGGACCGCTTGTGTCGTGTGTAGGACTGGGGGTTCCTTCAGCCCGGGCAGGGGATCGGAACAGAGCTCTGTTCTGGCAGCTGATAGGTGTTAGGAGAGGATTCCTGTGAGCTGGATACAGCTCTCCAAAGGTGCTTTTGGGATGAGCTGCAGGCAGAAGCCACCGGGACCTCTAGAGCAGGCCAGGCTCTAGATGGCAGGAAACGCGGTCAGAACGGGTAGGCAGCCCCTCCGAGACCCATCCCTGTCCTCAGGCTCTGCCACGGTCTGACTCTGCACACCCGCACGGACCGGGGAAGGAGTGCCCTTCCCGCTGCAGCTGTTGTGCCGGAGGTGGCTGAGTGAGTGATGCTGGCTGCGTGCACAGGGAAGAAAAGGCTGAATCTGCCAGAAAAAAAAATACTGTGTGGGGGAGAAAAAAAAAACCCTACAAATTGGGGAAAGCATTCTGCTTTGACAGAATGAAAATAAAACCTGGAACGGGAGAGGAAAGGCATGAAAGAGTTAGTGACAAAATATCATGTACGGCTGGGGAGATGATGGTTTTATTGGTATTGTGGGGGGAGGGAGAAGCTGAGAGGCAGTGAAAACACAATTTGGCCTAAAATTGAATTTCTCTGATAAGGAATTTCAGAAGCGGCTGCCTCATTCACTGTGCAGCCAAATAATCATATGCGCTTTAATAATCTTTATTTTACAGGAGTACGTTGCCAGGGTAACAGAGTGTAAGCAGGAGAACAGCACCTTGCAGATCACAAAGGCAAATCTGCAGAAAGAAATTTCAGCGAGTTTCTCTCTCCCTTTTTTGCAATGTAATGACGACTTATTTTTCATGCACTGATTTAATAATCTTATTGAAAGATCCTTTCCCCGTTTCTCTTATTCTTGTCTGTCTGAGCATGGACAATAGCAAAACCTGGAATTGTCGAGTCCACTGGGCTAAGCAAACTAACAGATGTAATATGTTTAGCATTTTTATGTAATTACTTTTTATTGCTATTTTACCCCTACTTCTATTTCTCCCTTTTTAGTTGCTGCTTCCTTTCCTTACTGCCCAATCAGGTGATAGCGAGGGGCTGGGGGAGAGTTAGTAATTGACTGCATTAATCGGAAATTATTAGTTGGACGTATTTTCAAGGGTGGGGGCTGGCTGCAGCAATAGACCTTTTAGCAAGGGATGAATTGAATTATGGTCGATGCAATAATGAAGCCTCCAGGCTGCAAGCTGTGGAGAGGACAGTCATCTTCACGAAGGTTTTAGTGTTATTTATAACGGGTTCTGCTCTTGGGGTGAGAAGCAGCGTGCAGCCCCACTGACATGCCCTGGGTGTGGGTGTCAGTCAGGCTGAAAATAAACTGAGTTGATATGCCTGAAAACAAAAACTTCTAAAGATCTTCAGTATGGGTAAGATGAGCAGGAATGTCACTGCTGAACCTTCGGGAAGGCGCAGCTTGAGATGGGTCTGTGGTTTGTAAATATTTTGCCCCGTCCTCTTTCCCAAGGGCCGGAGCTCAGGAAGGAAGCGTGGGAAAAGCAGTTGCTGTAGTCTGCACAGAGGAGGTGGGAGGGAAGGTTCTGTGAAATTAAATACAAAATCCAGTTTGTCTTACTGCAGCTGACAAATTTCAAGATCCTAAGAACAAAGGGCAGCCTGCTGTGCTGCGGCCTGGCCAGGTCTGCTGCAGTGGGAAGCAGCAGAGCGCCTGAATGCAGCTCTGGTGCTCAGAAATGATGGGGCTGAGGAAGGCAATGCAGGGATTGGGCTTTGCAGCCTTACCCGTGGGTATCCTGCTTTCTGTGCTCTGACCGATGAAACCACTCGTTATGAGGCTCGTTCCTTAAAAACTAGTACAAATATTTATGCGTTCCGCATATCATGGAATAATTAATATGTACATAAGAGCCAGGGAACGTTTTCACTACACGATTACTTCCTGCAAAATATTCATGCTTACATGTTTCTCTCTCACTTTACTCTGGATGTGGGATGTTCCCTTTGAGCTAAGATTTCATGGACGGTGAAAACTGGCCTGAGCTGCACTGATTTAAGAAGTATTTGGTTCTTCCGTTGAGAGCAACAGTAAGAAAAAAGCACTCAGAGCTGAAGCTGCCCAGGCAGGAGAGCGGCTGTGCACGACACACATGAAGCATGTTCTTAGCAATCCAGGCCTGAGTCCTGCAGCTGCCTGCATTGCCTTGCTCCGTATGTGTTCCGTCCTATGGAAGCATTCACCATAAAGTGCTCGGTCTCTCATTAATACTAACATCTATGTAAGCATACAAACAAACAGAAACCAACTTGAGTTCTGAGGCTGTTTATTTCTTCAGACATATTTAGAGAAACTATGTCGAAAAGCCCTTCTCTGCTTCTACCTTTATGTCAGCACTGCCGGCAGAGATGAAGGACAAGGCAGCAAGTGAGGAAGGAGCTCACTCTCCTGATGTCCTCCAGTGGCGACACCAAACTGTGCTGCTTTGAGGAAAGGCAGAGATCTGCAGATCTCAAACCACATTGATAACTCAAGATTTATTGGTCGTTCAGATTTAGATAAAGTCAGATTCCTTGCTGCTGTGACTCCTGGTTGGTTTGGGTTTTTATTGGTGTTGGCTAGCTTCTGTGGGATCCAGCAGCTCTTATCTCCTAAGTTATACCCAAGTACATTTTTAATGATTTTAGTCATCCCTGCAGATGATCCCTGCTTTTCACAGAAACTGCACACTGCTTCCCTTTGAATGTAGATAAAATCTAACGATGCTAAGAGCATGCTCTTCTTCTCTGCAGCCTACAGAAGGGCCACACACTGCCCGGACCGGGATGCGGGATGGGGTAATGAACCGCTGGCTGCCAGATGCTGAGCGGAATGGGTTTTGGAGACTGCATTTTGTACATCTCAAAGCAGTGCCAGACAAGAAATCTATTCACTGCAGCTTCTTCTACATATTTTTAATGTATTCTGTCTGTGTTAATCATAACAAGTTTTAAAATTTGGAAAATCGAGGATTGTTATCTCTTCTTTGTGAGAATTAGTGGGGAAGTTCGAAGTGAGATGGCACAATCTGTACTTGTAGGTGGAACAGGAGTTATTCGGCATCTCGGACATGGAGGAGTTTGTCTTTGCACTGATTTACTGTGTTTTACATCCCTTAGAAACAGTATGATAAAATTTTGGTAGGAAATTGAAGCCTAACTGCTTAAATACCCATGATATTTCTAGCACAAAATCTGGGTAATTTACTTTCCCCTTCCTGCTAGTTTGTATCCTGCTGCCTTTTGAAATGGAAACTCTTCTGACCCTGTAACCCCTGCGTTACTCTGAATAAAACTCTTTTTAATTGTGTTTTGAAGGAGCATGCAGGGAGCTCCTGCACTACTAATCAGCTTTGCTGGTTTGGATATGCATCTCCGGGATCCATGTCGGCAGAATAAGTTGATATAATTGCAGTTCTGCATCAGAGATTTAACACTTAAGAACTTTAAAGGTGCAGGTCTTCATTTCTTATCTGTTACTGTTTCACTGTGAGAACAGCTTTCGTGTGTTCTTGCCTCGCAGGTGCACTGCAGGAGGACCTGTGCAGGAAGGTGTGCTCTGCAAGGTGTCTGAAAGCTGCGTGGTGGTGGCAGCGGAGTGCTCACCCCGTGCTGCTCGGCTCCACTGGTTGGCAGAGCTTACTTGGGCACAGCATTAGCACAGGGATGCCATTTCTGGATGAGATCTTCCATACCTTTTCTCTTGTAAAATACAATGTGAAAATGTAGGTCATTCTTATTGCCTAGAAACCTTTCATACAATTAAAAGCAACAAAATGTTCTAGCCAGTCTAAGTTTTGTAGCAGCCCATTTGAATGAATGTTTTTGAGGAAGATCTGGATTTTTGGAAGATTTGTATGTACTTTTATATTAAGAAGACAGCAATGAATCAATTTAAATTTAGGCATGGCATATACTCATAAACTTTAGCCCTGTTCCTTATGCTGATTGCTTTCCCATCTTCCTCATGAAGCGTAAATGTTGCTTTGCACTTTACAATGAATGTGTTTAATATTGAGGCTTGCCCCGGCCGGAACCTGCAGGCAGTCGGCACACAGCGTTGCTTTCAATTTGCAGGCATTTTTTCATCACTCTGATAATGTGCTTCTGTTTGGCCTTCAGCATTCCAAAAGTAGGAATGCCACTTAACCCGAGTCCTGGCTCCGTTACTGTTTGATCAGTAACAGTAATGCAGTAACTGCCTCGGACAAATGACTACGCTGAGAACACTCCCAATTGCCCTGCAATAAAACCACTATCCTCCCTGAAAGCGAAGATGAGGATAGAAAGGGCAAGTATGATTGGAAGGTCAACAAGTTTGAGCACTGACAGAATGAAAGAAACAAATTATAACAGCGAGGACATGTTGTTGAAATGCCCTGTGTCTAATTCTTGGCTGAGCTGGAGCCAAGGTGTGCTGGCTCAGGTCGCTGGGCTGTCTCAGTTCCACGGAAGGGGAAGCAGAATCCTAGCATCTTGGCCTCTGGCTAGCTGATTATTTGTGTGTTAAACATCAGTCCTTGAGATCATGCACAGAAATGTTAAACGCTAATGAATATCACAGGGTGTGCCCCATTAAACTTGGTGCTCTGCACCACCAGTGTTTCAGTGGCATTTGTTTGTGGTCTGCTTGCTGGCATAGTGGGCCTAGGATAGAACCGGCATGTTCTGGGACATCAGGGCTTGCAGGGCATGCGGCTGTTGCTAGGTTTCTTTAGAATTTGTCTCTTCGTAAGCTACAAGCAAATACTTCATCAGCACTCCCTCAGATAAGGTAGGAAAATAAAAACGTATTACTGCTTTTCTGGTTTCTGCCATATTTTCTGTTTCTCCCAAAGGGGATGATCTGGAAGAACTGACTGCTATGCCTTGTCCCACTGATACCATAAATGGGAGCATCAGAAGGTGACTGGTAGAAATTCAGCTTTATTTGTTTTGTCTAGCCCTCTTACTCACTGCATTAAAATAAGTATAAAAGCAAATTTGGGGGAGATTTCACCATTTACGTGTCTTCTGACCCTAAGGTTATTTAAGTCATTAAGTATTTTGGAAAGGCTGTTTGCCTTCTGAATTTGAAAGCTTTAAGGTTCTGATATGTTTAACTGTGGTTTTTTTTGTTTTTTGTTTTTTTTTTTGTCATACAGCTCAAAATCTGTGTCTGCATGGCATTATTGCCTTTCATGTGCATTTCCAGGTCCCAAATCTTGAGCAAGACCTGCTGATATTGGGCAGCTGGAACACTGCGCTGCCCACTGTCCATGCGGGCTTTGGAGAAGCCTTGTGTAGTGACAGATATACACTTCAGGAGCAGAGGGAGGGAACTGATTTTGGGCAGTGGGGGATGAAGAAGATACACCAGCTGGTGGAAACAATGCAGAGATGAAAGAACTAGAGTGCTGCCCCAGTCTGTCTGAGATGTCGGAGCACGCACCTGTCTGATTCAGAGCCAGGGCCTGGGGCTGCGGCCTGACGCAGCCTGCGCGTGGTTGTCAGGGTGCTGCTGCCCTGCAGTGAGCCTCTTGCAGTCTGCGTGGTGGCAGCCGTGTCATTTCTGTAAGTCATTCAGTGTTCGTTGCAGTAATGGCTTGAACTTGACTGTTTTATGTTCCAAGTACTACTTTGACCCTTGGGCTATAATATCAGCCCAGTGATTATTCACTTTATTTTATGAAGTGCCTGAGTGCCAACAGGAAAGAGCACAAGCATCCCTGTGCAGCCTGATGTTCACAGTGCTCATCTGGGATGTCTGAGCATGGCAGTACAGTGCTTGGACGTAGATCACTTGCTATCCCATGGTAGCTGTGACTGGTTTAATAATACTGGAGTTTCTGCAGTACCAATTAATGCTGTCACCTTTGGTGGGAGTTTGTTTGTTTGTTTTTAATGTTTGTATTTGTGTAGTCAGATCATGTAAAAGCTTGATCTGTGTGATTTCATTACCGCAAAACATGCGTGAAAGACTGTAGTACATATCATCATTTCTAAATGTGAAGTGTCTGAGCAGCAGAGTTTAAACAAGAACAGACCATAACTGGGAAGTTTCCTTGGGAAAATAATTCCTGAAGAGTTTTTAGTGCTCAAAGCTCATTCCAGCATGAAGTACAGCTCTGTGCCAAGGTAGGCCAGGTGGTGGATAGACCTGGATGACCAGCAGTGGTCTTTGAGCCAAAAGGTGTGTCTATGCTTTTCTTTGCACATGCAGAGATTGATCTGCTTAGTCTTTCTGTAGATGAATTTCCATCTCTTGCTGATTATAGTATGGAAATGAGATCAACCTTTCTGTTGTCATGTTTTTACTACAAATGTGCAAACCCAGGATATGATTCCCCATCAGAACTGCTGAAAACGTTTCTGTGGCATTCTTTTTCTGAGTCACTTAGCCTTGGGTATCCTCGACTTTGCTGTCCATTTCAAGAACTCCTCCTTATGTGAAGCATTCACAGGCGATTGCAGTCTGCGTTCTTACAGTGGCAGAGATCAGAGTATGCAGAGTAACTGTTGGTTCAGTGCTCCTTGTTGGACCATTTCCCCACGCATTTTGCTCAGGATCAAAGCAGCAGTTTTCTAAAGTCATCACTTGTGGTCCATTCAAGAGCTGCAGAATTACTGTAATAATTCAGCATGTTGAGTTCAGGATGCTGTTCCATCCACTGCGACTGAAAGAAGGATGGAGGCTGTGAGAGAACTTTGACTGTGTGGTCTTAAAACCTTGCAGATCAGTCGGAGAGTAATGTGTTGCACACTTCCAGTTTTGATGCACTAGTCAGGAAGAATGCAAAAGATAAAGATCAGTGACAAAGTGTGGTTATGTGAATCAATAAACCACAGGATATTTCAGATTCTGGAGCAGTAAGAAATGGTACGACTGTACATGGGTGGCATGGAAGGGGTAAGTATTCAGAGGCTGACACCTGGGGTGTTCATAGGCCAGAATGTGGACACAGGACTGAAAAGTAATGAAACGGTAACAGAAAACCTCAAACTGAATCGGCAAGGCCGTAAAAAAAAAGTAGACAGAGGGAATAAAAGAGACGAGGCCCCAGCAATCCTTAAAATCACTTAATATGAAGTGTCTGTCTTTGCTGTTTACTCTATGGGACGGCTGAAGTTAAAGGAGCTCTTAACCTGAAATATTTCATTCTCTCCCTCTGCTCAGTGCCCACATTAACTCTTACTGATGTTCTAATTTTAAGCAGATGTCTCTCATGACAGAAGGTTGTCATTTGATTTTTGCATTGGACAGGTTCATGTTCTGATATTGCTCTCTATGAAGGTACCGGAGATGCAGTCTGTGCCTCATTGAACCGAGTGGTGGCTCAGGTCCTACATCTGTAACCACTGTATTCATTGAAAGCTCTCAACACTTCGGAGAGGTGGAAAGTCTTCAGCTCCTTTTAAGCAGAGTCTGAGTAAAACTTCAGCACAGTTTATGAATTGGGGTGGTGATGCTAACTGGATATTGGATAGCAGGCTGACTCAGGGTTGGGTGTCACGAGCAGCAAAAGCTCAGTTCACCATGCCATTATCACTTTGTCTTCTATTTCAGAAGCCACTTTCCTTTCTACACATTAGATTCAAATTCATGTCTTAGTGTTCAGCACTTCAAGTAGTTTGTGGTCCAAATGTATCTTTCAGGGCCAACCTCAGTGCTTTTGTGCCAAGCAGAGCAGTGCATGGGGTGGGAGCAGTGGCTGCACACTGAACGCTGCAGCTCTCGTACTAGAAGCAGATGGGGAGTAGAAAATGTTACCTGGTCGCTTGTGTTCTGCTACAGACCTGTGATCACCAAGATCATAGGGCGTGTCGTTCGTATCACCTCATCAAGCACAAAGTTCTTTGAGACTGTACCAACCCACATTTCTCATCGTCTGCTTCATTCCTACCATCCTGAAACTCTTACGTTTTTGTTTCATTTGTCAAACACATTTTCTGTGAACTGAAACAGAGAATGGGGTTCTTGTTTGTTTCTGTGTTGGTTTGTTATTAAACCTTTCGGTCCATCCCATCCCTGCTGCTTAGCTCTGTTAGTGGAGGAAGCCCACAGTAATTTTCTGTTATGTTTTCATACCAGCTGGCTTTGCTGACTCTTTTGTTTACTGGATTTCTTACTTAAAATCTGTTTCCTTATTGGCTTCTCTTTAATTTCCTCTTCTTTTGCAGAACTGCATGAAGGTAAGCAGAGTCCTAAAGCTATTCTACCCTAAGTTCTGGTATTTTATATATATAAAAACTTCAGGGCTGGTGGCAGTGATACCTGGGATTATTTATGGGCTTTCATAAAAAGAAAGAGGAAAATACAGAACTGCATGGCTTCTCTCTTCCTTCCTCTTTTCCCAACCCCCTCCCCACTGAGGAGTTTAATTTTAAATGATAAATGTGGAAATTAGAGACCGTCGAGAAAATCCAATTTGGTGAGGAGTTTTAAAAATCCCATAATAAACGCAGAGTGAAATGTATGATTTAATGCAGGGCGCCAATGGCTGCTATTATGTGCTATTAGCAAATCGGGGTTGAGAGTGAATCTTTATCACTTGGTGAGTGCGGGTAGGCCTGCCTTTGCTTCTGCTATTGATTTGTAGCCGCTTGTCATAATGACATCGGGAAGCAATGAATGGAAGATGTGCTTTTGATAGGATTGAAGGGGTGCAAAGGGGGGAGAAAAAATTCAGCAAGTTTTCTATCTCTTCTGCCTGATTAGATTTTTTTCTTCTTTTAAGAGCTTTCACATTCCAATAAAAATGCTAAATCAGCTCTGAAGCAGAATTGTTAGGGAGTAAATAGCTAGTCACATTTAAAGGGGGAAAAGATCTGACTTTACAGCTCCGACTTTACAGCAATAGATGAATCTAAAGAATATTTCTGGCTTCACAAAAATGATTGCGGTGGGCACGAGGATGGCTGAGAGCCACGCAAGGGGATCCGCTCCGATGGCACTGCAGACTGCCAGACCCAGATAGGTGGTGTGTGCATGATGTGGCTCTTCAGAATACAGGCAAATTAAATCTCTGACATGTCTGTATTGAAGAAAAGGAAAACAATGATTCTTGATCTCTGAACCAAAGCTACCTGGAATGGAAAACCCTGACTTTGCTTTCGAGTAGCAAAGAATAAAGGTCCCTTTTACACCTGAGAAAAGGAAAGATATTGGTCACTTTAATAATAGATGCTTCTCCCCAGAAATCTGAAGTTTCGATTGAAGGGAGCACAATTGCTGTGCTGTTTGGATAATGTGGGTTCTCAGGAAGCAGGAATGGGCTTGCTATGCTGCAGCCCTATGTCTGGAGCACACTGTGAATAAGACAAAATCCATGTGCACTCCAGAGCGCATCTGTGTATGAGTCGTGTGCGAATCTACTTGCAAAGGCCCCATGAATTTGCATTTCTTATCAGAAGATCCTTGCCATTTTAATTTCCTGCCTCTCCATCATTCTGCCCTCCCTGGGAAGGGGGGGATGTGTGCTTCCCAAGGAACACAGCTCTGCTTTGAGTTCCTCCCTATGAAAGTCCATGCACATCTTCTCTCATTATTATTACTGTTATTATTATTACTCTGGTCTGCTGTGGTGAAGAGCCGTAGGTGATTAAGGGTTGCGACTCCCATCCTCAGTTCCTTCCTTTCGCCCTAACCAGCCTCAGCTATTCTTATTTATGGAAGCCTTCGTGGGACAGCTGAATGAGCCTGGTTTACAGGGCTCACTGGCAGAGTATGAAATGGCAGATTAGAAATCAATGCAGAGAGTCCAAGTGCCTACTTCATCATTCAGGAGAAAGAAATACAGTATTTCTGGTCTAAGCCTTGCACTCATTAAAATCACATCCTTTAAAAAACCTTTTAAATTAAAACAGTGATCAGTAGGAGTGAGGAAAATCATATGCAGAGGGACTTTTCTGACGGAGGGCAAGCTGAAGGCGGTGTGCAGATGAAATATGGCGTTTACCGTGCTGCCCGTTTGTCTGTACTGGGCTCTCTAGGTGTATGCAGTGCTTGTGTTCTGGGGAAGCTTGTTCTGGGGAGATCAACATAGCTGGACATGGCCCCGTGCTGGCTCTGGGCAGACAGAGGAGCTGTGTGGGAAGCAGGCCTAGAGCTGCATAGCAGCCAGGCATGGCCCAGCATGGCACGTGGCCTGCCCCGGGCAGCAGCACTGTTGGCGGCACTGCCCAGATGGGCTGGCTTCAGGGCACTGCAGAACCAGGCCCCAGAGCTTCGCTTCAGGACTGGCAAACATCCTGAGCAGGTGTCCAGCACCCCCTGCGCAGTGGGACGCGTGGCATAGGGATGCTGCTCCCTCTGCCCCCTGGCTTCTGGTGCTGGGACGGGGAGATGCAGCCAGCAGAGCTCAGTGCTGTTTCAGGGAGGGACCAACGCTCACAGCACGGCCTGGCACGTCAGACAGCAGGAGCTCCACTGCAAGCCCCAAGAAATAGGGGCGATACCTGGGAAAGCTACAGGTGTGGAGGTCATTTCGACCAACATTTGAGGTCAAAGGACACAAAATAAACCTTCTGTTGGAGGAATGACTTTTGGAGGTAGTGGAGAGAAGGAGCAGAAAGGATCCAGCAGTTATACAAATTTGGGAAAAATGTGGAGCTCCTTGAGTATGGCATCTAATTTACAATCTGGTTGGCAAGAGGACTTATGGAAGAGAGAGGAGGCAAAGATGAATTACATTTGTAATATATGTATTAAATTAATGACTGGACTTGCAGAGAACTGCTTTTACAAAATGACACCTACTGGGAGGTGCTTAGAGCCCTAGCATTTGACAATAATTTAGTAAGGTCAGAGTAGGATATGGTTATGACATTTCCGATGTCTGACTTGTGGAAAAGGTAAGGGGTGGTTTGTCTGTTTCTGCTTGTATGTAGTTAGATGGTTATTTATGCTTCCAACTTTCCATACAGCAGAAACTTATCAGCTAGTGTTTTGAAATATACATTAAAGACTTGTAATCAAAGAAAGCTATTAATAATTAATTTTTTCGTCTTTCCTAGCAGATTCTTCTTCTTTTTTTTTTTTTTTTTTGAAATGGCTATTCTTTCTGATAGGATCCCTCAAAGCTTTCATGAACTAAGGCATTGAAACCAGTTTGTGTTTTCAGTGAAGATGGCTGTAGTCCACTTGAGGCTATTGTGCCTCCAGTGATAACAAGATCTGCAGGCTGCCACTGACTGCAGTGAAACCAGTGCCAGAAGTTGTTCATCTTTTTGGAAGAGCTCTCAGCAATCAAATTCACACCTGTGCAGCACAGGCTGGGTTGTCAGCGGCTGTCTGAAATCTGGCATTACTTCTTGCCCATTTGGCCACACCTAGCTTTGATGAAGGTTTCACTGTAAAAATTGCTTGTATCAAATATTTCTTCATTTGCTTGTTCCTGTTCCAGAAATGGACACTGGATTTCCAGTGTAAGCCTGCTAAGTCTTTCACCCATACACGTTCAAGATTTAATCCTCAAACCTTCTAATTCCAGTCCAGATTACTTCTATTTTTATTACATGAAAAAGTCAATTTTTTGTCCAGCTACTGAAAAAGAACACAACATGTTCATCATCATTTCATGAACATGAAAAACATAGTCATGGCTTTTTTACATTCCTGAAGTATAGGCTTATTACAGAACTACTGGCTGAGGAACTCGGGTGGAGTGCAGAGGAGGCAGCTGAAAATGCACGGGGAGAAAGGTCTGTGCACTGGCCTAACAATAACCTTTGTTTTGTGTGATATAGTGGAAAACATGCTAAAAAGTACTAGGGTTGCTATTAATGTCCAAATGTAAAGAAGCACCTAAACATGAAGAGGTTCCCAAGCAGCTGGAATCTAATAACGTGCTTGCTGGGTCCCACCTAGGGCCAATCTTGCTCCCATTTATCGTTTCTGGCAAAAATCTCATTGACAGCTGAGGTGCAGCAATTGCACGGCTCTCCTTGTCTCTTCTGTCGTCCTGTCTTACAGCTGCTTCATTGTGGATGGAATTGGCACTTGGACTGGGAACGTGGGCTTGTTCCTTGTCAGCCATCCAGCGCAAGCAGGGAAATAAGGCTGAGGACCTGAGGGAATAATTAAGACTTACCTGCAGGGACAGTAGTGTATGCAAACAGCTTGTCTTCATCATTTCTGAGCTTTGGGTATCTGTCTTCCCTGCTTTAATATTAATACTGTTGGTATTTCTGTGGTTGGCTGTTTTTATTGGTGGATCTTAAGAAGAGAAATGGCTTTATCCGTTCTACCCTGAACAAGAAGAGAGCAGCCATGAGCAAGAGCACGTGCACCAAGCGTGCAGCTGTGGAGAGCACAGACACCGTGCAGCAGATATTTATGGCACTGTGTGCATTTAAAGCACTCAGTGTTTTCAATACTACACTGCATCTCAGCCACTCTTGTAGTGCCCCAGCCTCCTGTGGCGATTCTGTGTCGCACTCAGCAGACAGGTTCTTTACACCCAGGTGGGATATTCCATGCAATCTGCTTCCTTTCAGAATACGAAAGAAGCATGTCTGTTTAAAGGCACCCTTCATTCTATCTACACAAACTGAAATTGTAGTTCTCCTTCTGCCCTGGCTGAACCCTGAGAGATTGTTCCTGAATGTCAATTCCTTCTGGACCTGCTAATTTTCAAGGTACATCTGCCTACTTCAATACTAAAGCTATTATGAAAAAAGGAGCAAAGAAAGCTGCAAAGAACATACACGTATTTTATAAAATAAATAACTGAAAACAACAAAAAATAATGTTACAGTTTATAATTTGCCAGCTAAAGATACTGATAATAGATAGAGGAGACAGAAAAGGTGGTTTTACGTGACTGTAGGCTTTTGGGTTACAGCTTCAAATCACAGTTCAGTGTAGTGTTCATTTGGCAATAAAAGTAAGTTAGATGAGAATTTAGGAAGGATAATCTTTTGTACAGCTCTGCCATATCAGCCTCTTCTAAACATAGAAACAGTGCCACACGCACCCTGCAGGGTCCAGGTCTGCCTCCAGCAGTGGCAGGTGGGGCAGTGCCCACCAGGGCTGTGCCAGCGCTGCGGTGCGGAGCAGCACGCTGCCCCTGCGGGGGGCACAGGCATCAAGCTCCACATGTCAGAGATGTCTCTGCTGATTCCTTATACTCGCCAGGTCCCTGACACTTGCCAACTACTGGCTGGCTATTTGTTCTTCATTCATTTGGTGTTATTTCATTGATTTGTATTTTTTTCTGCCTTTCCTTTGTTGTTTTTTGTTTTGATTTTGGTTTTTGTTTTTTTTTTAATGCAGCTTACAATCAGGTTTTTTAAGTGTTTCCATTAAGTGATTGAGAAATGCTCCAGTATTGTTCAAGTTCTTTGTTCTTCCTTAAACCTTCATGTGATAGATCCAGGTCATAAAGAAAGTGTATGACAGAGCTCCAAGTAGGAGCCATGCCTTTTGACCTCTAGTGGACGTAGAAGACTGTTTATCTTCAAAGGCAATGTGCTGCATGCTTAGTTACGTGGTACTGGAGGAAAATACTTTATGGCGAGCTGTTAAAACCAGGCCAGGCGTAACTGTACTGCAGTCTCTCATATCTGCTGTCACCGTTCTCAGCTTCACGAGCTGCCATCCTACTGGAGGCAGCTAAACACTTGCTACAGGAATTCAGTGCAAACTCTTGATGTATCTTATGCTGCTTTTCTGTTGCAGACAAAACAGAGGGGATTACCACCTGACCTGCTCTTGTTCAAGAGCATCTGTTGACTATGAATCACAAAGGGTCAAACTCTTTAGGAATCCAGCTCACCTCTCCAGAGCAAGTCATTTCAGCGTCCTTGTGCAAATGGAACAGGTTATTTCTCAGGCGTGAATGAAACTGTGGGAGCCCTTTGCTAGATGGAAAGTGCTATTGTGGACCAGTCTTTCGTGGTGTTTTGTAATAATATAGCAACCGAATTGTCTGCATTTATTTATGAAAGCAAATGGAGGCTAGGAATCAACTTTGGAAAGCTTTGGTGCTAATGCAGCATTGCTTCTAGAATGGCTGCTTGTGTGATGCTTCTAACAAGATGAATCAGCAAAAGCACAAAAGGCAGCATGCCAAAATGTTTCCTGTCTTGTTCTGTTGGCTCTTATGTGCAAATTTCATAATAGCAGTAGAGAAGGCTGATATGACAACAGCTTTCAAATATGAAGAAGCTGCTGCCAAGGGGAAGGGAATAATCTCTTTTCTCTGTTTAAGAAGTGATGGCTCAAATAGCAGCTAGGTTAGATCAGTTGCCCTGAACCTGGAGTTTGTAAACCCCTGGGGATCTTTTGAAGGCTCTCTGGTCCATCTGTCTCTAAGTGTTAGCAGACGGGCGCTTTTAACCAGTCCAGAGTAATCATTCATTTTGTGATATTTTTATATGCAGATTTTTGTTGTTATCTTCATGGACAAAGCTGAACGTATGCAGACAAGTTCCCAAGTAACCTGATCTGAGCAGACAGGTTTTGAGGAAAAGGCTGAACGAGGTGACCTCTGGAGGTCCCTTCCACCCTAAATTACCAGTGATTTTGTATTATGTGTTTTCTCAGAGATGTTTTTTTTTTGTAAGGTGGCAGGGAGAGACCAATTTTAGGCCTTCTTTGTACAGTTTCCCCAGAGGTGCTGGGATTGTGCAGCTCCTGGCGTGAGTCTGTGCAATCCAATGCAAGTTGCACTAACTTCTAACGACTACTCAGATTTCCGTGAGCTGAGACACATTAACTGGGCTTACCTCTGTTCCGTGACAAGGGCAGAGTACCTCAAGCCTGGCTTGGCCTTGTACGTAGGACTACATGTAAAGGAATGAAGGCTCCAGACAAAAACACCACTGGAAGCCAGGCATCTTTAAGTTGAACGAATTATCTGAGCTGAGAAAGGGTATTTGAGGAGCTAGAATACTTCAACACCAGGCACAGATGTAATTCCAAAGAAAAGGTTTGCATGTCAATGTTTCATGAAGATATTTGCACTGTTTTCTAGGAATTTATTGTCTGGCAGCTAAGTGAGGAAGAAGAGGAAGAGTTGTTTATTACACAGCCATCTGTAGTCCTTCACTGGAATCCCACATCTACTAGTGCATTACTGTTCCCCGTTCTCTGTACCCAAAGGGAAGAGGAAGCTACTGTCAGAAGTGGGAGCAGCTGAGGCATTTCCTCTCACCTTACTTTTGGTTTATCCTTGATGTTCCTTTGCTTTGTGTTTCATGAGCCTGGCATAGCCCCAGACACAGAGACCTCTAGGACTTCAGTGGCAAGGTGAAACAATAGTGTATCAAACTATGGCATAAGTTTGAGAAGATTTTTTCAGGGACTGACGGCATTGATTAACTGAGCTACTTTTTCCTCCCAGCTATCTGTCCTTTATGTGCTTTTCTTTGGTTTAAAAGGGCAGAGGGGACAGTGGGCTTTAACAGCAGCTTCTGAAATTGGCTTTCTTCTTTCTGTCAAGTACAGGTGATACGTCTCCAATATCTCCTAAGAGCACATGGATCATTTTCTATTCGGAAGCTTTCATATAACACTCTGTTTGTTACTGAAGACAACTTCAGGGAGGTTTATTGAGTCACTGTCTGCCAGAAGAGGGTCTCGGATGTTCTTTGTGATGACAGGAGCCCAGAGCATGTCCCACTGCACAGGAACCCACCCGCTCCCCAGAACCAGACAGGGTTCTCTCTCCACACGCGATATCTGAAGCTCTGCTCAGGGTCTCTCAAAGACCCCAGCAAGGCAAAAATGTCTCAGGCAATACGAATATAGGGAAATGATGGACTGGAATAAATCAGGAATTGACTTAGTCATCATCTTTTCAACCAGATATAGAAAAGTTCCTCCATGGGCATTTATAAGCAGCCTATCCACTGCCAAATGTTCTAATTTTTCTGTTAGATAAATAAATGAATAATATGAAAATAGATAACCTCCCATGCTTAAAGCAAAAGTTTCACCCTTGTCATCTTCCCTTCCTAGCCTTTGTAGGGTGAATACCTTGAATGAATAGTACCCAAACAATGTAATGAAGATGGACAGTATATTTTTGGACAGATTATCCGGATAGTATAAAGGCATTCAATAAATTAGGAAGGGCTCACCTGTCACTGAAGATCAAAGCTTGCCTGGAACACCACATCAGTGGTTCAGGCTGTGATTCAACAGTTCCCATACACCTTAAAGTTGCGATCCTTCACCTCCCTTATGCTGGTACCAGTGCTTTTTTCACCTGCAAGATGAGCTAGACCAATGACGTATTGGTGAGAACTGGTGTGGGGTAATGTCACGTGGGAGGTGGCAGGAACATGCGGTTGGAGGAAGGCAGGACATCCTTCCTCCCGTCCTTGGTAGTTATCCAGACATATTAGATTAAACCCGTGGTGACACATCAGCCTGACATTTGATGAAGGATGTAGCACATTCAGGATTCACTGCTTTGGGATGCGTGGACTCAAGTTGTTTTCAGTGATCAAAGATTGCGGTGTTGAAACCAACAGGCGACACGACAGCCACACATCACAACAGCAAAAGAGCACTTGCTTCTGTGTGCTCTGCTGGGAGGCAGTGATTCTGTGGGACACGTGCCAGGTGCTTCAGGAGCATCCTGTAGCCATGTATCTGGCAGGGCAGGCAGAGGGAACGTGCTAAGCAGTACTCACAGACTTCTGCAATGACAAATATTCCTTAAAGGAGTCCATGAAGGTCAAATAAAGCCCTCTCAATGTACATAGGGAACGTATATAACAAAATATATGAAGCACCTGTATGTTTTCTGTATTTGATACCTTAATTCATGAGAGTAAGGGATAAGGTACTTTCAGAGTTGCAGAATGGGAGACAGTGTGTTGTGAGACAATTTGTTTGCTGAAATATGTTCACATTCTGAGTGATGTGTGTCAGGTACGGGACAGCAAAGCGTGTGTTGTTGTGGAGATGCGACCCAGCTGGTCTGTTGAGCCTTTGGCAATGCACTTCATGCCACTTGAGTCTAGATAGTGCTTTTAATCCCAAAGACGTCTGAGAAAGTTTTACATTTCAGAGGTTGTCTGTTCTCTAACCATCCTCCCAGGGGAGTTTTCTCCCGCGACTCCACAGCCTTTGGAAGTTACATGGCTACAGCAAACAAGGGGAAGTAAGGGCCTTTCATTCAACAGTGCTTGTTTTTCCATCAACTCAAAATCCACCAAAGTGCTTGGGTGGAAAGAGGAAAGTCAGGAAAGGAAAAGAATGTGTGGAGTTATGAGTGCTGAAGGGTGCCTAGAGTTAAAGATAGCTGAAGAAGCAAAGAAACACAGAGGCAGTATGGAACAGAAAAGTGCGTCAAAGCCCAGGTCAGCGAGTTATGTCCTGAAGTGGTGTGCTTTGATGGCCCAGTGGATTTGAGCTAGGTGGTGATGAGCACAGTACTGAAGTCTTCAACAAAAGAGATGAGGTCGGGTCAAGAACAGACCTCTGTATCCTGCTAACAGACTTGACTATGGAAGGGAGGGGAGATCCTTGATACATGTAACCCTGAGTCAAGTGTGATTCTAGACTTGTGGGTAAGGGGAGCAATAGAGTAACAGTAGCTAAAATCACTGAGATAAAGAAACCTCTTTGGGTAAGTAATGTCACGGTGGGCTGGTATGGAGAGGGAGGTGAGTGCTGGACTGCAAGAGGGAGGCGAACGCAGAATGGAGTAAAGAACCTTTACCAGCTCAGCTGGTCTTGTCGCAGTTTGAGCACGCACTTAAGGATTCTTGCGGTGCTCCATTAACTGGTGGAGCTGGGGAAGATAGGAAGGTGATGGAACAGATGGAGCAGTCTGCTTCTTCCATCAGTCTGGTGGAGGTGCTCTCTGGAAGGCACCGCACTTGCCTGTAGGGATCCCTGTGCTTTCCAGAGAGGGACCGTTGCAAATGAGTCATCTGGAACTAATGGGTTTTGTGCCTTTGGCTGGACTGTGCTTTTCTGCATACCTCCTTTGTCAGAAAAAGGTCTGCTGAGATCCAAACCATGCTGTAATTATGTCCATACAAGATAGCAAAGGTTGCTCCTTAAACCAAAATTTTGTCTGATGCACCTTCCCAGGCAAATAAGCTTGAATGGTTTGTAACAGAAAAAAGATGCATTTCAGAGGATTAAAATCTACAACCTTGTGTAAAGACAGAAAGAACAGCCAGTAAAATGATGTTACTTTCTACAACTTAAACAGAATGTGTCCTCACCAACCCCAGTTAGTTCTCAGCCTGTGTACTCCTGTGTTATTTTTTTTTAATTTAGCGGGACTTCATTTGAGAGCAAGGAGGCAGCAGCTCTGTTCTATCTCCTCTCTGTACAGATGCTCCCCTCGTCTCAGCAGACAGCACTTTGGCTGGCTGCCTTGGAGGATGATACAATACAGTGACTGTCCGAGGAGTGGGATTTGTGGTGACTGAGATTTCTGAAGTGGGTCTATATCCTGCTGGCTTGCCAAGAGTGAATTCAAAAGAGTCACAGATGCTGAGACCACTTGGGAGCTTCAGCCATCTTACCAGACTTGAAATTGTGGGAACAGCTATAGGAACTTTGGAATGATCAAAGGTGTCAGCCCGTCCTACTTCAGAAATACTTCCTAGGCCTTGGCTGGCCCCAGAAAAAAATAAAAATAATCTGAAGAGACTTTAATTACATTTCCAATAGTAATAAAATAGCATTGCCTCCCAAATTAATATGACCCACGTTGGTATGCTATTGAAAAGTGAGGGATGTCCTTTTCAAATAGTAAAAAGCGCACACTTTTATTGCCAGATTCTTCTTCTTCTTAAAAAAAATATATTATTTATATATATATATATATATATATATATAATATTATTAATAGTAAAGGGATTCCTGTCTTTCCCCAACTATTTGTTCCTCTTATAAAGCCTTTATTAATGTGAGGTGTCTGTCATTGCTCAGAACAGGGAAGCTGGTGCCTGGAGTATCTACATCTTTCATGTTTGTGAGGGAAGGAAAGAGCTTTGTGCAGAGAGGAACTTCTGTCTGAATCACAGCCTGTAATTTGGTTGGAAATGGAAGAGTAGATGCAGTGAAAACTGAAGAGGGAAGTGCCTTGAACTTCGAAAATTCCTGCACTTCCTATTAATAGATCTGTGTTTAAAATAATGTGAAAAATTAAATCTCTCTGAGGCATTGAATCATGTGCGTTCCCACGAGTGCTCAGCATGTGTCTGTGCTCTACATATCTCATCAGACATTGTCCCTCCCGTGTTGGCTCCAGGCTTGCACTGCAGCAGGAACCTTGGTGGGTCCTGTAGTGTGTCAGCTTTGGGGATTCATGGCTGGCCTGGTGGTTCATGAAACATTTGTGTTCTCCGTACTTTATTAGTCACTGGCAGACTCATTGTTTATAACATACTTCTCAGCAAGCTGTTTGCGACTCATCGCCCTGCTTGCTTTATAGTCTATAAATATTTAATTCTTTAATAAACTGCTTATATGTAATATCAAATGACTGATGCACTTCTTTCCACTCTTCAGCACTGCTACTATTTGCAAAACAATATCTTTTTTTTTTCCTTCTTTTTGAATATCAATATGTTTCATAAATTCTTGAATTTCCTTTTCTAAATAGCAATTTATTCAGGGTGTTTGGTACGTTGACAAGCAGAGCAATGGTTCCTGCAGCATTATAACAGCTGCCCCTTTCTAAAGTCTCCATGGGGAGATTCGCTTCACAATGGTCACAGATTTGCAATCAGGAGTAGTTTGGGACAGCAGCAGTCATATTTCACATCTGTGCATGTTAAAGAGCAGCAGCAGCCTGCACAGCCAGAACGCTCCTGCAGAAGGTGTGTGAGAGCGTGCTTGGTGGCAATGCAGAGTAGTGTGGGCATCTCAGAGCACTGCTTCTCGCTGCAAGCTGTATCACCACTCCTCTGCTTCACACACGTTGCTTACATGGTGCAACCCATGTGCTGCTTTTTCCATCTGTAGTCTCCTTCCTGCTACACCATGGGGAGAACCTACAGAAAGAGTGGCTGATGAGATCCACTGTGCTGGGGTCAAAAAGCCATTGGTACGGGTGGATGGGGTGGAGGAGATCTGCTCAGGTCACCATGGCTCATCACAGCAGTTCAGCACCTTACAGCAGACAGGCTCTGGGCTGCTCACTGAGGTCTGGCTGGCTGCCATGCCAGTTGCTTTTTGTCCAGATGGCAACGTGTCTCAGCAGGGCCTGTGACATCTGTCAGGCTGACGGTCTGACTTTCCCTTGTGCCTTGAATTTTTGAACTTTTTCAACTGTGAGCAGAGAGTGACTGGATTTAGGGTTCTTGCCTAGAGGTGGTACTGGTGTCCTGTTTTTTATTGGAGCTGGCAGACTTGCCTTGCACTCAGATTCCCAAGTGCTTTACGGAAGGGTGTGTGCGTGTGCATGACAGATACATCTGTGGAGATGCAGGAAGAAACTTGATTCAGAGGACTAATAGATAAGCCTGTAGTTATGAATCTTCAAGCAGCACTGGGCAGCAGTCCCCTTTGCTATGTGTCACTGCATCCTCTGCGCATTGTCCTTAGATGAGAGCCTTATCCTTCTGTTCAGGGCTCTTGGTGGTCCCATTGTGATGGAGCCTGCCTGAAGACCTGGTAGCTGTTTGCTCAGGACTGCACAGCCCACTTTCAACAGATACTCACAGCATATCCTTGTCAGACACTATTAAGAGGCAGAGAAACCACCCCAGTCTGGAAGCTAGGCATTTGCTCAGCAGTGTTTCTAGTTCCTGGTGACATCTGCATGTGCTCAGAGGACGGGAGGAGAGGACAGCTCCTCTGAGAACAGGTCCATCTGCATCTCTTTACTTTCTGTCTTGCCTGTTCTCCTTTTGTGTGTAAAGCCGTGATCCCTCTCTGGAGACCACGTCTGGCAGCGATGTGAGCCTTACTCACACCGTGGGTGTTGTAGAGGCTGAAAAGGCTGTGAAGGCAAAGATCTGTGCACGGCAGGCACACAAGCAGACCTTCCTAATATCCTAACCTAAAATCACTATGCTGCATTTGGGTGTTGCTGTTCTGTGATGGTCCATTACATCTTCGTTAACTCCTTCATGTAAGTAGGTGCAATCCCCTGATCCAAAAACACATTCCTAGCAGATCACAGAGCAGCCAAGAACTCCTTCTCTATATACGTACATTTATGTATTAAAAATATTAAGTGATAACAATTACTGTTCCGAGAAAGAAGCAGGTGAGAGAGGATCACAGAATCAGAGAATGGCTTAAATTGAAAGGGACCGTAAGGATCATTTAGTTCCCACGAGTAGGATCATAAGGATCAGAGCAGGCTGCCCACAGCCTTATCCCTGGACTTGGGTACCTCCAACCTCTCTGTGCCAGGGCTTCACCACCTCTGAGAAGATTTCTTCCCAACAACTGACCTAAATCTCCACTCTTTTAAAGCCATCCCCCATTGTCCTACCATTCTCCTCATGTTTATAATCTTCCATCAAGTACCTGGAGGTGGCAGTGAGGTCTCCCCAGAGCCCTCTTTTCTCCAGACTGGAGAAGCGTCATTCCCACAGCCTATCTTAACAGGAGCCATGCTCCGTGCTCTGATCATCTTTGTGGCCCTCCGCTGAAACTGCTCCAGCACCTCTGCATCTTTCTCATGCTGGGAGTCCCAGGCCTGGATGCAGTGCTCCAGGTGGGGTCTCAAGAGAGCAGAGCAGGGGGGACAGTCCCCTCCCTGCCCTGCCCCACTGCCCCCCCTTCGTCGAGGCAGCCCAGGAACCATCATCTGCCAGATCTGACCCCCTTCAGTTTCCCAGTGGCACAAGTGGCTGGGAGCTGCCCTGCCCCAGCCTGGCATCCCTGTGCTGGAGAGGCAGAGCAGCGTGGCAGGGCAGAGGCACTGCATCATCGCTGCTGTCCCTGGAGCAATGCACAGAAGCCTGGCATGAGCCAGCAACAGCATCTAAACACCAACTCACTGCCGGTTGTCACTCCACCCGCAGGGCTGTCATTGGGCTCCTCCTTTGTTACTGAAGCATGGCAGTTAACACATTCTCCCTCTGGTTCCTCTTCTCCTGTCCCCCTCCCACAGTATATCACTGAAATTTCTGAATGGAAACAGGGAATTATGCAGGCACCCAGCTCAAAGAGTCTCCAGGCAGCGAGCGTGCCTGGTGCCCTAGCTTAAGTACGAGTAATGATAAATAAGTAAACCACGCAGTGGGCTGTGCTATTCCCTAATGAGCCTGTTTGTCCCAAGCGCTGCGCAGAAAACACTCTTCTCCTTGGCAATAACCTTTCTGCGTATTAACATTATGCATGTATTCATGTGACTTCCTCTGCTCCACCACTACCTCCTTCAACTCATTTAAATAAAAATAATTTATGTGGACATTCCTTCAGTCAGGATTCCCCCCCCCAATAATATATCGTTGATGCCGTGCACCCAAATGGGGTCGTTATGCTTTCGCATATCATTATAAAGAATTATAAAGAACAACAGCGACATCTGCATGTGCCGCAGCGCTACAGAGATGGGCAAAAAGAGAGAAAACAAACCCCACATGAGCTCCGAGCTTGCCTGGCTCTGTCTTTTCTCAGTGCCTTTGCCACTACCATGGAAGAAAGTAATTGTACAGTGTAATCACATCATGGCTCATCTGAATATTCATAACCGAGACAAAGACTTGGAGGAGAAGAAACGTGGGGGAGGGAGAAGGAGGAAAATTTAAATATAAAACAGCATTTCATTTTGAAGCAAAGTTTCACATTCAGCTCAAGAGATCGTCTCGGTATCGATATTGTCTGTCTGTCTGCCCTTCAGAGCCAGCGGGCAGTGGTAGCATCGCGCGTGCAGCTCCCTCCGTTGGGAAAGAAAATAAAGCAAGACAACAAACAGCGATAGAAATGCCCCCAGCAAAAGTGATATTTGAAGAGTCGCCAACGGTGGCTAACCAGCTGCTGTGTTACCATGAAAGAAACAGTCTATTGAGGGAGCTTTATAAAGACCCCAATTAATATGTTGTGCATGTATAAGATCTACAAAGAGCCCACTGTGTTCCTTCCCCCGCAACCACCACCTTCTCATCCTGATCGGTGCCAGTGTAGAAGGATCTGAGCTACCAAATAATTGATTAATCTCTTCGGCAGTGACAACATCCCTCTCCAAAATAAAGAGAGAAGAAAAACAAACACAAGAGGCAACTGCTTGCTAATTAATGTGTAAATTACCGCTGGTTCCATCCTTCTTTTTATCTTCAAAAAGAAACAGAAAAGCAAGAGAAAGAGAAATATAATCCCCATCTTAATGTATATGTTGTCTTCATTTCTTTTGTTTTACTCTGGTATCCTTTACTAATATTAACCAAGAAGTGTGGTGTTTGTCGAAGCCGCAGCTGGCTCTGCCAGTCCGTTCCCCAAAGAGCTCCTATTTCCATTCCACTGGAGCTTATATTCCTTTAAATGTCTAGCGCAGTATCGTTTACCCCCTTCTAATACATCACTGCTGAAATTAGAAGAATCCAAGGTTATATCCAACTTCAAAGGTTTCCAAGTCATCATGATTTTAGTAAAAGCAGAAGACAGACCATGGAGCAAGTCCCTGCTTTTGAAGATAGGCATCACAGGGACCTTTCTCTCTGTCTCTTTCTCGCTCTCCCTCTCTCTCCCCCCAACTTTGTACCTCTCCAGCTCTGAACGTCCCGCGCTAACGCAGTTTAATGATATGCAAATGAAATATGCATAAAACCATTCTACTGTATGATGATTAAACACTGGAGACATTAACAGCCGACACTCCGCTGTTTGACTGCAATAATCTTTCCCGAACATCCACTTTGATTGCGGAGTTATGGAAACCCATAGCAGTTGGCAGAGAGAGAGAGAGGGAAGGGAAGGAAGGAGAGATGCAGGGACGCATCACCCATCTCTGCATTTATCCCACTCCAGGAGACGTTTCCCCCCCTTTGTACTGCGTTCCTACTGCTGTCTTTTGTAATCCATCCATGCGGTCGCACCAGGGCGATTAACGGGAAAAAAAACCTCTTTTCTCTTAATGTTTCAAAGCTCATTAGCCAAACGATTATTCCTCATTAACAGCGAAAGCTCATTCATTAACAGAAAAAATATGCCCAAAAGATGCCAGCGCAGTTAATCCCGAGCCCTGTAGCTGGGCTGTAAATCCCATGCTAGTATTTTCCACGCAGAGGGGAACCGCGCCAATCCACAAAGAAAAAAAAAAACAGCAAAAAGAAAACATTTAGTGTGTTTTGTAAAATCCGCATGAGAGGCAATTAATATTCCCGCTGTGTGACTTTATTTTTTGTCTCTCCCTTTTGTTTCCAGTGCCCTTCCCTGGCTCAGCGCCCGGTGCCAACAGAACACCTTGCAGGATCCTCAGCAGCGCAGACAACACAACGTAAGTAACCAGCTGTCCCTTGACGCCCTCTTCCAAAAGCCTCGAGCCCTCCGGCCCCTGCCGAGTGTGTGCGGCTCTTTCCCTCGCTCCCCCTCCGGAGTGCCACCTGGGTTTCACAAGTAGCACCTTCCAAATCTCTGTGTCTTCAAGTTTGTGCATGTCTGTGTGGCATCCCTCCTCCTCCTTCACTCCTATAGTGGATCTTGCAAAGGGCTTCAGATCGGCCCCATTCATCTCCCTGGTGATAGCAGTGAATGTAGATAAATCTCTGACTGCCTGCTTGCTGCTGGAGTATGATTTTTATTTTGTCTTCCGTGTATACCTAGGTCAAAAAGTGGGATGTATGCTCACACTGTGTGGATGCGTGTGTGTGTGTGTGAATGTGTCTCTCCCAGGCACACAGACATACATCTCCTCACATGTGTGTGTATGTATATTACACGCGTGCACACAAAATATATATACCCGCACATGTATGTGTGCACGCAGAAGTACACACACATCCCAGCACTCGCGCACGCACACACTCACACGTCTAATCTGCAGTTCTCTGAGGCACTGTGTGCATATGTGTATGTGTGTCCATACGCACACTGTTGTGCGTGTGTGTATGTGCATACACAGGCATCTCGCTATCTACAAACGTTCCCTCTCCTCCCAGCAGAGGCTGTGTGCAGCTGTGATCCTGCCCTATGAGAGCGGTATTCCTTCCTTCCCTCAGCGTGCTGTTTGGAGACCTTCGTGCTCCCCTCTCGGAGTCTCTCCCGAGCTGCAGGGCTGGCACCTCTCCCTCAGCGTGTCCGAATGGCGAATGGCACCGTCCGTCGCCCGTGTTCGTGCAGCCTCAGATGGCACTTCTCTCCCAGTGTCGGCTGCTCCCTTTTGTTTGTTGTTGCCCGGGCTGGGTGTGGTGGGGCTTTTTTTTGGAGTTAATTGTAAACGAACCTGAATGGCAAACACATCAACAGCTTGCGAAAAAGGAGAAAAGAAAAAAAAAAAAAAGAGAAAGCCCCTCACAAACGCCTTCTGCTGCGCCAGATGCCCATGTTGCCCCTGGCATGGAGTGCGGGCACAAGGGGGTTGTTGCCGAGCTGTTTTCCTTCGCCGTTTTTATTGTCCGCGTTCCCATTTCCCCTTCATTTTTGAAGACTCCAAGATGCCGGCCTCGGCGTGGAGCAGCGGTGTCATGGCGGAGACGACGGCCTTTGTCTCGCGGGGTGTGAAAGCATCCGTTGTGCTGGCTCCACTGCGGCAGAATGACGTTCAAGGGGGAAAAGTGCTGGAAGCCGGCGCGCCGTGCCCATAGCCGAGCGTGTCCGAGGCAGGGCTGGCGGCGGAGAGCCTCGTCTGTAATCCTGGCACTCGCGCCTCCGCTCGCTGCGCGCCGCTTGCTCCTGGGGGTCTGGATAATCTCCCTTAGCGTTACCGCACTGTCTGGCCCGCGCACAGGGCCCCCGTAACATATACCCGCTGCCGTTATCACACGGAACTGTGGCGTTGCCACTGAATGGATGGCACTGTGCCAACTCTTCTGCCATCCGCCCTTGCAGCTTTTTTTTCCTCCCTCCTCCCTCCCTCTCTCCCCTCCTCCTCCTCCTCCCGTCGACTTGACGTTAATTAACACACGGGTTAATTGATTTTAAAAGCTGAAGAATTACAGTTAACTTTTCCCACAGGGTACAGCCGCTTGGCACGGCGCTGCCGCTCGTGCGGTGCAGGGGGGCAGGGACGTGCCCGCAGCAGAGCTGGGCGGCTGCGGAGGCTCTGTCGTTGGAGCACGGTGGAGGGAAGCTGATGTGCGCCCGTCTCATCCTTCCCAAGATGTCACCATCGTGTTTTGCGACAAACAGTCCCAACGCTCCCTCCCCTCTGCGCTCCATGGCCGCATGGGCTCTGCTGGAGGGGCAGCAGGAGGGCAGCTCGGCCGCGTGCCGGGGCTCCCACCCGTGCGAGCCGGCGGTGCTGGGGTGGGGAGCCCAGGGAATGCTGCCCCTTTCTGCTTATCCTGTTTTCCGGGGCATTTTTTGTTTCCTCAGTTGCCTCCAATATGTCATTGGGGTAAAGAATCTCAACCTGGGGAAAGTTAGATGGTCGCAATTATAAGCGAAATAAGCCATGTGAGGGCTTTGTCTTTTCGCTTTCGCTCTCCCTCGCCCCCGGTCTCTGCTGGTGAGTGACGGTGCGGTTGGGAGGAGATGCGCTGGGGCAGGGAACTCATCACTTCCACCTTCTCTTGCTTTCATTTTATTTCATTTTGTTTTTTAAAAGCATGAAGCAAGTGAAGCGACGAGAGGAATCCATTATGCAAATCAGGTCACATTTGCATAATGTCTCATGACTGGAATATGCAAATGAGTTGTATAATTTATGAGTGCCAGTGTCTGTCTAAAAGTGTTTCCCAGAATTTATAAAAAGTGAGACGTGGGGAGGGCAGCTGGGCTCGCTGCCCTGCCAGGAGGGCTCTGCGCTTTCTTTTCAAAGTCTTCCTTCAGACCAGCAGCTGAAGTGCTCCCTAATGAGAAGCCAGCCCCCCTTCCCACACTGTCCCCCTCGTTTTCTTTTCTGTTTCCCGCTCTGCCAAGCCTGGACCTGCTCACTCTGAACTTCTCCTGGAGGCGATGGACCCGCACGCCGGACCAGGACTCTAAAGCCACGCAGCTCTGAGCAGTCTGCTTCGTCCCTGCATCTGTGCGGGTGCTCTGGTGCTTCCCGGCAGTGAGGCTGTGCATGCTGGCTCCATGGGCACGGCGTGCAGGGAGTGCGGTGTAGGTGTTTGCTTCCCACAGCACCGTGGAACTGCTGCTCGTCCAAAACGCACCGCAGCCTGTGCTGAAACACCCACCTTGACCCTTCAAAGAGCCGCAAGGTCTGCGCAGGGCTGGCAGTGCCCCTGGAGAGGGACCTCGAGCTTCCTGCCCTCAGCGGGCAGGGGCTATTTCAGCACTGAAAAGGTCTCTGGAACACGCTGGAAATGCAGGACAGGTGCCAAGACCAGTCTGGTTTTTGTTTGTTCTGCATATTTGGAGATCTCAGGAGCACCAGGAGAACACAGGTAGGCTGTCGCTTCATACGGGCATGCTGCTGCTCTGAGCCATCTGCACAGGGAGACGGTCAGTAATAACAAACACTTGCACGTGGAAAGCCCCACGGTGACTGCAGCTGCGGCTAGTCCTTGGCGCATGTGGGTCAGGGGCTGTCTGAGCAGGGACATCTTCGTGGGGTCACGGTGGAGCGGGTGAGCCGCAGGGCTGGGGCAGGCATCCTCAGTCGTGAGTCCCAGCTCTGGGAGGCCCCTGAAATGGCGTGTGGGCGAGAAGGGACGATTTGATTTTCTTGAGAATATGCATTTCAGTCGTTAAAAACACACACGCTTATCTCTCCGGTTTAAAAGTATTTGTGTGTCTGAGAGACCATCTAAACTGATGCGTGTCTCATTTGTTTCAACACAAGGTGTGTTTCTGTATTGCTTATTTAATAGATGTGTACGCCTGGAGAGTAGAGAGTACAGGTCTTGACTCCAACAGTGTGTGTCATAATGAACTTCTCCAGTATAATGGAATGATTTCATAAACTCTGCTCTTACCCGTGACTGTGGGATTCCTGGTGTGGGGATATAAAAGGAGGCTCAGCACTCGGTACAGAGAGGGCAAAACTGGCACATCTTCTGTCCTGACATGCAGAGCGAAAGGCAGCAGCACATCTAGACTCCAAAGCATGTTCTGCTTATGACTGCTGCACTTTGTTCCTTTCTCTTGCACTGAAGAAGCACTGGTCCACACCACTGCAATTAGCAGATGGGTAGCTGAGTCTGGCACAGAGCTTGTGCAAAGCACTGGATCAGGGCCACCAGGAGTACCCAGAGTGTCTGTGAGGGCAGCAGGGGAAGGGCACACTGTGAGGAGAGGTGGTGATTTTTGCCACCTGAACGGAGTGCACCTGACAAACTGTTGCTTTCTTCCTGTGCCTTCCAGCACTTGGTCTCTAGTTTCCCACCTGCTGCATTTGAAGGACTCCCTGCAGCTTCCTCCCTGGCCTTTCCCTGCAGTTCCTGCTTTCTGTACCCTGGCGGAGTTACACCATCTGAAACACCGATCCAATTTGACAGTGAAATGGCATCTGTTTTGCTATTGAAGTGTGTTCCTGACCTGGCACCGTTTAGGCAACTTGTTTTTTAGCGCATAAATATGAGTGCAGTGTTTCTGGAGTCTGCGTCAAAGGCATCTATTCTTCATTAAGAGGGATTTATTTAGACAACCACGTTTGTATCACGATAATTAAATCCACACTATTATTTTAAAATAAAAGTTATTGATGGCACCGGTGCAGAACTCAGCCAGTCACGGAGGAACGTGTTTCTAATGTGAAAGCTGAAGGATATGGTGAATATGTATCTCTATCCATGGATTTCCAAACTATCTACTCTTACATGTGCACTGACAGTAACAGTTGGACAGGCAGCACACGGTTCTTCACTTAACAGCCCAGCTCATCATTTTCCTCTTGACTTGTATACTTCGAACTCATCATAAGGAGACTCCTGTACTAGTCTTGTCTGCAGAATGCCGAGTGTAATGGCAGAGGGGCCAGTACAAATGAGAGGATTTACAAAAAGAAGGAAAGGAATTCTCAGCCATCTCTGAGGATCAAGGTTTTCAGAAAAGAACTCTGAATAGAAAGGATCTGCAACAAGACATCCCACCTCAGTGGCAGTCAGTCCACATGTGAACTGCCTACACGTGCTTCCGGGGCAGGCCGTGTCTTCTCTCCAAGTGCTCAATCAGTGGTCCAGGCCGTGACTGAGCAGTTCCCATACACCGAGTCTAAGCAAAGATTTTAATGTTCTTTATTGCATATTTGTTAATGGAGGGAGATTTCAGTGACAATTTTCTACCTTTCTGTATTGGATGCGCTTCTCCTTTTCCAGTCCTGCACCTGTTAAATTCTATGACAACTTGAGCTGTTGATGCCAGTGTAGTAACGCATGATCTGAGTTGCAGCTTCATTGCAGCTTTGTCCACTTCTTCACGAGAAGGATGAGGTGCGGGCAGAGGTCTGAGCACTGCTTTCAGAACAGTTCTACGAGGGCAGCTGTCTGCCAGCAACAGGCATAAGCCGTCAGCGTTGCTTTGCCAGCCTGGCCACACCTGATGGATATGCCTGATGTTAAGAACAGTTGGTCTGCATGGGACTTGTTGCCTGATGTCTGTAGATAACAACTGTTATAGGCAAAGTGTGTAAAATCTTTAAATCTTTAACAAATCTCTCATTAATCCCAGCTAAGTAGATTAAAGTTGACTGCAGGCTTTAAATGGAAGCAAGCTGATCACTTGCAGGACAGAGAAAACAGGTACAACAAAACATGGGCAGACAGGTGAGCTGTAATGTGCAGTTCCTTTGTTCCTGGCCTAGATTAAATGAGGACAGCACTCAGGGCACTGGGTCTGGGTTCACATGGAGACAGGCTTTCAGCGAGATGACACTGTACAGCATGATTCAAAATATCAAAGGTGCTACAGGCAGATACTGTCTATGCACTGCAGACACAGGAAATGGAGCAGTTTTGTATGAATAGCATAGAGAGAGAAACAAGGCAAAGTGCTGAAGTACGATGTCAAAATCAGGATCCTTCTCAGAGTTCAGCCTGGTGTTATGGTCCTGTTTACAACCTCTGTCAGGCCGTGTTCACTGAAACTGGTCTGTACTTGTTGACATAACTCTGGTTGGCAATGAAATGGTTAAATATCTTAGAGGAATAAAATTCAACTGAATATTTACATTATGTTTCAGTAACCGAAGGAGCAGATTTCGTAGGATTAGACTCTTAGCTGGAATTATTTGCGGTTTTTCTTTCTTGGAACCTTGCATTCCTTTTCTAAACACAAAATCCCAAGTGCAAAGTACATAAACACTGCTGGCTATCAGCGCCAGCACTGCCAAAAGCTCCCAGGGAAGGCCAACCTTAGCTCCGTTACACATTCCTGCTGTAGCTCGGGGACTTGCTCTCAGCTGGTGCCCTCCCCTTTCTCACCTGCTTGCCCACCCTATTTCCTGCTCTGGCTCCTGCTGGCCCAGGGCCATATGCCATCTGTCGCTCTTTCTCGCGTTTTGTCTGTCCTGGTGCCCTGTTTCAGCATGCCTCCTTCCTTTGCCAGCTCAGTGGTTTGGTTTTCTCTGTCGTTGCCTTTGAGTAATCATGGTGGTGTCTGCAGACCGACGACGATGGGGATGGTCTGCTCTAGCATCCAAGGGCAGCAGCATGATGACAGGTGCTAAAACTGACAGCAATACCTCCTGAATCTGGAGTCATGTGTGTGCATGGAAGCACTGATGGCAGTTCCTGGAGATGCAAAGTGACAATTGGGCCAAGGGCAGATTTTCTGAGTTCAGAGGCACAGCATAAATCTTCAGAAAGGACAAATGGTGCTTGACCAGCAAAGCCTGAGTGAGCCCGAGCTCCGCAGCGGAGCCCTTGGCACTCCTCCCACATGACAGGTGGTGTGCTGCTCTTTCAAGAGCAGATGGTGAAATCTGAGGGTGCTTCATGCGTGGGGCAGGTGGTCACATCCCTGTTCTCTGCCTCATGTGTGGGGTGAGCAGAACGATAGACCTGATACAGGTGATCTGGACCAGGCCTTTACTGTGCTGTACTCCAGCTGTAGGCAGGAACATCGTGCTGAGAATATCTGAGATCTGCTCACCTTCCTCCCCAAATAGTCAGCTTCCTCACCCAGCAAATTGCCTAGGGGTGCAATAAGTAGGTTAATGCTTGCTTTAGGGTTAGCCTGAGGGTGAGAGATCCCCATAGGCACAGCAGAGTTGCTTTTGTTCTGTGTGTGTGTGAGTTCATGCGCATGAAAGCCTTCAAGGTGAATCCCTACCGCTCCCTCTTCCTTGTTGTGTGCCCTTCCCTCCTCGTTTCTGCCACAGCGGTGGAAACCTGCATAACCCTGTGGCTGATTAGGGAGCGGTCCTCTACAGTATCAGGTCTGCTTTTTCTGTTAATTCTGCCTTCATTGATACCTTGAGTCATTCTTTACAGTTTTGACTCTCTTGTTTGAGAGCAAGTAGAAAGAGCAAGGGACAACAGAGAAACGGAATAAATTTTAAAGGTGGAAATTACATCTCTGGGTCTGATTTGCACGCTGCAAACATTAATATATTAAAACACGGAGACGTGACCGTTGCTTTGACTCATATTTTCCTACATGCAGCCCATGTGTTGGATTCGTTCCTCATTCTCTGGTCTCAGAATTCGGAGCACAAGCTGCAGGCGGCCGAGCGTCTCGTTGAAAAGAGTCAAAAAAGCCAGTGTCATCTTTGGTGCTTTGAAGCCCGTAGCTCAGATCAAAGCAAGCTGCAAGGATCTTATTCCTATAGGAAGAAGAGCAGCCCTGGTATCGGTGCTCCAAGACGTATGGGTATGGGTATGGGTATGGCCCCAGTCTGCGTCTTGCAGCCTGGATTCTGCTCTCTGCCAGATCAGCACTCTGAGGCAGGACTCAAGTTTTCCTTGAGACGATAATGTGCTGAATGTTTCAAACAGGTTCAGCCAAGAGGGTTCTGTGTCCCACAGGAGTAGGCTGTTCTCTGAAGATCCCAGGCAGGTCTGCTTCAGGAAAGGAATGTGAACAAAGGCTGCGTTGGAGCTGCAGGTGAGCTTGCCCGGTAGGAGCCCAGCTGCAGGAGGGCCTGGCTGTAACGAGGCAGTGGTGGGGAAGGAGCGGCTCCGGCAGTGCGGGAACGTGGGACCGGGAGGAAGCGGAGTGCTCTGCCTCTACAGGTAGGAATGCGGTACCCTCGTTTGAAGTGGCCGGAGGAAATTCTTAATGTCGCAGGAGCAGTTTGTCCTGCAAGCAAGATTGAGCTGCTTCTTTCCTGAAGCGTGCGAATCTACACAAATTGTAGTGTTAGATGGGTTGTGGCCCTTTGCACCCTCAGTTTCTCTTTAACTGAGAAACTACAGAAGCAGTCGGTGAAATACTGATGGGTGTTTTAAATGCAGACAGTGACCGGGAAACTGGCCTAAGTCAGACGACAGGAGCAGTGAGGGCAGGGCGAGGTGACAAGTGCTCCAGGCACTGCTCCGCCTGCACACAGCCAGCCAGGCACAGCACAGAGCTGCAGAACAAACGTAAGGTCATGTCTGCAGGATTTTCTCCCACAAAATGTGGAAATACCTACTGAGCTGTCCTGAATTAGAATATTTAAGGCCTTGCAAAGAAGGCCATAAGCTGCTGAGTATACACTGAAGCACAAGGTGTGAAATGTCCAGGTGTGCTTCTCAGTCATGCATGCAAACACCCAAAAAGCGCTAATGTCAGCAGGTTTCGTGGCTGCAAGGAACTCAGTCACAGACACACAGGCTGTCCAGACCTCCCCTCCTGTAAGCCAACAGACCCTTTAGAATAGATGGAAAGAAATCCTGTGGATTTTTGCAGTGTTTTAGCCTTGATTTTCTGATTGAATTACTAAGAATTTCCTGTTTTCTCTGTGCTTTGTTCTTTGTCTTTGCAGCATCCTCCAAATTAAAACTTGAATTGTCTTTAAAAATGAAATATTTAACTGGTGTGAAATCCTGTCTAAATATTTTTAGCATCGTTTAAAAGAGGCATGCATTGATCAGTTACCAAATTAAGCTACTCTGAACCCAAATTAAGGCCTTGCTGCAGATTTTGGAACTGTTGGATTAAATCATTTTAAACTCATTTGCAAGTGATGCTGCTTTTCCCCTGGATGGGGCTTTGATTTCAGTTCTGCCATTCTTACATGCTTTGCTTTTCATTCTTTTCTTATTTCTCCTTCATTCTTCTGTTTTCCTGTCTCCCACCCTCTGTTCTCACCCACCAGTGCTGTGGATCCTTTTTTCTTCGTAGCTTCTCCCTTTTTCTGTATTGTCACTGGCACTTTGCTCCTGATTTCCATTTGCTGGCCGTCAGCAGCATGTGCCTTCAAGTCCTCTCCCCTCTCCTCCTTCCTGCAAGAGTAATTCCAGAAAAGGAGCAGAAACTGAAATATGTCCGTGATGTTGAATTGCAAACCTGAGCATTCAAAATTCATGAAATTGGAGATTTAAGGTGCTTACTGCAATGTGAATCCATCGTGTTGCTCGTGGGTAGCATTTCCCATTTCTGATGATAGCAATAGATATGTGTTGTGGTTAAAATGGAGGTTGGCAAGGTCAAGGTTAGATAAGAGGGGTTTGGCAGTTCCTTGTTACAAACATTGTGGCGAGGAAAGATTAAAAATGTGCTTGGCTTAAAACTATGTATTCAAATTCCGTTTGCCATTTAAATGTTTGAAGCTCCTGTGTTTAGCTTCCACTTAGCTTAGATTGTCACATAAAGTTAGTGTTGACCTTTTCTCTTAGAGGGATCACTTTTTGGTTGCTTGTCACTTTTTTGCCCACTTAGGTGGGCAAAAGCCAATATTTTCTGGTTGCTTTTTTTTTGTGTGTGTGTTTCTCTTTTTCCTTTTTTTTTCTTGGCATGATTTTTGGAGCATTTTTTGGAAAAATAATAATAAAAAAAAAGATCAGGTTTCCAAAAATGAGCTTAAAAGAAAAAATGTTTGTTTGTTTGTTTTTAAGATTGGAGGGGTACCTTAGGGATATCTCCTTGAAAAACACAAAAGCCTCTGTGCTTCAGTGTAAAGACCTCAGTGTTCTTGCCAGAGCGTTTTAGCCTGGTACTGCACCCTGCCTTTGAATTCAGCCTGAACTTCCAACATCATCCTCCAGACCTGCTGGCCTGGGATTCTCTACCTCATCCATCCTCTGTGTGTGCCCTGTCCCCATGTGAACACTGTTGTCGCACACCCTGCCAGCATTCCCCAACTGCAAACCTCGGTGTGACTGAGCAGCTTCACGCCCTGTTTGTGCACGTGCCTGGCAGCATTAGATCACACACCGCAGCAGTTAGGTCGAAGATTGGTCTTCACTCTCTGAACAGATCAACTGTGTAGAAAGCATGGCTGCATTCTGTGGGGCTTCTCACCTGGTTGTGGAAAACTGGAAGCATTGAAAGTACTTGTGGTTTGGGGAACTGGATTGCTGTTAGTGACAGGTGTGGCCACGGGCTTGTCATGTTACGAGGCAGTGGATCAAGGTGGGTCACTCATGGACGACAGCTCAAAGTTTTCTGCGTAGAATGTGAGGTTTTTCTTTGTAGGATTGCCGAGTGCTCACAGTTCTGCTTGGAATGAATGAAGTGCTGTGAATTTGTTAAGTGCTTCACGTATCAGTAGACACCTGAAATCAAGCACCTAAAATTAGAGGACACATCTAATACTTGAATCTCCGCATTTTTATTTAATACTTGAATTCTGCATTTTTAAAGTGTTGATGATAAAACTCTTTCCTCCTAGATTTACTGAGATTGCACAATGTTCCCGAAGAACTTAGGTGGTGATGAATGTCATAGAAATTCCCACAAGGAAATTAATATCAGTGTTCTGTGTGAGGTTTGAAAAGTGTGCAGTGAACACAGGCTGGGCTGCACACCACTTTGTGTGAGAGAAGAGGAAATACCGATTACTTTTTCTGTTGTACATTACTCACCTTATGACTGGCTGAATCCCGGACGCTGTATGATCCTTAATTGGAGTCCATATTACATGCTTATACAGTAAGACCCAAATTATGCTGGCAACCTAAATTCTGTCATGTCCAGTTTTCTCAGACTGCTTTGTAATGCTTTCCTAAAGTTCTACTGAAGGCACTGTTTTTGAATTAAGAAATCAAATCCATTCTCATGCACATCTCCACACTTAGTGCAGTTAATGAAAACCACAAGGGTTGGTAGTTCTTTGAAAGCCTTCCTCGGTAGTTGATGTTAACAGAGACACCAGAGGATTATTCTGCTATTAATCTGCAGGTAATAGAAGGTCCATTTCTTAAGTACACACAGAAAAGGAGAAGAAGAAATACTGGCTATGACACAAAATGAATTGTCTTTCTCCATGCCCTTGTAACCTAGGGCATGTAGTGCAGGCTGCCAGCCACTGCGTTACAAATTCAAAAGTGCTGGAATCTCTCAGTTCTGTAGTGGGTTGCCTGATGGATTGGTGAGTAATGTACTTGAAGTGTGCATTACTGAGCTCTAGACTAATGGCTAGCTCTTGCCCATGGCTTTTGCTACAGATCATTCATCGTACTATTCATAAGCTCTCTGCCAGTCTGTGTCTGGTACTTGTGCTGCTGCTGTTAACACCACATGCCTGATAAATTCTGTATGAACATCCTCTATGTTTTCAGAAGACAGGTTGTAAGCAAAAAGCAGAGGGAGTCACATTTCTCCCATTCTGCTCCTCTGGAGGACATGTGCAGGATAAGGTGATGGACATGATACTCATTCACTCAGTACTATTCAGACTGTGGCCTGTGAGAAAACATATAGGGTTTTTTCACTGTTGTGCCTAGGTGTAGTTATCAAGACTTGGCAGATGTGTGAGTTAAAGGAGGTTCAAACTTCATCTCCTGAGTTGGCTTCTGTGCTGGCTTTGAGGGACAGGGCAGGTACATGCAGAGGTCTCAATCATAAGTTGATCTGCCTCCAGATCCACCATGCTTTAACCTTTTTTATTTCTTTCAACTTCACCATAGTGATGGGACTCTGGGATTACTGCCCAGGAGCTGTGGCTCCCTGCTGAGGTTGAGTCTAGCGGACCCCTCCAGCTCCTCTCACTTGGAGCACAGCACCGCTATGGGAAGTAGCAATCCGGTCAGCCATCAGCGTGGTCTGGTGACCCGGCCTCCTTCCAGGTGTTTGAGCTATCCAGGACTCCTCCTGATTCCTGAGTCCGCTCTGGTAGCTTTGGTGGTAAAGGCTTAAGCCTTACCGTGACGTTCTTTGCTCTTTGGTTTTGAGCTTTTGCAAGTTACTTAGAAATAAACTTATACAATTATTTATTAGCATATTCCTAATGAACTTATGAACTTATTATTTAGGTTGAACTTAGCCTTCAACCTAAATAATTTCCTCTACAACAGTCATAGTAAACACTGCTGCTAAAAACTGTACATCAGAAACAAAATTGTGAAGGGAAAATTACCCAGTAGACAGAAAACTATGGAACTAAAAATAGCAAACTGAGCAAGAAGCAATTAAATTTTCTAATTTACTCTACATGTAGTAATATTGGGGGTTTTGAGGGGTTGGTCGTATTGACATCAGTGTATTTGGGGTGCTGGGTATGCCAGGTATTTTATTCTTGTGGGCAGTGACCTCTTTCTGCAAGGGCTCTTTTTGTTTATGTGCTTTAATACAGCTTGAGCACCTTTTTGTTGCCCCAAGCAGGAAGCGAATTCTGGTTCTTTGTAGTATTCACATTAATTTAACAGCCAAAATCTCAGTATTTTGCACACAGAAACAGGTGGAAGATGTGAAAGGTTGCAGACAAAGACAGTGATGCTGGGGAAAAAAAAACCCACGAATACACCGTAAAACAAAATTCCCAGTGAGTACTGTGAGTTTATTTGCATGCTCTTTTAGAAGATGTTTCTGGTAATAAAGCGTCATCGGTCCATTATTTCTCTTGACCAGTCTTTCTCAACCCCCTGTAGAAAATCTTACAATTTAACTGAGAATATCTGCTTATTTCTCATCTTCTAGTTTGAGTTTTCATTCTTTAACAAGCACAACAGCATGCTGCTCTATCTTCAAAGAGGAAATTAATTCCGTCCGCAAAAGGGTCAAGTGCTAGAAAGTGCATAGCAATGCAGTTTGCGTGGCAGGATCCAGGAGATATGATGCTAATAAGATTCTAAGATGAGAACAGCAGACTGGCTCTAGGGATTCAGATGAAGGGTTCTGTAAATTTTAAAAGAAATGGTCTCCAAAAACTAATGATGTCTGCTTTCCAATTCATTAATAATGTGGAGCAGGGAGATGGGAGTGAGAAGCAGGCCATGCTTTGAAATATCAAAACGTAACAAGGAAAAAAAGCAGTGAGAGCTCATCTCATTGGGGTCATAAAGCTGGGAGAAATAGGCAGGCTGCAGGGGAACACAGTGTCAGTGCCTAGAGGGAAAGCAATTGCGCTGTATGTTCTGCTGTGTGTAATTTATGCACAGACTCTTTGCCAATGCTGATGTTAAAGTTCCGTGCTGAAAAAGATGTTGCTGTATTGACAGAGCTTTCTCAGTGTTCTTGTTTAAGGTGACTTACTACACAGGTTGTCTGATGGATTTAAACAATGCCTCTGGACTGTCTTAGCATATTTACAAATGGCTCTTGGTAAACCTTCCCTTTTACCTTTTTGCATTGCATGCACGAAACTGAGTAACAAGAACCTGAACCTTGTTTGTAGTTAATAGTGGAAGAAAACCCCTCAGGCAAAGCCTAATGAACCAAGAGCAATTCTGAGCTTTCCTCCATAATATCTGGAGAGACTGCACCTTTCCAAGGGCTGCCTGGACACATCGTGTGACCTTGCTGCTTTACATCATTAAAATTTCCCATTACTGGCACAGTGTTTGTATGGAGGTGCTATTGTGCAGATATTATGCCAGAGTCTCTCCCTTATGCATGCAGAGTCTGCAGCTAATAGAAAATGTCTGTGCTCGAACAGCTTCGAGAGTGAGAAGGTGTGCAGGAGGAGGATTTGATCTGACTTTTATTTTGACAAAGCCACTATGACTTGCAGAGTGAGGTTAAGGTTTTCCTCCCATCTTCTCATTTTGTCGGTGTGACATTTTCTCATCTCACCTCTAAACCCCCCGTCAGCACTCAGGGAGTAGGCCGGGACTCACGGCCCTGCCGCCATCTCCCGCTCCTTCAGCCCATCTGTGCCAGAGCAGCGGGCACAGCGCGGGCTCAGGGTGGGCACAGCGCGGGCTCAGGGTGGGCACAGCGTGGGCTCAGGGTGGGCACAGCGTGGGCTCAGTGTGCTGCCCACAGCCCACGCAGCCCAGAGCTGCTCCCTCACGATGCAGGGCAGCTGGGGGCACTGCACGGCAGGACCTGGCCCCTCATCGCAGGCACTGAGCTATGCCCAGGGGTCTGAGGAAGCGTTAGTAAGACTGGCATCTTTTGTTTGCTGCACTGTGTTTGCCTGAAGCTTTTTTTCCTGTGATCCGCTTTCACAGACTCTGGGTCCCCTCTGTTTCCTTTTACTTGAGTCACGTTATCTCAGCAGCAAGTCATTCTCCAGACAAGATTTCTCTCAGGTACACAAGCAGGGTTCGAAGCAGTATTTAATAAGTGTCAGCTTGTGCTGGGGGTCCTGTCTGCTCAGAAGCACTGTGATGGCGAGGGCTGAGCTGCAGGGCCGGCAGCCTGGCCAGGTGCTGGGCTTGGTGGGCAGTGTGTGAGAGGCAACTCCAGTGCCTGGCTGGGAGATGGAGCTTTGTTCTCCCGCTAAGTGCTGAAGTGGGGTTCTGAGACTGTTTGTTGTTAGCAACACTTTGCACCTTTTCATCCGGGTACCTTGAAGTCTTCAGTATGGACAGGTATGCTCCAGTTGTCACATCAGTGCATTGTCAAGAACTTCAAAAGCCACAGGCCTCACCTTTGTTTATTTTCTGCATATGCATAGTCCCCAGTGAGCATAAATCAGACAGGCTTCACAGGCCTCCCCCAGAACTGCGCGGACGATACAGCCATGTGTATCAAATCTTCCCCTTCCCTCGTGTTTGTGTCTCAAATGCTTCCTTGGAGAAGAGATGGGGCATTTGTTTCCTCAGGAAATCCCAAGATATACTGATAACAATTTTCTTGAAGGTTTTCCAGTGATGTTCCTGCTTGTTGTTCAGTTTCTCAGTACAGGGTTACAGAACGACTTGCCTGCAGTCACAGTCAGTGCAGCAGATGAGTTTACAGCTGCTTCCGTGGAAACACAGTTGTGTAATCAGGATTGTCTTATGGCATTGGTAATGATATGAAAAGCAGCTGGCTTATGGAGATCTTTTTCAGTGGTGTTCTTAACCAAGACACTTAGCAACTGAGTTGATTTTAGTCAGCTTTTTTGTTTTCCAGCAGAAATCATTCTGGTTTAGAGCTCAATAGTAACATGACTGTAGCTATCAGCACCATGGCAGTTACTTTCCTCAGGTCTTTGCTTGAGGTGAAGGGAAATGATTCAGCAGTTCAGTGCAAAATACATAGATTCCATAAACATAAATTTCAGCTTGACTGACTGATGTGTGATAGCCATCTCATCCTGCCAAAATCATGCATTCCTTTCTGATTTGCATCAGTTTCCTGCTGACTGCTTTTTCCAAACCTTTATCTAAAAGATTAAATAAATACTAGTTTGTTGTTTGTTTGTTCGGGTTTTTTGGTTTTATTTTTTTTTCTTGGAGAAGATAAAAAGTCCAAGAAGTTTCTTGTCTTCAAAACCTAAAGCTTCTGTTCTATACTGAGAGCCTACCAGTGGACATTTCCCATTCTTCCTGAGTAACAAACACCAAGCTGCAAGAGCCTAAAGATGTACAAAATGAGACATCTAAATTTCTGCAAATCTTTGAGTGAGACAAATTCTGTAATTGTGTCATCCAGGCTTGATACAGCCTATGGGATCCTTCTGAAATGCAGTAGGAAGCCCTAGAAGCTAGCAAGCTCTCTAATATTCTGTGTTTTGCACTCAAACTTGTTCTTCAGGTGAGAAGTCCAGCTCTTTGTCCATCCCTGTGCTATAGTTTCCACTGAAGCACACTAGCTTTGTTGTTGCATTAGCAGGTAAGTTTGTATGCATTTCTTGAGCTTGCAGCAGGCAAAGTAGACAAAGATATTGCAAATACTACCTGTGATGTTACAGTCCCATAGCATGCTGCTTACAGAGAGCTGCTGTTGTGTATCTTATCTTGCAGCTCCTCTTTGCAGTCTGAAAGTTTTCATGGAAGAATAATCTTCAGCAGACCTGAATAAACTGTCCTGAGCATTTTAAAATGCCAGCTCTAATTAGAGGAGACATTTCTGTATTTGTGGTGCTGTGAGTCATCTCACATACAAGCGACATCACCTGTAAGCCTGCTGGAGCAGAAACTAAGCATACATTGGCTCGTGCACCTGCTAAGCTGTCAAATGAGACACTCTTTGGTCTGTACTTAGGCGTTTCATTTAGTTCTGATACACAACTCCTTGCAAAAGACAAGGTTAGGAAAATATCAGCAGTTCAACATCCTGTAAGTAGATGACTCCTGCCCTCCTTCACTGTGACTTAGCTTTAGGCACATGAGACATTTCAGCAACTGCCTCAGCTGTTGTCACAAAGCAAGTTCTTCCTGCACGGCTGTTGGGTGACAGAAAAGCAGTGCTACAAGGAGCACATGAGAAACTGCTACCTATCCATCCTGCTATCCTCAGATGTGCTATTCCTGACTGGTGTGGTAGTAGTGAGGGCTTCTAAGGATGGAGACCTCACAAATCTGCAGCCTGAGCTGATGGATTCCAGTTCTAACCATCCTTTCCACTACAAAATTTTTCTTAACCTCTTTCCTAACGTAATTTAAGACCATAGCTATTTGTGCTTACTGCTTGTAGAAAGGCAGGAGAGTATGTTAGTTGTTACCCATCTCCTTGTTATCTTCAGGTACTTACAAATTGTTTAGTTACTGGTTTTCCAACAGATGGAACTTAGCTGGCTGATCTACAATTTTCTAACTCATTTTTCATCTTCTTCTTCGTAGGCAGACAGCATTTGCTGTTTGTCAGTCTTCCAATAGTTCATGAGGTCTTAAATGCACTGAAACTGCTTCAGGAAATTCTTTACGTACCCTGTACTGGGACTCCTTAGATCCAGATATTTTGAAAGCATCAAACCATATTCCGGTCCTGTTTGAGTCTGAAATCCTGCCTCTCTGTACTTGGTAGAAATTATGGTAGTCCTCTGCATGCTGTTGACCTTGAAAGATCAACAAGAGCAAGGTGCTATGAAGGACTGGACTTGGCATCACATGTCAATAACTGTCCCCTTCTGCTGAGGAGAAAGACAGTGCTTTTCTTACCCTTTCCAGAAAATGCGTCTATTCTACTTTGATTTCCTTTGTTGGTTGAACCCCATGTGGTGTCTTCCTATACAACGTGACTTTGTGCTTCGAGCACTCCACAGAGGCCCAGCACGTGGACTGACTGCACGCTGACACAGCCCTCTGCCGTGGGGGAGAGGCCTTCACAGGGACCGATCGTCAGTGGCATCTTGACTGGCTGAGTGACCCGGCCCATCTGCGCGTGCAGGTACCGCAGTGCCCAGCACTGCTGCAGATCTGAGACAGGCTGTGGCTTCCAGAGCAGGACTCTGTTCTTAGGACAGATACCCAAAGGCAGATTTTCTTGTAATTAAATATGAAAATCTATAATGCAGTCGGCATGGTGCCTCTTGGTATGTTTATTTTTATACCCCATTTATTTGCTTTTGTTCTCAGCATATGCTTCCATTATGAAGGAGACTTTTATACTGACCATCTGTGCGTTATAAATGAATTTCAGTTAAAACTGGAGGACATGGGGAGCAGGTCAGAGGTCACTTGTCTTTTTTAATATCTGCGTGCAAATGGGTCTCATCCACAGTTGTGGAATAAACACAGTCTAGACTTCTGCATCAAATAACACAGGAATTGCAAAGCTGACATTTTTAACTGTTGTGTTTAGGCGTCAGGATTAACAGGCTTTTGAGATTAGTGAAGTATTTCATATCTTGTGTAGTTATAATTTCATTTTCTGTCTCTACACTCAGAAAATATTTATTGTTCAATAATATTCTGCCTACATCTTAATATTTCCCTCTGCAGCCAAAGGGCAGAAAACATTTAATGTTCCCAGCACTGAAGGTGATGGCATTTATGTGTGTGACTGTAACTGTAGTTCTGTATCCAGTCTACATTCAGGTCTCAGGGAACGGATTAGATATCACCAGGCAGAGCTCTGTGAATGTCAAGGAAACAAGAAGGTAACTTGTCAAAGCTTGGATGGCACAGTTACCCAGATCTGCCCTTGTCTGAAGGGCTGCTTACTCTCTCTGGTCTTTGCTCTGCTCTGCCTGACCTCTTGGCACAGTTTGAAACAGGATCCTTTGATGTCAGTGCTTTACAGGCCAGTTGGGCCCAGTTCTGTGACCAGTGGGGTGGGGGGACCCATGGACCAGGAAAGGGAAAAGGGGAGAAGGGCAGGGAGGTGGGCCTAGAAACAAAACAGCAGCAACGATCTGAGAAGGAATAAGATATAGGAATGCAAATTAACACAACATAATACAGTGTAATTAGAATCAAAGCTAATAAATCAAATAAAATGATAGTGTCCAAAAACCAAAGGCCTTACTCTAATACTGAAGGCAAGACAGCTAAGGAGCACACGCACTGCTAAGGCAAGCAGAAAAGAAAAAGAGAGCAATCCTGTGACTTGCCAACAGTTTTATCTTTCCCTCTGAACAAAAAGCGGAAAAATGCAAAGTAAGGCAAAGCCCTCTGGGGTGCGTAGTTCTCTTCTGAGACAGCTATACCCAGAACTGGAGCATTAAGTCGTTAACTCCCCATGCTCTACATGATGTTATAATGTGCAGTGCCAATAACAGAAATCATAAAACCATGACAACGTGGGTGCACGTGTGTCAGAAGCAAGCCCTGAAGTGTCCACTGACAGCGCACAGTAGGAGGCACTGGTAGTGCCTCTATGCCCTTCCAAGAAAACTGGAAGCACTGCTGTCTAACGCTCCTGCTCTGTGCTATGGGGCAGACTTAGGGGCCCTGCAAACAAAGCGGAGCGGCACCAGCAGTGCAGGCAGCAGTGGTGTTTGGTCCTGCAGTGGTCAGAGCTCTGCAGAGGCTGCTGCTAGCCAGAGCCACTGCAGGAATCTCTCTCTGCTTAGTGACAAGCTTTTAATGCCTCTGCATCTCTCAGCTTTTACTCCTCCTTCCTCTTTGCCTTGTTATTTTTCCTTTTGACCACTTTTCTATGCTCTTAGGTCAAGGGTTTGCCCTTTGGAAAGAAAAAGCTTAGCTGAAAATTAAGAGGTTTAATCAAAGCTTCTCCAGACAGCATGAACAATCAGCAAACATCGAACTGGAGAAAATGAAAGGCCATTCAGATGGGAACGGAAGGGGCCCGCAGAACTCCCTTAACAAAGGATTTGGTGCCATTTCCACCATCCCACGTGCCACACTCATTACTGCAGAGGTTGAGGGTGAAGTCTGGGAGGTGGACAGCAGTGGGGCAAGAGCAGAAGCAAGCAGCAGTTCCTTTTTGATACCAGCGCTGTCAGTGACATGTCCAGAGGTTGCAGGAGCTCACGGGAAGGCTGGGGCAGATGTGCTTTGTTTACTGCAGAGATGTACAGTTCTTTTGCAAGAACTGTACTGAATTCCTCCCTAACAAAGAATGTGTGCACTTCCTGTCCTTTCACATGCTGTTCGGCTGTGTGGCATCATTTGCCTCACTCGGAGCACGTCAATGCTTGGCACAAAGGCACAACCAATAAACAGCAAGAGAGTTCTCCATTTTATAGAACCGTGTTTTCCATCTCTGCAGGCAGATGCCAGAGCTATTACCTGCTAAGCCTGGGTGACCTCCTCCTCCTTCGGGCACTGCCGCAGCTCTCCCTTGTCCGTGAGTGCAGAGGTGGAACCAGGATTTGCTGCTCCGTGCTCTGAGTGGTACCTTCTAAAGAAGCGTGTGCTATGAGACTTCCGCCTGCTGCCCCCAGGCATGGTGGGCATAGGTTTATTTTGGATGTCTGTGTGTGGCGTTGAGAATGTTTGTAGTAAGCTGTGCTTAACTTGGTGTGTCCGTTGTCTACGTGCAGGATACCCCAGAGGCCATTGCAGGTGCCTCTGCAAAATGCATGTATTGTCATTGTCAGCGGTGCCCTGCACACGTGGCCCTGAGCAGAATATAACGAGTGCATGCAGGGATCTTCTGGACTCGAGCTGCTTTTTTGGAAACAGTTCATCTTTGCCGAATCTGTTTCTGCACCCTTCCCATTCGGGCAGGTGCCACGTGCTCTTGGTGCACACTGCTTTTTGCCTGGACAAGGGAGGACTGTGGGTGCTGAGCCTCTGCTGTTGAGTTTCTCAGCTGGTGCTGTTGTTTTGCAGCAGTAAGGCAGAGACAATGAGCTCAAGTGTTCTGTCTGAGGAGAGTTTGGGTGGGGGGAGAAAGGAAAAGGCTGTTAGATCTATTGCGGGCAATTTAGATTCAGAGACATTTCATCTGCAGTTCCCTCAAGTGTTGAATTGAATAAAACCAGCAGCAGCAGTGGAAGAGGAGGTGGGGGAAGGGCTCTGAGCGCTCCCAGCTAAACAAAAAGAGACAGCTCGTAAAAAAAAAACAAAAAAAAACAGAGAGAATTGCATCCTTGGGCTGAAAACACAGGTCCACAAGGAAGGGAGGAGGACGACGTGCAGCAGAATCCACTGGGCAGATAGGGGAGGCACTGGGCTGGCACTGCCAACAGCTCCCAGTGTTCCTGAGCAAGTCACAGGGTTTACTCCTGGGTTTGGGGATTTTCTGGGAGCTTCTGGAAGCTCCAGCCATAGAATCAAGCAGGAAGAACAGAGTTCCAGGCTTCGTTTGTTCAAAAAGTAAATAAAACCTACTTCACCTTCTAGTGCTGCAGGAGAAAACTGCAAAAGTGAAACTGAAAAGGGTTAAAAATTCAGAAGGCAAAGTAACATAGCTCTTACACTGATATAGCACTTGATGTTTGGGGAGCTACTCAGGATTCCCAAGTGATGCCATTGGATGGCTGCTCTGCCCTCAGCGTTAGGTGTTCCAGTTCGCTGCCTTTGCAAAGGGAGCCACGGCTGGCTTTCATTTCTGGGCATGCATTGCAGCATTTGTTTCTCTGGGCCTGCCTGTCCTTCCCCACGCTCAGCTGAGGGCTGTTTCACACAGCCGGTGAGGCTGGGAGCAGTATGCATTCATTGGGAGAATAAGAGTACAGCAGAAAATCAGCTCCTGGGGGGTCTGCCTTGTGTGAGTACAATTACACTGCTTTAATGGTGCTGATTCCAGTTTCTTATTAAGAAGCATCACAGGGAAGCATCACTATCTCCAGGCTGCTCTGTAAACTTGCCTCTTGGTATCTGTGATGTTGTACAGTGACACTCTGCTGGCGGCTCAGCCCAGTGCTGACTGCATCCCTCTTTGCTGCAGCTTTCCAGGTGTCTCCTAGCTGCAGGGATGTGACCCCTCAGGGCAGAGCATGTGGTCCTGCTGGCAGAGACAGCCCTTGCACCAGCTGCCTGCCTCCAGCTGCCCAGCTGGGAGGGAAAGGCACTGGGGTGAAGGGCTGCTCCGCAGCAGGAGAGGGCCAGCCATGCTCCTCTGCACTGCTCAGGCTTTGTCTCAGTTTGTGCTCCTCCTCTGCAAGGTCTCTTCAGTTGCTTTTTTCCCTGCTTAAGCATCCTGCTCCACCCAAACAGTGCTAGGCTCTGATGGTACAAGCCAGGCGTTCCAAAGCAGTTGGCTCTGGCTGTCTCTCTTGTCCTCCAGCAAGTGTCATGTTGGCTGTGTGAGGAACAGGGCTTCTGTTAGGGAGCTGCCTTTCTGTTTCATCAGGTGCTGTAGTGATTTAATCCAATATAGCTGTACAGAAAACCTCCATCTGGCCAGGCCAGCATGGCGGTTTTATAAATGCTTACACAGCAGCAGCACAGCTGTCAGCGCCTATTCAGGCACAAGGCAGAGCTTTAACATGTGTTAACTAGTATGTGCTTACTAACATGCTTTAAGCTCTCCTGTTACCAGTTGTGGACATTGCATGTGGGCAGGATGACAGTCCTGAATGGCCTCGTGTGCACATGAGCCATGTCTCCCTGGAGGTCGGCACGATGCAGCCTTTGTTAGCTTCACCTCACCCACTGCGAGCCTTGTCTGCATGGGGTGCACAAGTACCCGCCTGAGGAGTCCCACTGCAGTACAGCACAATGTCAGGAACTGTTGTGTAGCAGTAATGGCAGGTAGCAGTGGTCTGTTGCACACCCTGCTCAGTGGTGGACCAGCACACATATGGGTGCAGTTCAGAGGGCACATGCAGGAGGAAGCCAGTTGTCCCTGCTGTCATGCTGCCGAAGCCCTTTAGCTGAAGGCAGGAAAGGTCAGCCCCCAGAGCTGACATCTGACCAGCACTGACACCTGTGGTATACCCGAATTGCTCGGGCTGGCTCCAAAATCATGTGGGCTGCGGCTTGGTAGAGCACTGTGCTTACATTAAAATGTCCTCTGGTTTTGCTGGTGCTCATGCAGAAGTGACTGCAAAAAACAAAAGTGAGAAAAGAATGAGGAGTCAAGGAATCCTCAGGTCAGGCCCCAGTATCTCTCACTTGGGTGATTCCAGCCATAACACAGGTCTCATGCTGGTCTGTGTCCCAAGGCTTTGGGAGCCTTATTAGCTACCATTTGTAAAAGGCTGAAGAAGTCTTACTGTGAAACTAAGACCAGAGAGCAGGGAAAAAGAGAGGCTGGCTTATGGGCATGTATTATGCTGCCCTGATTTTCTTTTGGTGTTATCGATCCAGCATCTTGCTAAGATACAGCCTTGCCTGCTGTAGTGGTTTAATTCATTTTTAAGCATCATTATTTTTCATGTTGTGGTCTCCCCTTGCTTGGGGTGCTTCTCATTGCGCATCCCCAAAAACGTCCATTCCCGTCTGTGTTTCAAGACACGCAGTGCTCCCACATGTGTGCGTGTGCACACCAGGGAGATGGAGAGGCAGCTTCAGCTACACTAAGCAATTAAACTCCGGTAGCTCAGGGATGAGCAGGAGGCCGTGATTTTCTTTTCCTTTGCAGTAATTGCCTCTGCAATCAGCTTTGATCACCCGAGAGCAGAGGAGATGAGTGCTGCAAGTTGACATCAGTGGTTTTAATATATCCATTTACATATACAGGAGCAGTGCAGCATACAGCTTTCCATAGTGCCTCTGACCTGAAACCATCGCCGCTCCATAGACACCTCATTTAATTTAATACTTCACCGCCACTGCGGAAGCCACAGGACGGGGATGGGAGGGGGGATAATCAAGCCCTCACTCTCTTGCTCTCTGTGAATGTCTGCAGAAATGACATGAAAGTAATTGCTTTTGAAAAGCAAAGCAGAAATGGCACAACTGATTCCACTTAAATGAGAGGAGAAGGAGTGGGGGCGGGAGATGTTCACCCTAACCATGCCACCTTCTGCCTGCTGCAAGCAGAGCACTCTGTGGGTCTGTGTGGGGCTGAGAAGGGTGGGCCTGGCTCCGAGCGGTGCGGGCGAGGGAGGCGAGCTCTGATGGGCAGCACTGCTTTGAGCAGAATACATCCCTTCAGCTACCTCAGACCCACAGGCGGATGCTGCTTCAGGTAGCTGTGTGACATCTCCTGTTGTTGCAGGCATTTCTGCTGCTGGGAGACTGGTAGAGAGCCTCGTGACATTGAGCATCCAGGAGTTATTCTGCCACCAGAACACACCTGCCTTGTAGCCGGCAGGGGCTGTTTTTCCTGCATGCGATGGAGGCGTCAGCTCCTCTTGGTCTCCAACCCATCTCAGATAAGCTGTGTGGGTAAAGCTTTCCAGGCCCTTTCTTCTCAAGCCATTTGGCCCAGTGCCTTCCACTGGGTGCCTGCCTCATGAGTGGGAGACATGTCCTGGCTGGTGCTGAGGCTGGCCCCAGCTGCCTGACTGCATATGGTCCCAGTAGCTGTGGAGGCACTGGAGGCCCCACTGCGCGGCCCAGCACTGTGGGGTGGCTGGAGGGGCTGCAGCTGCCCACCCCACATGGTGCTTCCTGCACAGCCTGGATGATGGCCGGCAGTACTCAGGTGGCGGTGTGCCCTTGGCTGGAGCACTGTCAGGGCTGTTCCTGAGGCCAGCCACGCAGGGCTGAGGGCAGATTTAAATGTTGCCACTCGTCGCACTCCCAGGGGCAGAGAACAAGCATTCCCTGGGTTCTTTGCTTCTCTGCCACCTCTTTGTGCTTTGTCCTCTCTGCATGGCATCCAGCTGCTCTGTGCCCACTTCTGGCTTCGCCGTTCTCCCAGCTGACAAGGATCCCTCTGGATGTCCCCCCAACCTCTGGCTGTGGTGGAGGGGCTCAAGGCCTGCTGAAGGGTTATGCCTGGGGCTATCATGGGAACATGGACTCAGTGCCAGAGCTATGGCTTCAGGCCTGTGGGCAGCTGCAAAGCATCCCATGTTCAACACAAAGGTGTCCGTTACCATTGCAGCGTACAGCCGTGCAAACGTGTGCACACGCTTAGATCCACTCAGAATTTAAATGCTTCCTTTGTTTTGTCGGTGTGCATCATGCTGGACAGCTGTAACCTTTCTCACTGTGGGGTTGAATGGTTTACGTGCATACAAAGTGTGGCTTGGAGGAATGCAGGCCACTGCACTGATAACAATGCCTCTGGTATGACTTTAATGTAGACATTATAATCATTTATGTTAATTACATGCCAACTGATTATTGTTTATTTATTGAATGTTGACAGCTAGCTGACGGCCTTTAGTAAATATGTTTTACTAATCAGTTAGCATTTAATTAATATTGAAATTCTCTCTAGGTTTAGTAAGACAGTGAACAATAATCAGGGCCCTCAGTGGCTGCGTGTGTTGTGGGGTACCCTCAGTGCTGGCAGGGCCCCCCATGGCTGGCAGCAAGGTGGGTGCAGGCAGAAGGCATGGAGAATTGAGGCAGTGTGGCTTGGAGCAGCACTATGGGCCCAGAGAGCTCGAGATGCACCTCCTGCCCGCGCTGCTTGCGGTCCAGGCTTGGCAAGAAGTCTGCAGTGCTGTGCCCTGCACATCACCTCATCCTTGTGATCCCGTAGATGCAGAGTGTCTTTTCCTCAGCAAGCTCACCTGCTTCCTGCAGCCCATGAGAAGTGAAAGCAGTGTGCTGTGTTCACCTGCAGCAATAGCTCTGCATTGTGCTGGGGCCCTCTGTCACAGCCAGGGTATGGCACAGCCTCTCCCAGCAGCACCAAGCAAACCAATTCCCATGCCATGTGGGCACTGTTTTCTCTTAATTCTCTGTTGTGGGCATGGCAGGAGCCTCTTGCTGTGCTCCATGCACCCACACGTGCAGGGAGGAGCAGTGCCTCAGAGGCAGTGGTCAGTGCTGGGGAACCGCTCTGCCGCGGGGCCACAGCAGCACCGCCAGCTCCCGAGGATCAGCATCTGCATCTTGTCACACTTATTGCTTTTTGCTTGACATTCCTGATTCTTTCCCTCTCCCTCCTGGTGTGACCTCGCTGCCACTAGAATGCCAAGAAGTGAGGATGCCAAGCCCTCCAAGCCCTCTGCTGTTGCAGCAGGACAGGAGGGCTGGGCCAGACACAGGCACGGTGCTTCCTTCGCCTTTGCTCGCAGAGGAAGTGCCTGGAGGGGCCTTCAGCAGAGGGCAGAGGAACCTGGAGCTGAAGCACAGCACTGGATCAGGCGCTGGTTATTCAGGCATTAGTTATCATTTTGGGTGTGCTCAGTTGATCTCTGCCTTCCTGGCCCAGGGGGTCAGACACCCCCTCTGTGTCCAAGGAGCAGGCACTCTGTGTAGCTGTCTCCAGCCTTCCTGGGACACATCCCTGCTGCCGCAGGCGTGTATCTGATCACACCTACCATATTGGCTTCCTGTCCCCAGAACATCAGGTTTTTGCAGCTGGTGTGCGGGAGGTGTCTCCTCCCGACAATCCCCACCCCCAGCAGCATCAGGCCTGTGCTGTTCAGGGTTTTGTTAAGCCGTTTAGTATTAATTGATTTTTTTTTCCATTTTTTCTTTCTTTCCCTGGGCGGGTCAATAGCTGGATGCTCAAGAGCAGAGGATCTATCAACTGCAGACCAAGCAGAGGCAGAGGCAGGCAGAACCGGAGCAGTAATGCAGCCAGATCCAGCAGCTCAGCCAGGAGCTGGAGGCCACTGCCAGCTGCAGGAGGAAGCTCGGACACAGGTAGGAGGAGATGCCAGCGCGGTCTGGCTCAGCAGGCCAGTATTGGAACTTTATTTAATGCATTCACTGCAGTGGTAATAATCTGCTGCTCTTGTCTAAACGACAGCGTGAGGAAGGGCTAAAAATGCAAAAGTAGAGTCTGTCAACTCACAGTGAGGAGGGAAAGTCCGGGGAACTGGGGAGAAGGCTGCAGCTCTGCTGACTGTGAATAGATGCTTGGACTGCACTTGGCTGAGGGTGTGACTACTGTAAGGCACAGATCTCCTGCATGCTGATCCTGCTGCTGACCTCCTGAGAGAGAAGGAGAGAGGGCAGCTGGTATGAGAACATGAGGGAGACCACACCTCGCAGGACACTCTGTCCCAGCTGTGTAACAGTGGTGTGTGTGAACCAGGACAGAGGCTTGTGTGGCTGAAATCCTCAGTTTGCTCCAGGACAAGCAGACATTTGCAATGGGAGTACCCTTGTTGATCTGCGGACCTGACAGAAGGCCTGCAGGGCAGTGTTTGTGCCTGTCATCATTGTCTACTTGGTCCCCTGCCCTCATACAGCTCCTCTCCTCCAATCCCTGTATTTCAAAGCTGCCAGGAGTCACACTACTCAGACTGCATGTTCCTTCTGCATGTGAATCTGGCTTGGGAGAGCACACCACTCACATGTCAGCTCAGTCATGCGTCTGTCTGCCTGATGTCCACTAAGGCATCTTTAGTCATTAATGGATTTTGGCCACAGGCTGTGGTCAGATCCGTATGGCAAACAGATTCTGGGACAAAGAGAGAGTATCCTGAAAATCTGTGCAGGATTACTTGCTTAATCTGCATCATTACTCCATGGCACCTGCTTCTAATCTCTTTCAGCATCCCTTAAACCAAAAGAATTATGTCTGTTTTAAAAACTTGACAGTGCAGTATTCTCAGTGTACTGGAAGACTAAATCAGCTACATGCTACTGGTACTAGAGTATCAGGTCTCAGCATGCTGGACAGCAGAATGAGCTCGGCACAGCTGGCTTGTTCAGGAGGAGGGGAGCATTTTAGAATCCGGGGTGGTACTTTTCTCCCTATTACTCAAAGTGGAAAGGCTTTGTTTAACTTAATTTGGTGGTAGTGAGGTATGTTCACATTGTTTGAAGGAACATAACTAGATATTGTTCCTTTTACTGCCATGTCATCCTTTGTTCTCACTGTGTGTATGTGTGTGTGAAGAGACAGCACAGCATGTGGGCAGAACTGCATGTTGCAAGCCTGTTTTCAGATTGTCCGCTGGAGAAGGCTGCTGCTGGCAGTTTGCATGCTTTTGTCTGCTTGTGTTCATGAATGGTGAAGGATGAATGAATCTGTGAGTGTGTCACTGTGTGCCTACATTCTGTTCTCCAAATGTACACGGGTATCCATACACTGATTTGTGCAGGGAGAGCACGGCAGGGAGGAATCATGCTTCTGTTTCTTCTTACAGTTACTCTGTCTTATTCACTTCCCATCCTATCCCTTCCATGTGCTGATGCTGAGTTCAGGTGAGTCTGTCTGCTTGCTTTTAGTGTGAAAGTAACAGATAGAACAACACAGCTCTAACCTTTCTCCTACAAAATTCCCAATTAAAACACATCAAGCTCTGTTTACATAAAAATCTAACATTCTTCTGAGTCAGAACAGTGCTCTGCAGTGCTCTGTCTGACGGCAGCCTATGCCTGCATGTTGGAAACAGGAAAAAAAGGAGAAGCTGCGCTGTTGCCCCGAGATGCTCTCCCATCTCTGTGGTTACAGGGATTCCTGAGTCCAGGCTGGAGTCTGTGTTTAACAGCCCTTGAGGAATTTTCATCCATAATTTGTCAAACTATTTTTGTAACCCAGACATCATCTGTCTTCTGCAGTGTCTCACAGCAGCAAGTTCCACTGTTTAACCATACACGGGATGCAGAGTCACTTCTTTTTGTTTATTTTGAACAGTCACCTGACATTTCCTGTTGTTTTATTGAAAGAGACTGTGACCGGTCATTCTTTAGTCACCTTCTATGTGACACTTGCAATTTTATGTTTTCTTTCCATTGTCCTCCCACGCAGAAGAGCCCAGTCTTTTTCGTCCTTTTTTTTTTTAATAGGGCAACAATCCCAGCATTAAATCAATTATGTCAGCCTTTACCATACTTTCATTTGTCCTGTTGCTTTCAGTTCTATTATTTATGTAGTTTCAGGGAGTGCTAGATTTTGACTAAAAAACAGGGCAGTCTCACGCACCATGCCAGCTTACATCTTGCTCTGTCTCTGTCCAGCTCTGCTTAAAGCTCTCATCCCATCTCCATCTCCAGCTGGCTGTACAGGAAGTGCTACCAAACCCAGCCCCAACCTGCTGTGCCAGGAACTGTCTTGCAGTCCCTTCTGATTCTCTCAGGGATTTACATCCCACCTCTATCCCCAGATGTTGCAAGCTTCTCTCCAGCCTCCAACCCCATCCAGCCAGATGGACACTCCAGTTCCTACAGCTGCCTGGGGAGCTCCCCATCCCATCTCATCCCAGTCTGTCACATCCAATATCCACCCTTGTCTGGCTGCGCTAGGAGTCTGAAACATCTCCAGACTCACCTGGCTGTGCATGATCTCTTCTCCCATCTCCTCCACTAGTGCTATTTTTCCCCTTTTTTTCCACTTCCCTCACAACTTGTACCAAGAGCTACTGTCCCACTCCAGGAGCACTTCTCTACCTTCACATTCCTGATGGTCCAAGATAGCTGTGGCCCACCAGCATGTTTCTGCTCATGTATGAATCAAATTCCTGTCCTGACTAATTGTATTTCCTAGAACTCATTCCTCAGGATGTGCCTGGCCTACCCTTCTACATATGCTGGTGAGGTTTTGAGCCAGACATGGCTGCTGATACATCTGTTGATGTGGAGGGTTTTATGCTCCCAGGCCTGGCAGTCCCAGGATGCCTGTAGCAGGGTGAACATACCAGGAGTCTGAAGCCTGGAGTGCCAGATGTAATTTAGCACTAGGAACATGAGATATAGTCCTACTCTTTAAGGAAAGGCTAGCAGCCCCACCTGATCATGAGCTCTCCTTGTGAATGAATCAGGTTTTGGCATGTCATTTAAAACAGCCCCCATGCTCATGTCTTTTTGAAATGAAACTGAGAAAGCTGTTGACCTCAGTTAGCCAGCTGTCCTCACCATGACCTGCATAAATCATCATAGCAGAGCTCCAAAGAACATGGCTCTCACTGCTCTGGAAAATGGAGCTGCAGGGGAAGGACTGTGCTTTCAGCTTATGCCAGGAAGGCTTCCCTGTACCAGGGCTGTGCAGCAAAAGACTGGTGTATTGCCATGTGTAGTGGAAATGCTAAGTCATGGCCTGAAACAGTGATGGAGCACCTAGTGGGAGGGCAGGGCCAGCCCAGGGGAGCTCAGCTGCATGCAGTGCACCTGAGTGATGAGAAGGGCTGGAGCCAGGATCAGCCCTTCCCAGCCCTCATTTAAGGGTTGGTGTTGGAGGTAAGGGTATCTTATGGGAGGTCTCTGCCTACCTGAGGTCTTTCAAGGGTAAGCAGTTGTTTTTGTTTTTTTTTCTTCTGTTGTTTCTGTGTCTATAGTTGCTATACTTGGACTTGTCCTCGCTGTAGCCTAGGACTTTGCCATCCTGGTGTTATTGCTGTGCTTTCCATTGCTTTGTAGTGTTACACCACGCCAGAAGCCCTGCTGCTGTTCTAGACTGGGCATCAGGTTCTGGAGGGGTCTGTTCCCTTCCTTGGGAGCCACTAAAGGACTCATGGATTGGGAAGGCCCTCTACCTGGGAGAGGGTGAATTTCTACAGAGCTACTGGGGTGTTTCATCCTCCCGCCTTAGCTCATGACCACGTGGGTATGGGTGCAGGACCAGGCTTCCAGGTTCATTCTTTTCAGGTGAAGGCAGGGCTTTCTCCAGAGCAATCTCTATCCTGAGCTGCCTTTCTCCTTCTATAAAATGGACAATCCTACCAAGAGGAGATGGTGAGTGGGCTCTAGATCAATTAGAGCAGGAAGAGAAGGAGGAATTGCTTTTCTGATACCTTGTCTTCTTCTTTCTCCCAGGTCTCTTGTGGCTGGGATGGATTTTCCCAGCATGAACTCTGCATGCAGGCTGCAGCAGACTGTTCTCAGTCTAGGCACAGAAGTTCTCATGTGAGTCTGGAACAAGGCTGTCTCCAGACAGACTAGAATAATGGCGGCAGAAGTCACTTTAGTTCTAGCATGTGTGGGTCAGCTGGTGACCTACACTCAGCGTTTTGGGTCAGTGTTGGGGTAACAACATGTAGCTGACCTGGGTGGCTATTTCACACAGCCCTGAAGGTCAGTTACAGCACAGTTTAGCACTGCTATATGCAGATGTACTGCTTGGCAAGGCTCCCTCCCACTTCATCATCATCTGACCCTCATCCCTGAGCAGTCTCTCTCAGAAGTCAGAAAGGCGTGTGTAGGAAGAGCAGATGAGGCTGAAACACATAGTTTATACTAAAAGACAACAACAACTATCTGAGAGATACAATGTAGTACTGTCTCCAGTTTGAGCTAAGAAAGACTCTCTTGCTGGCAGGACATGTAGAAAAGCATCCACACCCATGCCAGGCAGGGAAGTCTCAGCAGCCCAAGGAATGCCCCACTCTTCATGTGTGGAGCTGAAGTACCTATCTGGGGCAATCACATCCTCTGGGGTGGATTTGTGCAGCAGATGCATCACATACTGCTCCAGGAGAACACCCTACTTTTGTATGTCATACTGAACGCTCAAAATGTGGTCCAAGTGTCTCCCTGCCAAAGCAATCCTGGCCACCTGTGAAGTTTGTCTAAGCCATTGTGTCTTTATCAGAGCCAACATCAGCAGCTGCAGAGAAAGGTGCAGGAAATTTACAGCAGGTGGCTTAGAGCAGCTTGCTCCAAAGGCTGATTTAGAGATTGGCTCATGCTCAGGACAAGGCACTTCTCTCTACAAAGAGCTGTTTTGACTCTGGGAGCTGTTATCTGTACAAAGGCCTCATTACTTTATCTCAGAGGGCACTCATAGCTGCTGTCTCATTGTGTGGCAGTGAGTTCCACCAGACAGGTTTCCTTTTGTTGTTTCTGATCTGGCTGATTTTTTTTTCTTTTTTTTTTCTCTCCAGCTTGAGTGAGGAAAATCACAACACCAGCTGCATGTAAGAAACTCCTGGAAGGAAGAACAAAGCCATCTGTTCTCCATGTCCATGAAGGCACACACAAGAACTAATGGGCGTATCTTGCATCAAGAAAGATTCAGGTTAGGAACAATTTCTAATGGAGAGGAGAACAAAGCAGGCGAACAGACTGATGGGAGCCTGAGGATTCTGCATCACAGGAGATCTTCAAGGACAGATAAACAGAAGACAAGGCACCTGTAGGTTCATCTGACATAGAACTGGAGGATGGTCCATCAACCTCTTGAGGTTCATGCCAGCCTTGTTCGTTTCCTAAACCCATCCTAGTTTATACCCTGAAACCCAACTGTTCTTCAGAGCCACACTGTAGTGTCTCCTTTAGCATGCATGTGCTACTGACATATTTACCAGAGCAATTCTTCTCTCTAGAAAAGTGACTGAGCTTGAGTCTTAGGTGTGTGCTTCCTTCCTTCCTTCCATGGTTTGCCTAACCTACGTGAGACCCAGCATCTGCTTTGTGTTTTAGATGCTGTCCTATCTTGAGCTGTTGCCCGTGTTCCTGTGCTGGACAGCAGTGTTGATCTGTGGGATTATTCTTCCCTCTTTCTTGGCACCTCATTCCTATGCTTCTGCAGGCTTGTTCACAGGAGACTGGCTGAGGAGCACGCTCATTTATGTTTTCCCAGGTAAACTTGTCCTTGTGTATCTCCCTCACTAGTGGTGTTCCTTCAGCTTTCAGGGAACAGGGTTCTTTTCTCTGTACTGATGCTGTAGGTTGGAGAACTGAAGGCATAGAGTATGTCCCTGTCTGGCTTCCTGGGAGGACAAGTAAGTACAGCTGCCTGATCCCTCATTCAAGAGCCTTAGTACTCACCTACGTATACTGGGATACCTTCACACGTTTCAAAACAGGGCACTGATGATCCTGTAAAGATACATTTCATGAGCAGAGGCCTCAGTGCAGTGGGCTGAGTCCTGGTGCCAGGGCCCTTACTGAAGTGGGCAAGGATCAGGCAATTGTGCTGCTCGACAGAACTGCACAGCTGTCTGTGAGCTGCCCTTTAGCAGTACACAATAATCTGCAGTGCTTCAGCTGGAGCTGGTGGGTGCCTTGTTTGTCCAATCGCTCTCAGGAGCTTGTGCATGGAAAGCAAGCTGGGTTTTTTCCCTTTTTACTACCTACTTATGTGGCCATAGGTTACCCAGTAGTCAGCACACATGCATTAACATACACAGAAGAGAGCAAGCAGAGCCTGGAGGATGTTGATGAGTGATGAAGACTCTGATACATACATCTGTATGACATGTGCTGCTATGCCTCAGGCTTTGGCCTGAGCATTGCAGTTCCACCCTTGGTGGTAAACATGAGTACAGAGCTGGGAGTGTAGATTTGCTATCAGAACTTTTGGATTCAATTTCCATTCTTAGCTGTGTATGGTTTCCTATACATACTGCTTTGTACATGAGTTGCACAATAGCTATCGAAGACCACCTAGAAAGCAAGGTCAGCTTGCTCCTGTGCAGAGGCTGGTCCAGGCAGTGTGAAGGTGTGGGTCTAGCTGATCGAAAGGTCTCACCAATGCTCCCTGATGGCTCTAGGAGTCTGCTGCTCTTTGCCTGCCCAGTGTTTGAGTGTAGTCATGGTGCTGGAGAAGTAGAATTGCACGGCTATCCACTGTTGACCTACCTGGTTTCTTCTCAGTAACCAAAGGTGGTGCGGTTTTCTTAGTAAGATGTTGCTCACCTACAGAGCCCTACACCTGTCTGTGGAGCAGCTGCCACGTGGATCATACCTCCTCAGTGGGAGGGTCGAATGAGCCCACATACACTGTATACCAGAACACAGAGCAGCTCCCAGAGATAACCCCCAGTACTGACAGTAGCTTTTATGGGGCTAGAAATACTGCCACAACAGCCAGTGGGAACTGCAAGTGACATGGGAAGATAAACTGTGTATTGTGTGCAAACACTGAAGCAGAACCCCACTGGGCACCTGGGCCTGAGAGCCAGCTCCACAACAGAGATGTTAGAGGGAACAAAAGAAATGATAGAGCATCAACTCAAATGGTCTGCAAGGCTGATTTCTCTCCATGTAGTTTCTGGAGGAGCAGTCTTTGGGGCTGTGGAGGAATGGGCAGCCTCCAGGCTGTGAGGTTAATGCAAAGCCACAGCTGTTTGTATAGCTGCAGAGTCTTTAAGAGAGACTTGGGAAAACTAGCTTGAATTCCAATGAATATTTACAATTACACTGCTCCAAAGCTGAATCCAATCACAGCACTGCAGTATGCAGTCTTTGTGCATCAAAAGAAAATGAGAGGAAAGCAGGAAAGATGGAGCTGCCTTTGGAGAGATCTCCCTGCTTGTGGCAGAACTAAAATGCTTTATTTCTGATAGAAGCAATTTATTCTTCAGGCATTTTCCTTGATATTAGAAAGTTCCTGGCTGTTTTTTGAAGTGAGTCTTCAGTAGAAGCTCTTTAAATCGGAGTGAAAGGAGTAGGAAATGTTGTCTATAATTCTGATACTGCACTAACAAACTGTAAATAGAGGAGTATTTCCAAGCTAGAGCAGGGGACACTCCCCCACTTTCCACTTGCTGAGTCCAAGATTACCATGTGCAGGAGGACTTCACAGAGCTGCCCTTGTTAAATTCATTATCCTAATACGACATTTGACTGATCATCAGGCTCAGCCATTAAACAGGATGATCTAACAGAGAAAAGAAAGCAAAATGCTGGATGAATGTTCATTGAAGATTGGTATTGGCCTTCTCTTTTTTTCCAGCAGATTAAAAAAAAATAAAAAGTCAAGGAATCACTGAATACTAAGAAGATGGAAGATTTGTGAGTGCTAGACCCCTGCAGAGAACTGTGTGCAGCAGAGGAGGAAGTGCGTGGTGAAGCAGAGCTACTGCTCAAGCTGACAAAAGGAACAGCACCAGAAGCTCACCTGACTGTGCTGCTGGCTGATCAGCTTGGGTTCTCAGACTTGTGTTCCTTGTGTTGGCAGCTGGGTAAGCTGTAAGAAAGAGCTGTACTAATGGAAAGGGTGCTCATCTGGATATTTGGGTATTCTCCTTCGTTCATACAGTGGGAGGTTTTCCAGGACTCTGACACAATGGAGCAGTTGTGAAAGAAGGTAGGTAGGAGACGGGAAAAAGGCACAGGACAGGCTGGGGACAGAAACTGTGGTTTTTATTCTGACATTGAGTAGCACGTGCAGGACATCAGGCATGTTCCCAAAGCACGGCTGCAGCATGGAACACCCCTTCACTGGGGTGGTGAATAGCCCATGGCTTGTTGTGGACCTGGAGTACAAAACACCACTGCTTTTCTTTAATTACAAATACTTAAGACATATCCTTCCATTCCACCATGCAGACATTCTGAAGCACCATGGCAGCCTGAGAACGGGTGCTTTGTGAAGAGTCATGATTTAAGCTACAAGACCATGCATGCATTTCTACAAAGGGTGCATTCCCAAGCACACCTGACCTGGGAGAGTGACATCGGAAGGGCTAGCCTGCTCCTTCCTCATGGTCCCAGCAGGCAGTGTCTCCACACCTGAGCAGAAGACAGCATGGTGCTGTTTGCAGGCTGAGCTAATCCCTCTGCGTGTTTTGAAGATGACGCTGTTTCCTAATGCCTTTCACCTTGTGGCTGCACAGATCCCTTCTGCTGGATGGCAATCTTAAAGGATGCTGATGGGAAATCCCAGGCAGCTGCTGTCTGATCTAAGTCACACTGCTGGCAGAGGGAAGTCTGTGACACGTGTAGGCATGGCACAGGGTGTTCCCTGCCGCTTGGCACATACTACAGTCAATAGCCCTCAGCAGGATCTTGCATTCAATATTATACTAAGAGGCTTAAAATTGACTGTGATGTTTCAGTACAGCTACAAAAATCTTGTTTTCAGTTTCTCCTCTGGTAGATTGCTCCAGAATGAGACGGAGCAATTTGGTAATTGATTCTTGGAATAGGGATAGTACATCTGTGCTGAGGTATTTGGAGTCGCATTATGTAATATGAAAAGTAGTCATTCATCTGAACTTCTCTTGTGGGAATGGCAGCTGCCCAGACAAATTCCACATGAAGATGGGAAATGTGACAGAAATCAGAGAGCCCGCTTCTGTGTGCTGCAGGAACAACAGAGCAGTTTTGCACCCACCAGAAATGCCCTGCCTTCTGTCTCTCTGCAGCTTGTTGTAGGCTCTTATACTAGCTCCTGACAGACTCCAGTTGCTGTGGCAAAAAAAAACAGCACTAAAAGAGCAGCATGCTTGCATGGTTCTGGTAAACCTCCAGCCTGCAGGAAAGTTACCAGATAGTTGCTAGTGTCAGGCAAATGCCGCTGTCAGAGCGGGACTTGACATAACAGTCCATGGGAGCTGCCAGCCCAGGAGCTGGAACAGCTGCAGAGAGCCACTGTGGCTTTCCTGTTGCTGTGTGCTTCTCTACACTGCATTCCTCCTCACTCTTGCTTAAGCATCACGCCTTGCTCTGAGCTGCTCCAAGGGACAGAACTCAGGAGCGTGCTGGCTCAGATGGCCCTCAGTGCAGTGAGTGCATGCCGTGCAACTCCATTGCCTGTGTCAGAACATGATGCCTCTGGGTCCCTGCCTTCCCTCCAGGGAAGGCCTGCAGTCCAGCACAGTTTCTCATGCTTTATTGTCCCCTGGGAACACTGTTGTCACCTGCAGCCAGCTCTGCCACTGCTAAGAGTATCATTTCAAAGAGGACTTGAGTACAGCTGACCTGCATTCTGATGCAGCAGTGCAGAGGCAGGGTCACTAGGACACCACTGCAAGTCTTTAATCTAGACTTTTTGGATACAGGCCCTTAGAAGTGGGAGAACAAGCTGATATTGAGACAGGGCAGGATGCGTCAGGATCAATCCTTGCACATGAACCTGTAGCACTGAAGAAAAGTATGAACGACTGTTTGCAATTAGCTGCAGTTATGTATTGCCCATGAGCTTATCTCTGGCAGTGGCCAAGAGCTGTTGTCTTGGGCAGTGTGAGGAAAGGGCATAGGTACTGCAGTACCACCCAGAATACTCTGTGCTGTGCAGCTCAGCGGCCTCAGAAGCAAGAATGGAGTCCTCTATTTAATAAACGTAAGTAGATATTTTTTCTCCCATGACAATATATTTAACCTCTTTTTGAATGCACATAAATGTTGATGACCCACTGAATCCTGTGCTAATCAGTTTGACACAGCATAGGGCATACTGACAAAAAAATTATTTTTGTTTTCTAGTAGCTACCTGCTAATTTATGGGCCATGAGGACAATGAGAAATCACACTGCAGTCAACCTCTGTATGCAGAAACTTGGTTTTATAATCCTGTCACACTACCCTTCACCATCTCTTCTCTGGGCTATAGAAACTTACTACTTTTCCCCCTCATATGGAAGATATTCTTTGTATTTGATCTCCCTTGTTGCTTTCCTCTGAAACCCTTCCAACTCTATTTTTCTTGAGAGAGGCCAACCAGAGCTCCATATGGTAATCACGATGCAGTTTCCACTGTGGACCTGTTTGGTGGCATATCTCTGATCTGCTCTCCCTTATTTTCCTAATAATTCTTAACAGTCAGTTTGCCTTTTGGACTGCTCCTGGGCACTGAGCAAACATTTCCATGGAACTGTCTCTGTCAGTCTTTATCTGGTTTTATCTCACATAGCCCCAAGCGCTCACTCCTGAAGGGGGAACAGTTAGTTACAGCATCTGAAGCTGCAAGCAAAACCTTGTAAGAAAGAAAGTGCAAATGTCCGAGAACTTTAGCAGGGTTGAGACCACCTGGTTGTGTCTCATGTCTTCAAGATCAAGGACAGCTGCTAAACATCTGAAAAACAAGGCATTACGTATTAAGATCAGCCTCACAATGCTGCAGTCCCGTCCCTTGCCAGGCACATCTCCTCCCTAGTGCCCACTCTACCCTGGAGGCCATGCAGCACTGAGGGAACACAGGGGCCTTCTCTTCACTGAAGCAAAGCTCAAGTTCAGGTCAGGCAGGAGAGCTGGGAGCTGCCCACATTTGCCCTGCATTTGGGCAGTAAGCCTCCTAAAAAAGCTCCTTAGTCTGCAGCTGCCTTAGCCTAGTAGGGACTGGGAACGCCTGAACCTTGTCTGTTCTTGCACTGGGTAGTACTTCGGTCTTTCCTGACCAAACTACACCCAGGAATTTCACCAACAAGCCTGGTCCTTGCACTTTTTGAGGCTTTATAGCCCACACTTTTTCTTGTAAGTGAGTAGTTAATCAGTCCTTCAACCTCTTTGGGGTCCCAGATACTATCCAATACATAATGATTTTTAAGGTAATCCATTATAAATAAGTACCTGCCTGGCTTGCCAAGTGCAATGCTGTAATGTGATGGAAAGTACAACAATAATACCAGGATGACACAATTCTGGGTCACAGCAAATGAGAACAAGCCCAAATACAGCAGCCATAAACATGAAGGAAGAAAAATAACACTCACCTCAGAAAGGCTTCAGGAAGACAGGGATCTCCAATGAAATACCCTTGCCTCCAGTGCCAACCTTTAAATGAGGGTTGGGAAGGGCTGATCCTGACTCCAGCCCTTCTCGTTACTCAGGTACATTGCATGCAGCTGAGCTCCCCTGGGCTGGCCCTGCCTTCTCCCCCAGGTGCTCACTGCTTCAGGCCATGACTGAGCACCTCCACTACAGGGTCAGAGTGAAGATTAACCATACAGAAAGGAAGGGCACAAGGATCCATTTCTTCCTTTTTCTACAATCCTGTACCTACCTCCCCCTGTTTATGTTTATGACCACTCCCTCTGGTCCCCACCACAGGAGTCTTTTTCTCTTATGCAGTCCCTCTCCAGTTTCTGTCTCCCCTCAGCCACCTTTTCCCCTTATCTTTTGCTTTGTTGCTGTTGCTGCTGATTCAGGAAATCCCCAAAGCTGACAGTGACGTAGCTGTCCAGGTGCACTGAACCCAAGCACCATATTCTGTGAGCAGACCTACGCAGTGCTGCCTTTTCTTTGCTCATTCCTCTTCCTGCAGTATCTCTGCTTTCTGCCTATTTCTAGCACACAGTTCTTACGGAAACACATGGCAGCTCCTGTGCAGCTGTATATGTTCTCTGCCTACAGGCAGACCAGAGCACTGACAGCAGTGGAGGTGGTTACCGTGACCGCATACCCACATGGCAGTGGGAGAGGCACTGCTGGGACGTGGGCGCTGCCAAGGAGCTCCTGCTTGGGCTGGCGAGCACCTCCAGTTCTGCAGGGCTGGGCTGACCCGCGCCTCTCAGCACCTCCCGTGGCACTCATTCTGCCGGCTCCCACGTTCGTGCTGGCTCCCAGCAGGTGCTGGGCATGCAGCAAGGCACGCTCCCACCTATTTTTGCCACTCATGCTGTTTTCTTCTGCTCTGTTTTTTATTCCCTGCTCTGAAGGGGCCCTTTCCCCAGAGCTGCACTGTTTTTTTCTTTAGTATTTTTCAAGTAGCTGGCTGAGTCCCTGGAAAGGATAATGAGATCATTTTCACTGCAGAATGCAAAGCCCTGCAAGCCTTCCCCATTCGTTATTTCTCCCCTGTAGACGCTGGCCTCGCTGCCAATAATTCATATTTGCTGATATTCCTCAGCAGCCAAACGCACAGAGTGTGCCCCAGACAGCACCCAGATGTGATTAGAGCCGAGGTACCGCTTCCTGCAAACAGAGAATTGGAAATTATCGCTGCAGCGGCGGAGGAATAACCTTTACGGCTCATTAGAATTCCACAGACGATGACCCCGCTCTGTTTAACCCTCCGCGAACCCAACGGGCGCTGCGGGTGGAATGGGACCCCCCCCCGATCCGCCCGTCGGGTTCAGGCCGGGACGCGGCAGCCCCGAGCCGCCCCCATCCGGGACCGCTGCCCCCCGCTCGGGGCCGCGCACGGTCGGAGAACGCTGACGAAATCCGCGCTCGTGGCGCTCGCAGCCCCTCGTGAACGCGGGCTGGGAGCCGCCTCCGGGCCGCGCCGCTCTCCCGCCGGGCATTTTCCGTGACCGAGGCGGCGCCCCGGCTCCGAGAGCGGCGAACCGAGACGGCAACGCCCGCCGGGCCCAGGCGGGGGCGCGGCTGCGCGGGCGGAGCGCGGGGCGGGGGCGGCCCGGGGGGGGAGGGGGCTCCGGAGAACAAAGGTTCCGCGCGCCCCTCCGCAGCGCCGCGCCCGGCGGGAGGAGCTCCGTCACCGCCGCGAGCGCGGGGCGAGGGCGACCCCTGCTGGGCACCGCCGGACACACGCGGCCGGGCGGCGTTTGGAGGAGGAGGTGGGGCGGGCGGTCTGCCCGCGCGCCCCGGGGGGCTCCGGATCCTTCAGCGGCCTTCGGCCCTCCCCCGGCCTCGGCCCTCCCGCCTTTGCCCGACCTGCGGCCTCTTGCCGCCTGCTCACCCCTTCCTGGTCTCCGCGGTTCTGTGGCCTTCCACCCTTTTCTTCATCCACTTCTCAGTGTGCCCCCACCCTTTTTCACCTGCTTGAAAGTGGAGACCGAAGAAGGGTGGGAAGGCGTAAAAGCAGATGGAAAGGCGAGCAATGAAGCGGGGCCAGAAAATGGGAAGGAGGCTGAGAAAAAGCAGGAGTCCTTCCCTTCCTTTTCCCCTTCCTTTCTCCCTTCCCTTACTCCTTCCTCTTCCCATTTCCCTTTTTCTCTCCACCCGTTTCCAGGCTTAGGCTTTACCATCTCAGCACACCCGAAGGCGCTGTCGCTGTATTTGGAAGTGTTTGTTTCTGGGGGAAGAGTGAGGCCCTGCGGGAACGAAGCCTGGTTACGCTTAAAAAGATGCAGCTATTCTTCCTGCAGTTGGAGTTATTTTTAACACCAGTAAGCTTGTACATGAGAGTACTTTTCCACTCGTTCCATAACTCAGAAATACTTGAGAGGAGGTTAATCAAACGTTTGAATTAAATGCATCTTCAGGCAAAGGCTCAGCACAGAAAATTTTAGCTGCAAAGCAGACATGTTCCAGAGCGGACTGAGCCGGGGTGTGACATTGCCGTGTTGTGACTGTGTCTGCTCACCTGCTGGGAACAGGCCCTGAGCAGTGCTGCAATCTGCATGGAGCTTTTGGCCCACGATCTCCTGCAGCACTTCTGTTGTATGGATTGCCCCTTGGAGCACACACCAAGCAAAGAGCCCCCGAACCACCCCAGGGATGAGCACATCTGTCACCAAAGGGGCAGTGAACCACCGTGGCATCTCCTGCCCCACTGCTGCACCATGGAATTAACGCTGCTTTGGAGTCAGGACGAGGCGAACCAGCACTGGAACAACTGTCCAGACTGTATTTTTAATTGCCCGCTGGTGGCACAGCCCTTGCAGTATTTGGTTAACTCTGATGACAGTAACTGTTGGTGCATGTGCTTTATTTCCAGCTTGAATTTGGCCTATTCCACCTCCCTGTCATTCAACTGAGAGGTGCTTTTCTCGCAAGATCTAAGAGCCTCCTGTTGTTGATGCTGTTCTTCACACAGTGGCTCACATACAGGTGCATGAGCTAACTACCCCCGCTCCCCCCCCATGCACCCACACCTGCAGCAGCACTTGGCCCCGCGTGCTGAGCAGGTGCTGCTGGAGCCCCGAAAGCAGTGCTGCACATTGAGCAAGGGCCCAGTGTCATTTGCCTGCACCTGGCTCGTTGCAGCATCCAGCAGCTCTGCTGTGGTGGGCCACCTTCCTTGGTCTCTCCCAGTCCATGCATGCGTGGATTTGTCATTAACCACGCAACCATTTGTTCCTTCTTTCTGTCCACACTGTATCTGCTCTGCCTGTTGCAGGACTGTGTCATCGCCCGTTGTGCTCCAGGGAATTGCTCGTATTCAAGTGATCTTGGTTTTGCTCTGAACTTCCTTTCCCTTTCCTTGGTCACATCTCACTGGGAGCAGCACAGTGACCGCACGGTGCTGGGACGGGCTGGGCAGAGCACCGCTGCGCCGGGTCATGGTGGGGAGGCTGCTGCTCAGTGGGAGTTACAACCAGATGGGGTTCTCAAGACATTGCATTATTAGCATGGGCAATAAATACTGAAATGTAACTGAAATCACACGTAGCGATGGCGTGGAGGCGGCACTCCCTCTGTGCTGTGGCACGTACAGCCAGGACGGAGCTGCCAGGGAGCAGCAGTTCATGCAGGAGATTTGTAAGCTATGAAATGTTCTGCACACGTGGACAGACATCCTTCCAAAGCAGCACCCAGAGCTGCTGAGTGCGCCGGGAGCCGGACCTCAGCACACGGGAACTGGGCCTGGCTGGACAAAGGGGACAGGGCAACAAAGGACGTCATGGTTTAAAGCCTTCCCTACCCAGAGATTTTTCCTGATTTTCAGTGTGCACATCAAAGCACCGCAGTGCCACTCCTGGGACGCGGTGCCACGCTCCATCCTCCTTCCCCTCCTCTGCCTGCCTCGTTCTGAATGGAGTCTTGGCTTTGTTTTACCGATTTCTATTTAGTATCCTAAAATATTCACTCCAAGTTCCGCTTGACAGACGTCCCTAATCTAATCTCCACGTCTGCTTTCTAATTTTCGCAGTCAGGATAAAACAAATCGGCCGCCGTTAATTGCCTGCGCAGCAGCCGGGAGCTTTGGGCCGTGATTTACGAGCTCGGAGCAGGCGCTCTGCAACGCATTTTTCTTAATTTATTTTTAATGAGTCTCTCAATTAATTTTCTTGGAAACATCTTAATGATGTTGGAGGCGGGTGTTAATGAGGTTTGCACCAGTGCCTCATTTTGCATACCTTAAAGTACTGAATGGCATCACAAGCGTGCGCCTGGTCCTAAAAAAAGAGGATGGAATAGAACTGGGAAGAGACACCTGGCTCAGCTCCCACCTCGCTCAGGCGCCGGGGCCACGAGGGGCTGCCAGCAGCATTCAGTGCTGGGCTGAAGCCACCAGGCCCACCGCAGTGGGTGACCCTGAGGAGATGGGTGACCCTGGCAGTGAGGGCAGGCAGAGGGGGCAGTGCCACACCCGTCCCCGTGGCTGGGACTCATCTCAACAAAGGGCATCGGGGCCTGTGCTCAGTGCCCGCGCTCACTGCGGTGTTCCTGTGCTTTCCCCCCAGGACACGGGCACTGTGTCCCCCCCGCTCCGCCCATCGGTGGCAGCGGGGGAGGAGGGGGGGGGGTGAGGCCGGGCTGCGCGGGCCGGTAATTGTCGTGCGTGTGTGGCTGGAGGCAGCAGCTGGATCGCCTTTGTTTCCTCACAGCATGTCAGTCTTCATTACACCAGAGAGGAATGAAAATGGATTCACTTTTGTCCCAGCCAGAATGTGGCAGCTGTTTAATTTCAATTAACGTGGCACTGAAAAGAATAACATTGTGGCAGTAATTAAAGTGAGACGGCTCCAACCGCAGTGCTGCTCTGCTTGAGGTGCCCGCTCACCCAACAGAGCGCCCGCCTCAGCCCACGTCCCGGCAGTGGGCAGGGTGGGCGTGCAGGGCAGGCGACGTGGCGCGGTTCAGCACGGCTCCGCATAGTGCGGTGCTGCCGGGAAATGCTGCTCCCTCACCTTGGCAGAAACTAGGGCTAAATTCAGTACAGCAGTTCTGCACGGCAGTGGCATTTCCCAGCTAAAACTCGTGGAACTGCAGAGTGTGGTGAGGGCCAGGCGGGCAGGACCAGGAGTACATCTGTACCAGGCCAGCTCCTCTGGGCCTTCCCACCCCCGCGGGCACTGCACCGACCCCGGAGCCCCCGAGCAGTGTTGGGGCTGAGCTCAGTGCCCTCGGAGCCCATTTCCCCCCACGCTGTGGGCACTGCGCTGCTGGGGCTGCCAGGCCCCATCTGTGCGGGTACCACAGCGCATGCAGCAGAGGGATCAGCGCTGTGTTTTCTCCTGCTATTGATCTGGTGCTTTAAAAGAAGAAAAAAAAATCTCCCTGGCTGTCTAAACACTATTGATCCATGCCAGGAAACCGTGCAGACAGGGAAGGGCGTGGAGAAATTGAAATTTCATTTCCAACAACTTGTTCCTGTTACTTTTACCTTTTTGGACAGAACACAGAGCAGCAACCTCCATCCATGTGGTCGAACCTTCCTCTGGCAGCACCGTGCAGCTCCGCGAGGCCTGGAGAAGTGCAGCGGTCCCAGGGCATGGCACCGAGCACGATGCTGCTCTGCTCTGCACCTGGGGGCTGGCAGCAGGGCTGCAGTGCAGCACAAGGGCAGCACAGAGATGTGAGGGTGCGAACACGAGCAGCACAAGGCCGCCAGAAGGCTCAGCCCCTGCACAGCGGTACCAGGAGCAGTTTGCTGTGTACCACCCAGGTGAGGCACAGTGTCGCTGCATTCTGGTTCCAGATGCTGTCCACAGAACCAGGCCAGGGCAGGGATGCAGGGGATGCAGTGTGGACAAGGGGGAGTGCAGCACAGGGAGGTGAGGGCTGCAGGCTCCACTGGGGCCCTGCTTCCTGGACAGGAGGGATTGGTGTTGCAGGAGTTGGGAGAGCCGCATGTGCCTCCAGCCTGGTGGTGGTACTGCTCTGTGCCAGCCTAGAGAGACCTGGGGAAGACTGCCAGGAGCAGAGGTGGCCATGGCAGAGCTGAGCAGCCCCACCCAGCAGCAGCAGCAGGAGATGGAGTCCTGTCAGACCCAGGTAAGCAGTGCCAGGCACTGGGCATGAAGTGCTGGTTGGTGGGCAGGCAGTGGAGAGGCCCTGGGCAGCCCTCACCTGTGACAGCAGAGAGCCCTTCCCTGGGGCCTGGGGACAGTACAAGGGCTGGGGGAGGGCAACCAGCTCTGCTGCAGCTGCATTGGTGCAACTGTCACCATTTTTCACAGCTGCCACAGGTTACACCAGCATGTTGCAGAGCTGGGCAGCAGTAATGCCTGAGACCTCCAGGAGCTGTCTGAACAAGGGAGCAGAGCAGGTGCCTGCAGCCCCTATGGGCTGGGTGCTCCAGCAATACCAACATCATGGCATTTGTTCCACCCTGCAGCCTATGAGCCGGGCTCGCTGCCCTCCTCCATGCCCCCATCCCAGCCCCTCCATGGGCAGAGCATGGGGCAGCTGGCAGTGGGCCCTCACTGTGCTGGGGACACCTTCAAGACACACTGGACAGCTTGCAGGTGGCAAACACATACCTCTGGGCTAGAACACATGAAGAGTACAATTGTGAGCAGATGAAGGTTAGCAGAGTAACGGACACAACCTGGCCCAAAACAGTGCTGACGCTCTTTTGTGTACAGGGACAGCTAGGCACTAGCTGCCTGCCCAGGCCATAGGTCACGGAAGACCTGCCTTTGCGGTAGTTGGTTCTTTGTCCTCTATTACAATGTAATTATTTGCCTTGTCCCAGGCTCTACATGTCAGCAACCTGACTACACCAGCCCTGCAGAACTCTGGAGAACTCTGCAGGGCTGTCCCTGCCCTGGAACTCACCTCCAGGTGAGTGACACTCTCCAGAAAGAGAAGTGACACAAAACAATGGAAGGGTTGAAGACTGACAACTTTTAAACAAATAAAATTATTTCTGTTCTGTAACAAAATAGTGCTGAGCATCAAAGCCCTCCTGGGCCAAAAGCTGCGGCGAGCCTTAGAGCAGTCAGAGGAACTGAGCCCTAAGACTCAGCTGCTCCTGGGAAGTCTTTATGCTACACAGCAATGGGCACTCCTTCCTCAGAGGCCGAAGCGGGCTGGGGTGCGTCGTGGCGTCAGGGGCTCCCCCTGCTCCTTCCGTCCAGGTGTATAGATTTTAGTACATCTGCCAGGAAAGGACAATGGTGATCAGTGGAAGATGAAAACCTCTCCTGCACCAGGAACACCTGGGGAAAGTTGGAATCCTACACACAGCTCACTACCGCTCTTAACAGGAAGCTCACACAGTGTCAGCACTCACCTTGCACTGCCTAATGGATTTCGGCGCTCCTGCTCCTCCCGGCGGGCACGGAGCTGCTCCTCGGCCAGAGCCATCTCTTCCTCCATGGCAGATGCCTCCTCCTTGGCACGTCGGCGGTTCTCCTGCAGTAAAACAGCAGCAAGTCAGGAACAGGTATAGGCCTGGGCAGCAGCAGACTTTCTGCAAGCACACAACCCCGATCACTCTATGTAAAAAAACCAACAAAAAACTAGCTTGGACTTCCCACAGCAAAACAGGTGTGCAGTGGGGCTGCATGCAGCAGGAGCCCCACCCAGGCACACACACTCCCTTTCCAGTGTAGTAGTTTGCTGTTTCTGTCTGCCATGGTCCTAGAAAGAAAAACTCACTTGACGTGACTTGCCAGCATGTTTGATACTGTAGAACATGGGGCCTAACTCTGCCAGCCACTCTCCATCCACAGCAGTGACACACTGCATGTATTCCTGCAGGGACAGAAGGAAAGATCCAGTTAGCAGGATGACAGCCAGGGCCTGGGCATCACTGACAGAGCCATGGCAGCTCCCTGCCTCCTCCACTTCTTGATAGCAATTCTTCTTTCCAGACAATTATTCCTGACTTCAAAAGCTTCCAGAGCTGGAGTTGGTGAGACTACAAAGATACCCCACAGAAGCCAGGAAAATATCACAAAAGAGACACACAAGACACTGCAGCCTGCACAAAAACACCCAGTTGCTAGAAACGAGAGGATGAGAATGGGACCTTCCAAGAGGCCCTACTATCACAGCAAAGCTTCCAATCTCCCTTGGAGCACAGCTCACCCTTTCTGCTAGCCCTCAGCTCAAGCTTACCTTGGTGGTCATGACCAGTTCATGATATACGATGTAGTCTGGCGTGTAGCCCATGCCAAAGAGGGAGCTGGTGGGGTGCAGGTGGCAAGGCATGCCTGTACGGATGTTGACATACTCCCCAATGCCCTGCACAGGAGAAGTGTGGTTAGCACACCCATTCCCAGGGGGGAGGGTCTCTTATCATCCAGATGAGCATAGACCCCTCTCACTTTCAGCTTTGCAGCTTGATGGAAATACGCAGCACAGATACACTTCCTGACAACGTCCCAGTCAGTACCACAGGATGCTAGGCTCATCCGCTGCTGCACCATAATGTCCTTGAGCTGGGCACGCACCTCCCGCACCTGCACAGATACACAGCAGTCACATCCCTCTCCCACATAAGGCTTCACCCCCCCAGCACTGACACAACCTCACCTTCCGCATGGCCTTGGCATGAATGAAGTGCTGGTTGCACCACAGAGTAGAGTAGCTGTTGTTCTTCCACTGCAGGTAAACGTTCAGGTAAGTTAAGTGATCACTCTCTGGGACAGCAAATTTCTCCCGCACTTGGTCACTCTCTTCCTCTCGGCCCTGAAGAATAAGCAAAGAACACGTCAGTCACAATGCAGATGAAGGCCCAAAGCTGATGAAGGATCAAATGAGTACCTTAGGCCGATAAAAGATGGCAGGCACAGACAACATGGAAACAATGAGCAATATCTCAGAGCTGCAACCCATGTCACATGAAACAATGAGCATTTTGGAGAGCGCAGGATCCAATGGGAACTCCACCATGAGACGTCCTGTTGAGGTCAGACCACCTGTAGGAATACTGTAAGAATCAGCAGGTGGGCAGGTCCTAGCAGTCCTGTGAGCTGACAGCCTGCCCCTGTAGTCAGTACCTGTGTTATCCAAGGCCCCCAGAATCCACAACTGGTACATAGAGTTGAGCATATTGTCCTCAGGGGGTGGATCCATGAAGTGGAACTGCAGCAGGTCCTGCACACCCAGAGATTTGAGCAGAAGCACCACATTGGCAAGGTTGGTGCGCTGGATCTCAGGCACTGTGGTCGTCAGCAGCTCATTCTTGTAGGCGCTCTGGGTGTACAGCCTGGGGAAAGATGTCAAAAGCATGCTCCTCCCCTTCAGGCCACCTCACTGAAGGGCCAGCCATTCCCAACCCAGCCAGGCACAGCACAAAGCAGCAGCTCTGCACTTAGCCATGCCAACAAACAAGATCCCAGGGAAGAAGTTCTTCCTCAGGCCACCGTGCAGACTCCCCAGCACATAAGGGCACCTGGGCTGCAGCACAAAGGTACACTCCTCTCAAAAACAGCTCTTCCCTGGGTGCAAGCTAGCCTCAAAGAAAGCCTTGAGAAAACTGCCTTTGGCTTGACTATTAACCTGAGAGCATCAAAGCATCTGGTTCAGCAAAGGTGGAAAGAGTCGCAAGTGAAGACTGGCAAGGAAAGAAAAGAGAGCATATTCTTTTCTCTGCAGAGATACTGGTCCAAGTCTGAAAGCCTCAAGGCCTGCCCGAAGTCCTCACCCCCACAAGAGGCTCAAGACAATGAACAACTCTTCAGTGAGGTAAAAAATAAACAACACAGCCAGATGTCCTGCTGTGAATATGATAGGAATAGGAACACCAGTAACGAGCCTACCTGAAGCAGTGACCTGGGCCTGTTCGGCCAGCTCGGCCAGCTCTCTGGTTGGCATTGGCTTGACTGATGGGGTAGATCTGCAGCGCATCCATGCCTATACGGGGATTGAAAACCTGCATGGCACAAGGAGAACAGACTGAAGCAAGAGGAAGGCTGAGTCACTGCCATAGAACTCAATCAACCCAATGCTGGAGATCCATGAACAGTATAGGAAGCCTTTGCTTACCTTCAACTTGCAGTATCCAGAGTCAATAACAAACATGATACCATCCACTGTCAGTGAGGTCTCTGCAATGTTAGTGGCAACAATGCACTTCCTCACCCCATCTGGAGCCTGCAAGCATACCACACATCCGTCAAATTCCTTGGTCAACAGCCTCTGCAAAACTGAGGAAGACTGCAGAGCAGCCATACAGAACCTAGAAGGACATGGGTGACCTCCTGGGAAGTTAAAGAGGACAGATGCTTTCCCTTGCCCTGCAAGTACCATAAAAAAAGACACCTCTGCACCTCTCTGCCATGCCCAATAGACTCCCCTGTGCTAGTTTCACCTCTGCCCAGTCCCATCAGAGTACACATCAGCACCTTCTGGAAGATCTTGGCCTGTAAGTCTGATGGCAGCTGAGAATAGATAGGCAGTACAGCTAGAGCAGGTGCCTTCTCGAGCTCCTCAAGGTGCTCCACAATTTGTTCGGAAGTCACCTAGACACAAAGAAGAGTGTTAATGTAAGACAAAAAATAAGAACCAGAATTATAGAATCACAGAATTGCAGGGCTTGGGAGGGACTTCAAGAGATCATCAAGTCCAACCTCCCTGCTAAAGTAGGTTCCCTACAAAGGGTTGCACAGGCCGGTGTCCCAATGGGTCTTGAATATCGCCATAGAAGGAATCTGTACAACCTCTCCAGGCAACCTGTTCCACTCCTCCACGTGTTAGTACAGATCTTCCTATGTTCAAGTTTTAAACCATTACTCCTTGTACTATTGCTACACACCACCAAGAAGAGCCTGACCTCATCTGTTTGCCTCCCACCTCCCTTTAGAGATTTATAAACATTTATCAGATCCCCTCTGAATCTTCTTTTCCAAAGGCTGAACAGACCCAGGTTACTCAGCCTTTCCTCATACAGGAGATGCCCCAGAGGCCCTTAATCATCTTTGTGGCCCTCTGCTGGACTCCTAGGAGATCCCTGTCTTTCATGAGCTGGGGAGCCCAGAACCAGAAACAGTACTCTAACTGTGGCTTCACCACGTCAGAGAGGGAGCATCACCTCCCTCGACCTGCTGGTCACACTCTTTTTAATGCACCCCAGGATACCTCTGGACTTCTTGGCCACAAGGACACACTGCTGGCTCGTGGCCAACCAGCTCACCTCAATATCCTCCTGACCAGGCATGAAGACAAGGATGTCTCCAGGAGCACCAGACAAATGCACCTGCAAAGCTTGTTTCACTGCAGCCTCCACATAATCCTCCTGCGGTGTCTGAAAGACACAGTTCACATTAGACACCAGTAATCTCACCTGCCTCATCTCGTGTGTAAGACTGCACCATAACATAGCTATCCATTGTCTTTCCTCTCCGTTCACTGCAGAGTGGGGTATACTCAAGTTACAACCCTTACAACCCCTTCACAACACAAACTCTCTCTACTATGTTGACCATACCTTGCTGAAAAGAATATCAACAGGAAAGGTGCGCCCAGGAATGTGGAAAATGGGAACATTCCCAAAAAAAGAGGCAAATTTATCAGCATCCATGGTGGCAGAGGTGACAACAAGCTTCAGATCCGAGCGTCGCGCTACAACCTAGAAAACAGATTAAAAAGACAATAAGCAAGTGGTATTTGTACATGGCTCCAGGCTTCTTCCATTACTACTGAAACAACAGCAAAGGGCTGAGCTCCCACTGTACTCTAGAAACACTAACCACTAATGCCAGGGAACACACACACTCTGTCCACTTAAAAGACAAGCTGTCCCCAGCTGAGAAAGACGCAAACATCTCCGTATCTAGAGCTGTTTTATTCCAGCAAACCTTTGGCAGCCCACTACGGGGGAGATTTAAGAAACAGGGAACAGGATGTTTAAGCAGCAAGTGCAGTCAGAGATGTGGCACTCTCTGTTCATTGTCTCTGTTCTGATGTGGGAGTGAAGCACTGTCCCTATCAATCCTCTGCCCTAAGACCAGCTCGTATGCCCTGTGTTGCTGTCCTTCTGTAGTCCAGGCTCACACACACCTCCCGAAGCAGGCCAAAGAGCACGTCAGTATTGAGAGAGCGCTCATGCGCCTCATCCATGATGATAGCACTGTAGTTGTCCAGGTCAGCCTCCCGCAGTGACTCACGAAGGAGGATCCCATCTGTCATGTATTTGATTATTGTGTTCTCTGATGTGCAGTCTTCAAACCGGATGGCATAGCCCACCTGGGAAAGCAGAGATATCAGCAAGTCTTCACCAGCCCTGCACACGCACTAGGGCCTGCATGCCTACACATGCTGCCAGACTCACCTCCTCTCCCAGACGGACTCCCATCTCTTCACTGACACGCTTGGCTACTGACATGGCTGCCACTCTGCGGGGCTGGGTGCAGCCAATCATGCCATAGTCAGTGTAGCCATCCTCATGGAGGTACTGTGTCAGCTGAGTTGTCTTCCCACTCCCCGTCTCCCCTACCACAATCACAATGCTGTTGTCCCTGAAGAAAGGGAAGCCATACTTATTCATACACCACAAAGACTGGCTTCTGCATTCACAGTTCTGGTTGTCCAACCAAAAGCTGTCCTACTTTGGCAGAAGAGCTGCTAATAATCACACCACGCAATAGGCTTTGTTTTCTGAGGGTACAGCTTCCAAACTGAACACGTATCTAGGAAAATTTCCCACCTGGGTTCCTGAGATGTAAGTCAATGCCTCACTATGACCAGTTTCCCAGCAGTCATACCTGAGGATAGAAAGCAGCTCCTGCTGCACAGCAAAGATGGGCAGATATTGTCTCTGCTCCAGAATTGACTTCTTCTTGGCAAACTCGCTCCTTGCTTCACTTTTTTCTTTCATGTGTTCAGCAAACTTCTGCTCAGTCCTAAGGAAACATGAGAAGTCTTGAAACTGTCTCACGCACTTTCCTTTGCCTATAGCATAGGCATAACAACACCAGCTAGGCAGAAGTCGTCCAAAAGCTCCTACTTGTAATCCACTTTCCCATCTTCTGACACCATCTCGTCCTTCTCCTCCTCCTTCTTGATCCCCATAATGTCTCCCAGTTTTGTGCCTGCCAGCTCCCAGTGTTTATGCTGAGCCTGGAAGTGCAAAGAGCAATGTAAGTGCCACAATGGGGACTGAAAAATCATTCTCCTTCAGTCCTACTCCTAAGGCCAGAAAAGCACGTTTGCCTCAATCCCCTGGTGCTAAAGGAGGGAACACACATTCCATTCCTATATCAAGTCTCTTTCTTCCAAGCAAGAGCTTTTTTTCCAGGGGCAGAGCTTTTTTAGACATTGGTCTGGATAAAGACATCACACGATGATCAACAACCCTCTAAAAAACGGTTTCAGGTGCTGACCTTCCATTGAATTTACACTTAAGTGTACAAAAATTTGATCTAGAGCTAATCTTCCTGCTCTTGACAGTTATTTACAGGCACTCTCATCATTCTGTTTTCTCTCACTTGATATCAGGACTTCCTCCCTTCCACTCACAGTACACCAGCTCAGATTCAGTGCTTTCCTAATCACTATCACATAAGCTTTAGAGAAAGTCCCTCTACTAGAGAAATACACACAAATACACTACCTTCCTGCATATTATTACTCAGAACTCTTTTGCTGAGACATGATAAGATCTACCCTGCTACCACACTGAATGCCAACTGTCCCCAAGCTACATTGTGTTTTTCCACTTGCTCTTTTCTCCCCATCTAAATGTGCTTCAGATCAAGCTCCCTTACATAAATGCACAGTGATTAAGATCCCAGGCAGTGCCTAAGGAAATCACAGCAGCTACTTGTGAGACAATGCAACGAACAGGATATATCAGATCACAAAAGCATGGGGAACACCTTACCATTACCAAGCTTGTATTCTACTAAGTCCAAATAAAGGCTGTGAGGCATTACACAACACATATGTTAGATCTCAGCATACCCTCTTACGCTCCTTTTGCTCCCTGTGCTTGCGCACCAGTTGGCTGCCCTTGCGGGCTATGATGGCCAAGTCAGAAGTGGCATCCTTCACAGGGATAACTGGCTCTGGCTAGAGGAAAGAGACACTGCTTCAACACAGAGAGCTCGTATCTGCGAGGCTCCCCATCACTGGCACCGTTAGCCACAGCTTTTACCTGTTTTGTGAAGACTATCCTCCCATCTAGGAAAGGAGGCACCAGGTTATGCACCAGCAGATGCACTTTGGCCGAGTTGTCCTCTTCAAAATCTTCATCCACTTCAATCCGATGAACCACACCGCTGGTCAGCATGCGATTTGTCTCCCAGCGTTCATTATCCTGCAGGAAAGAACATATCAGAAGACTATTACCTTCCATTACCCAAAACTCAAGAAACACACATTACCCAAACCAATTCCAAGGCAATAAATTAAGCAAGACAGCTAGCTGTAAAGCACTACAAGACCATGACCAACAGAGGATGGCTTAACTTACTCTTAAAAGAGAAAGCTAACAGCAGCTAACTACTGAAGGCAAATCTGTAACTGACTTGCAATACACATCACAGCAACGGTACATAGCTTTAAGCACGGAAACGATCCCGTGCTGCATCTGCTGGTCTTCCTTCCACAAATGGGGAGAGCTGGGAGACTCAAAGATAAAAGTAAGCCTGAAATGTGGAGAACTAACACTGCAGGTTTTAGGCTACAGAGCACAGAAATAAGCATTAGGAATAAACCACTGTCTAAAATCAAGCATGGGAAACAGAGAGGCCACATGAAGTACACAAGTCAACAGAACTGTCTCAAAGGAAACGGAAGGCAAACTGTCCACAAGGCCCCTACCACATGCTGAATATGCTAGAAAGCTTGGAGACAAACCTACTCTCAAGCCAAGGGAAGTAGCTCTAAGAATCCACTGGAGGAACAGTAGACAGTCCTAATAATGTAGCCTATACCCCTTCTGTAGAATAGCCTGCTAAATTCCTGAAGCCCTGAACACACATCCCATGCAGTCACTCTAACTGTAAATTCTGACTCATGCAGGACTGCGCTTTCCAAAGGAATGTAACAATAGTTTCCTTTTGAGCCTTTCATTCACTATGGGCCAGGACAAAGACAGCCTTTTTCTATCTGACAGCCAATCCCATCAACAAATGGGTCTCTCCAGAGGCAGCAAAACGAGCAGCCTCCACACACTCAGAGCAGCCAGCTCCAAATCCTACCTCATTGATCTGCCGCCGCTGTGCAGAGATGCGCTTCTGCTTCTGCTTGTGCAAGTGCTGCTCCCGCTTCTTCACGTACTCATCAGAGGAGTAGGCCAAGGGGTTGTGAAACTCATCATAGCCTTCATCCATCATATACCAGTCCCGGTCAGCTTGCTAGAAGAGAGATGCAGCAATGAGATGTGCTGCTTGCCCAGCCAGGCTGGACTCCGGTGCCACTCCCCATCTGGCCACTGGGGGAAAGCCACCTACCACCAGTGGCAGATGCAGGCCCTGCCGGCGCCTTGGGGTAAAGTGGCAGCAGCCCAGAGCCTGGTGACTACTGAATGCCCTGCTCCCTGCCTGGGCTTCCTACCCGTTGGTCGTCCTCCCATTGCTGGCGCTCTTCCTCCGTCTCAAAGGCAATGCCCTCCTCCCCATCCTCACGTCGCCCTAAAGAAGGCGAGCCAGTCAGCACAGGCCAGCAGCCCCACCAGGCTGTCACTTGTGGAGGAAATCCCACAAAACCTGTCCTTGTCCTGCAAGGGGATTCAGTCATTGTCCAGCCTCAACAGCCCACTCTAGGCTCCTCACCTCTGCCTCTGGACAGTCGTGGTGTGGACCCCAGGTGTCTCCGGTCATCAGCCCACTCATTATATTTGTAGGACGGGGTGGGCAACGGTGTCTTATCTGAATATTTGCTCCTTACAGACCTGAGAAAACAGTACGAGAGAGAAACCAGTGCACAAAGATAGATGTTCACCTTACACGTATCCTTCCCTTCCTTGCAGATCACCACATCACTGCACACCCATCTACTGATACCTGTCCCGGTCTCGTCGATCTACATCCCGCGATGCCCTGTGGCTGCGCTCTGAGTCTCGATAGGAAGGTGTGGGTGAAGGAGATTCCCACTGTGAGCGGCGGGAACTACTGTAACTGCTATCATCTTCCTCCCAGCTGGAGCGAGATGGCGTTGCTGCATCTAGCAGAGAAGACTGAGTTTGACACATAGTGTTCACAGTGATTCTAAGAACCTAAAGCCTCTTGACACCTTCTAACAAGGAGCACAGAGAGGGTACCCATCTGCTTTCCTTCTAAAGGAGTTTACACACATCAGCTCCAAATGAAAACTACCAAAGGACAACATTTCTATCACACATCCTCAGAACAGATCCCACTGGGAAGGGATCGACCAGATCTTCATATACACTTGGCAGATCACTCCCACTCCCATATTCCTGGAAGAGTGTAGAGTTTTATATGTGTCCTAACAAGTCCTACAAAACACTGGCTTTTTCACTTGTACTAACAGCAAAAACCTCCAAATATCAGAAACCTTTTCTTGTTAGGCCTCACCTAAGAATTCTACCAAGTCCCACTCCTACCTTTGGGACGGTGCCTGGGACTCTCTGGTTCACTCCTCCTGCTGTTCCGCTCCAAAGAGCTGTCTCTTTCTGATCTGCTGCTGTGACGACTTCTGTCCCAGTCCTCTGTGGACAGAAAACAATATCAAGTGCCCTGTGTACAAACAAACTTCCCAAACCTGCCCTGAAAAATACACCAAGCATTAGTCAAGGGCAACAGGGAGGATAAAGACTGAAACCTAAGAAGAAGGTCACTAAAGTTTCAATTACCACGGTCCCGTTTACGATCATGGTCTCGATCCCTGCTGTGCTCCTTCTTTCGTTCCTTCTCCTTTGAGGAGGCAAAGACGCCATGTTCACGACGCTCTCTTTCCCGCTGCCGGCTGCGTTCCCAGAACTCCTCACTGACACCACCTGTGTAGGAAGGTGTTTCCACGTGGACAGAACGATAATGCCTAGAGAGATAGAGTAGAAGATAAAAACATTCAGCAGCAGTGAAGAATAACTAGCCTTTAACTGGTCTCATGCAGCTCTAGTCCTGATTTTTGCTACAGCAGAAGTATGTGGTTGTGAATGCTTCTCTTGGCACTTTACTGACAGCTCAGCATATCCAGACTTTCAAACATAAGCACTTCTAAGCAAACTGCTCCTTCCAAAGATCAGGAAGCAGAAGTGATGTGCATAGGGTGACAGGTGTTTGCAGGCCTGGTAGCATCTCAGAACATTCCTGACCTAACAATGTGGGAGGTAAGGAACCAAGTCAGAAAGTTGTTCCGGGACTTCCACAGAGATCCCACAGCCCTGCTCCAGGGCCGGCGTTCCTTTGCACACACAGCATACCGCTGCGGCCACGCTCGGCACCCTGCTCCCGCAAGAATCCGGCGGCTGCCCGAGCCCGCAGAGCGCCCACCTGTCCTTGCGGGAGCTGCGGGCGCTGCGATCCTCCTCCTCGTCCTCCTCCTCGTCGGGACTGCCCGCCTCGTCGCGGCCCTCCTCCCAGTCTCTGTAGGAGGACACCCGGGACCGTTTTCCGCCCGTCACCTCCTCCTCACGCTCACGCCGTTTCTGAGCCGCCAACACGTCCAGGCCCAGCAGCGAGGCCCGCGGCGCCGGCGCCTTGAAGACGTGCTGCTCGGGGGCAGCGCTGCGCGCCCGCGGGACCAGCCCGCCCGCCTCGGCCTCGGCGCCGGTCCCCGCCAGCCGGTGCAGCGACGCGTCTCCCGCCTCGGCCATCGCCGCCTGGCGCTACCACGCCGCGGAGGAACGGGCTGTCGGACCGCGGCAGGGACGCATGGGACCTGCGGGAAACCGCTCCGCGCGACGCGGGGCCGGCTCAGCCCCGCTCCTCCCGACCGCCGCCTCAGCGACCGTAACCCAGCGCCGCCATAACTGCCCCACAGCGCTCCGCGAGAAGAGCCGCTCTAGGCCGCGCGCACCATAGACGCAAAGGCCGGGGACCGGAGGCGCCCCAGAAACCATAGAGTCCCAGGGCCGCTAAACGAGGCGGCCCACAGCTCCGGGCGGACTTCCGGCATGGCAGCAAGATGACGTCACGGCGCCGCGACCGGAAGAACGCGGAGCCGGGGCGGAAGGGCCGCGGACGTGAGTACCGCCGCCGCTTCTCCGCTTCGCTCCTCCGCGTCTCGGAGCGGCAGAGGCGGCGCCGCGGCCCCAGCCCGGGACGTCACCCACCTGCCCCTGGTGCGGGCAGCCCTTCTGGGGCAGCACGTCCATCTCCAAGAGCGCCTTCTGCCCGAGTCCAAACAGCACAGGGCACAGCAGGGCATGGCGGCTCAGATCCGCGAACCCCACCAGTGCATAGAGAGGCGCTGTGGTCCTTAATGATAGGCATAGACAGCGCTGTCCCACCGTCCACCTACAGCCATCCTGTCTGGGTTTAAAGCAACTTCTGGCCGTGCCCTGGAGCCGGCCCAGCTGCCCGTTAGAGCTGCAGACAGCATCATGTCAGAAATTCTTTAAGATTAAATCAGATCCAAGAAATAAAGGGGGTGGGTGCAGGGCACACAGCACCAAAGAGAGCAAAGGGTTACAAACAGCATTGGGTCAGCACTCACTTCCATTCTTGTGAAATGCTGCTCCTCAGGACCATGAACATGTTTGGTAGAGCTCAGCACTGTCATGCAGTCCGATAGTGCAGAGTGGTGGGAGCTGCTGCAGAGGGAACACTGCCCAAGTCATGCAGTCTCACCCTGGACAGGTAAGAGACTGCTGGCAGTCCAGGCTGAAGCAGAAGTTGCTGCCAGAAAGCCCCAGACGTAGCTTGCAGCTTCCAGAAGAGTGAGTAAACGGGGCCTTTCCATAACAAATGACAGAGCATAACCACAACTATCTGAGCAACAACGGGAAAAAATAGCTCCTGGCATTTCTGAGGCCCGGACCCAGGCACAAGTGGGGACACCACGATCAGCCCAGACACTGACCAGGAACAACATAGCACATAGATCCCTTAGCTGAGAGCTAACCATGTTCCTAGAGTCTTGGCAGCCAAAGAGGTGTCACCAGAGCAGCACACAAGATGAGGCAAGAGGAATGTTTATTAACTTTAGGTACCAAGTTTATTAAAGCACTGTGCAGACAGCAGATGAGGGCAAGAGAGGACAGATGCTGCTCTGGAGGCTGCAGTGCATGACCCAGCACTAGCCAGGTTGAGCAGGAGAGCTTCCAGAACTGAAGGGCAGAAAGAATACCCAACATGTTGCTTGGGTTCTGGTCAGTACTGTGGGGAAGGTGGGCACAGGACTGTCCCACCACTCCACAGATGGCTTTCCTCCAGGGCCTTCCTCAGCCCCAGTGAAACCTGACCCTCTGCTGACTTCTGCTGGGGAATGCAGCCCACAGGAAATCCAAAAATACAGCCTTGGGCAGCAGCATTAGCATAGAGGCCCCCTCCCCAGATTCCTGCCAGTGCAGCCCCACATCCTCTTTACTGACCTTTCTCAAAGGCCAGGGGACCAGGGCACTGGCTCAGTAACAGCCTAATCACTCTGGAAGCATCACAGCCATTCCTGCTTTGCCATGGCTCCTCTTGGCTAGACCTTGATCCTGCAATCTGTCAGCGTCGGTGATCTGCTCCAACTGCTTCCATGATGCTCTTGAACCCCTGCTCCCTAATTAGGAACAACGCGCGTCAGCCTGGCAGGCCCAGCACTGCTGCTCAGCCCCAAAGCGCTAGTGTTCATGCACAGGCACCAGCTGCCTACAACCCTCCCTGGGCCCCTTGCTCACCTCAGTAGCTCCTCCAGCTCCCGCTTCACTGTCTCCACTACTGGGGGCCCATGGTACACGAGTGCTGTGTACATCTGCACAAGTGAGGCTCCAGCACGGATCTTCTCCAAAGCATCACGGCCACTGCTCACCCCACCCACCCCAATGATGGGCACCTGGCCTGTGGGCAAGTACAGTCAGGACAGCAGAGGTGACAGCAGGATGCATCCTGAGCCCTGCTCTGTCCCTACCTTGGGTGAGGGCATACATCTCCCGTACCATCTGTGTGGAAAGCTCCCGCAGGGGCTTCCCACTGAGGCCTCCAGGCTCCAGGTGCTGTGTGCTCTGGAGGCCACTGGGGCGGCTGATGGTGGTGTTGCTGACAATAAGTCCGTCCACACCAACCTGGGAGAGGCAGTAGAGTGAGGACCCAGCTGCTGTGAACAGCCAGGTCAACAAACAGGCTGACAGGCCAGCCTGGATGTCCCCCAGCAGCCATCCCTCACTACCTGCACAGTCCCAGAGGTCCAGTGGGATACATGCAGACCCTCAGATTTATGGCTACCCAAGATATTGTCCCTCCAGGCAGCCAGAGCCAGGATGTGCACACACACAGCTTCTCATCAGCTTCCCCTTCTCGCCACCATTGCACTGGGTCCCCATCTGCTCACCTCACACACAACACCAGCTATGTCCTGCTTGTCCTGTTCAGTGAGATCCGGGGCAATCTTCACCAGCACAGCAGGCTTACGCTCACATGGCAGCATGTCCCTCTCTGCCAGCACCTGCAACAGGACACATAGGAACAGTGTTCAGTGGGGGGCACCACCTGTACAAACAGCCACAGGCAGCACAGGGCGAGGCCCTTTTCTCCCCATACAGCACCAAAAGCACAGGGCCTGGGGTGTACAACACACACGAGTTGAGGGCCCAGGCAGAACTGTTGTGACTTGTGTTGCCATAGAGTAGGTGGCTTGCAGGAGTGGAACATTAAGCATTGCCTCACTATTCAACTGCTTCTTCTTGGAGAACAGCACTCCAGCACACAATGCTGGCTCACAGATTCAGCAGTTGATCAGAGGACATCTTGGTGGCTTTGTCCACCACCCCAGGAAACCTCTCTCTTCACCCACCTTGGTCAGCAGGTCCCGCAGCTCAGCCTTGCCCTGCAGGTCCCGCAGTCCTGGAGTATTCGGGCTGGACACGTTCACAACCAGGTAGTCAGCCAAGGGGCCCAGTGCCTGGACTCCAGCCACGTAGTCAGCTGCAGCATCTGTAGAGCTCTTGTTCTTGCCCAGGTTGACTCCAAGAGGCATTCCCGCTGGAATGCAGACATGCCTGAGCTGGTGCATAAGGACCAACTGCCACCCAAGGTGTCAGAGCACTGGACAAAGAAAGCCCCTGTACCAGCTAAAATCAAGATGAGAACGAGTTTCCTGGAGCTGGACCTGGACCTCAGACAATTCTGCAGCCACAGGAGCATTGCTGCAGCTGGCCCAGTCAGCACCTTCCAGCCCCACTGTCTCCAGACAGGCCGCTCATAGAAGCTGCCCTTGGAAAGCAGCCAGCTGGAACCCTATTGGCTTCGGATGTTCTCAAAAGATGCATCCAACTCAAAACAGTAAGCAAAGCCTCTATTACACAGAAACCAGCAGTAGAGGCGTCCAGTTAGAGCCCTGAGATTTCTTGTTGTCGCAGTACACCTCACCCTGGTCAGGTCCTTTGTGACCAGATATTGTGTTGTGTATTTCCCTTGTCCCGCAGCTAGCTAGCTAGGAGACCCCCAAATCCATTCGGCCAATCCCTAGAGCAAAGCCTTACAAGCTTGTCTCACCAGCTGTGAGCTTGAGCTGTGTTTCCTGGCGTGCCCGCAGCCTCTGCTCCACCACAGCGTGCCCGTGGCTGTTGAATCCATATCTGCATCAAAAAAGATGAGGCTCAGGGCAGAGCTAGCACTTACCAGGCCTGAGCAGGAAAAGGGAGCAAGAGAGCAAATCGGCTCCACGACTCAGCTCAGCACACTCAGTCCAGCGTTCAGGAGACACCCGGGAACTCCTAGGTACTTTCTGCCCCCTACACCACCACGAGCTCCTTTCAGCAGTTTGTGAGACTCCACCTGTTAATGACCGCCTCATCCTCCACCAGCCGAAACACTCTGGGCTTCGGATTGCCCTCCTGAGGCTTGGGCGTGACAGTTCCCACTTCCACAAAGCCGAAGCCCATCCCGTACAGACCGTCCACAGCCTCGCCGTGCTTGTCGAAGCCAGCCGCCAGCCCCAGCGGGTTGCGGAACCGCAGCCCAAGGACGCGCACTTCCTGCGGAAAAGCTCCGCTAAGGAGAACAGAAGCAGGAGCGGCCCCGGGCGTTTCTCCCGCACGCGACGTCCCCGCGGTACCCTCTCCACTTCCCACGCGGGACCGCCTCACGAGCCCCGCCGGGCGCATTCTCTGACGGGGTCGGCCGCCTGCCCCGGCCCCAGCGGTCTCCTCCGGCCGCCCACTCCCGGGGCCACCCCCTCCTCCTTCTCCCGCCCGCGGAGCCGTACCAGCGCGGGGCCGTCGGGACGCGCGCGTGGGAGAAGCCCGAGGGCGGCGGCGCGCAGGGCCAAGCCGTGGGCGGTCTCCGGGGGGACGGCGCGGAGCGCAGGCATCACCGCCGCGGCGTACAGCCGCTCGTCGCCCGCCGCCAACGCCGAGCCCAGCAGCAGCCCGCAGCCGCCGAGCGCCGCCGTCAGCAACCGCAAGCGGCGCCGCATGAGCCCGGCAACCCCGCACCCGCGCCGCTCCCGTCCTCCGCCACGCGGCCGCTCACGCGCAGCGGCACTACCACTGCGGGCGGCGCCACTTCCGGCAGCCGGGCCCCGCGGTTGGCGGGCAACAGCCCCTCCAGCCAATAGAAACGCAGCGCGCCACAGGGCGGGCGGCGGGGAAAGCGAACGGCAGCGGCGCCGGAGACACGGACGGGGCGGGCCCGGCAGGAATGCCCCGAGCCCCGCCCCGCGCAGCGGCCGGGCGGGTTAACGGCGGACCTTCGTCCGAGGGACAGAGGTCCTAACGCAGCGGCACCGCCCCCTTTCACACACGCGCACCCATCGCCGCCGCCGCCTCTCCCTCGGGGCTCTCCCACGCGCACCAGCCCAGCAGAGCCGGACCGCAGTAACCGCGGCCTTACCCCGCGCGGCCCCGAGACAAACGCAACCCAGAGGCCGCGGCCGCAGCTGCTCACAGCCCATCTTTATTAGCAACTAATCTAAAGGTACAAATCAACCAAAAACTTCAAAGAAAAGTAGTGTGTTATGTACAGATACACTGTACAGAAGAGAGTACATCATATTCAGCAGCACCTTCCCCTAACAGAACAGCACTGCGTGACAGAAACCGACCACCACTGTACCAACAACTCTGCCAGCACCATGCCCAGAGGACTCCTATCACCCTGCTCTGCCAGTCAGACTCCGGCAGAATTCAGCTCTCCACAGCTTTTGAAGGCCACGGGAGAATGGAGCAGATTTAGCCCACGGCAGAGCCAGAGCACAACGCAGTGTTCTGCAGCCCCTTCCCTCTCGCCCCCCACTCGCACTTCCAGCAGCTGTCTGAACACGCTGCTGGAGTGGGAAACTGCAGCACTGCTCCTGAGGGAGATGGGAGCAGACCTTCCAAATAGCACAGCAACAGCTGCAGAGGGCTCCCTGAGAGTTCAGTGCATCTGAACGAGTAGTTTATAGTATGAACTACAAACTGGGTCCAGCTGGAGCCAGAGGGATGCACCAGTGCCAGGGTACCACAAAGCCTAAAGGGCAATACCATGTCTACTCACAATGCTAATTCCTGTCTCTGCCCCAATTAGTTAAAAATCTTACCCAAGAGAGATATATGTATCACCCTGACCATACATACCATAAAGCAGAGCTGGGCAAGCTCATAGATAACACTCCCCTTGAAACCAGAAACATGAAGAGAAAGCCCTTTCAGCCTTCATCACCTTTCTCTGTGGAAGAGAGCACAGAGCTGCCAAAGAAACAGCCAGGAATGTCAATCAAGCAAGGCCTTTCTCTATAGCTAACGAGATTGGCTGGAGCTGTTCCCTGCTTTCATCTCTTAAGATAGTCTCCACAGTTCAACTCCTGGAGCAACAAAGACTGGGAAAGCAGCAGCATCTGGTTTAAGTACAGCAGGAAGAAAGCTCAAAAAGGAGTGTTCATTTGAGGTTAATAAAGAAAACCAATTTAAGGGAGTGTTTCAGAAAGAAGCAGCAGTCACAGCTCCTGCCCTTTTCATTGAAGTTACAGCCCAATCAGTCTTATGTTTTCTTCTTTAGCTCCTCAAATCTCCGAGAAAGATCATCAAAGTCAATGTCTTCAGAGGCAGAAGAATTTGCACCAGCAGATGCTGTTGGCAATGTATCTGGCACAGAAGGCAATTCAGGCAACACAAAATTATCAATGGTATTAGGAGGTCCAACTCTTGGTTTTGGAGAAGCTTCAGACTTGGGTCCAGGCCCTATTTAGAATAAGAAAAAAAAAGAATAATTTCACCTCACTCACCATCACGTTAATCAGGCCAAAAGAGAGGCACACACCACATCCTTACACTGAAATGGCAGTACCAACGAGCAGCAGTAACAACACAGCTCCATCTTCGCTTAAGATGCAATGGGGAAAAGGTTGACACAGCTGTAAGGAGCTGCAGCCGTGGGCCAGCCACCCCATCCTACAGATACACTAGAGAGTGACTCTTTGCTGCCCCAAGGGAGCTATGGGGCAGTGCAGCTGAATCTCCCACACACCTGTATCAGCTAGACTGCACCATGGGGATTATAAATCACAATTTCCTCCATTCCAACACCTCCTAAAGAGACACAGAGATACCAAGGTATCTTATGCTCCTATCACTCAGATGTCAAATTGAGGTGTGTCAATTCCAGTGCAACCATAGGCATATCTCCATCACACACCATCACCACTTCCCAAAGGGCTGCCAGGAATCCTTGCTGGAGATAGCAAGTGGCGATTTACTTCAAAACCCACTCTGACCTGACCAAGTGCTAAAGATAAGAGATGTTTTCAAAACTTACAGAGAAGAAGGGCACTGTGAAAGACTGGAGAGATTAAGCGTGATCCAATTACAATGTGTAATGCACATGGCAAACATTTAGGTAGACGGACAGAGAGAGAACAACTCTCTCTCTAGCTGTGCTCCACTGCATAAATACAGACTTACCTACGGCTTAATGCCTGCTTTTTTCTTTCTGCTCCTGAAGAGTAATATTGCTTATGGTGTATAAAAATGTATTATTTAAACATGTTGCTTTCTCATTTTCTTCTGCAAACTCCTGCATTTAGTCTGACAAATTAGCTTAAGCTAGAAACCTAGTCTGACTTCAAAGTCAAACACTAATAATTCTTCAGTTTTCCAGATCCTCACTGTGCAAGAAGATAATCTTCACTTCCACCAAGGCCCTCTCCAAACTCAAATTCTGCTCTCACCATACATCAAGTGGTACACGTTGTTGCACGCAGGGAAAGCTTACTCACAAGGACACTAGCATCCCAGGCTAACTACAGCTCCAAACCACCCCCAGGCTTCCCACGCCTCTTGACATACTCACCTGCTACTGATCCGGAGGCAGCATCCTTGTCAGCATCAGGCTCATCGATCTGAAAGAAGCTCTCTATTACTATAGCTCTCCCATCCAGCAGGCACAGAATGCCAGAGCTGTGCAGGCAAAGCTCATAGGCAACAGCAGCCACAGCCATGCACAGCAAAGCATATAATATCTCCCCAAGTAAAAACCATCCACCCACTCTAGTTTCCAGCATGCTCAAGAATCTGACTCGCCTCCCAAAGAGGCAGTGCTTTCATTTCCCCTCTCTCCTTGTCATCCAAAGCAGCTTCACTGGCAATATTTTGTAACTAGATAAATAGAGCATACCAACCAGATCTAAAAATATTTCTCAAGGACAAAAAATAAGACCACTCTGATCCCCCACTGAAATACAACAACTGCTCACTTTCACAAGCAATAGATAAGCCCTCGCGACCAGCAGTGATAAAATAAAGGCATCTCGAGTCTTGGACTGTCGGACAAAGGCCCAAAGCACCATCTGTTCTGCTGGGAGAACTCTTCACTCCTGGTGGGCTACGGTCAGTGCCATCTATCTCTACCTAGCTAATAGCTGCAGTGCCTGCATCCCCTGGACCCAAAGGCTTCAGTGCAACTAATACACACAGATACTGAGCAACACTCATGACTATTCAAGATATTGCAGAGACAAACAGCACCAACAGTGAAATGAGAGGCATGATCACATACTTCAGGAAACAAAAGCGCAGAAAAGAAAAAAAAAAAAACTCCAGACTCCCCATTCTTGTCCAACGACTGAGAAAAGTCTGGGAAACAAAGAGTACTTAAACATTCAACAGTTGATTAAGCCAAAAAGTTCACCTAGAGTAACTTCAGATTAGTTCAAAAGCTGCAACTAAGGAGACTGAAGGCGGTAAACCCGTCACATTACAAAAAATGGCATTTGTGGACTCTGCTTGTCAAATGCTTATCATTTTAGTAATGCAGTAAAAATAAATTTGGCATTCCTATGCAACCAAAACTTCTGAAAGAACTTCTCACAAGTTTCTCTCATCATGTGCACTCATCTATTCAGCCAAAATCAATACCAAGCACCACCCCAAAAGCAACGAAACGCTACGCTTAATGAACACTCATATTTTCTGTAGCTACTACTGCCCTCTACTTGAGTTTCCCTCTGCTGCCTACAGTGATGATTCACCTCAGAAACTTACAGATTCATATGTTGGTGGGTTTGCTGGAATTGGTGGTGGATGAATGTTAGTAAAAGGCTGGTAGGTCCCCACTGGCAGGCCATTGAAGTTCTCCTGCACACACAGAAATTAAATGGTCAAACACCAGCTGATTCATCTGGGAGAGACTCCACGGGACACAATACACCTTACAGCTGCTATGAGAGTCAGAGAAAGTAGAAGTCTAAGATACACGCAGACAACTATTCAAGTTGGTATGGTTTATGCTCACTAGGAAAAGATTCTCAAGTATTAGTCAGACACAGTCATCTGCAACCAACTAACAGGACTATCACTCATTCTGAAGAGCCAGCAAAACTGAACACTTAACCTCTTACAGCATTATAAGTACCAGGCCAAAAGCCTAACATTCTGCATTAAGCATCCTAAGCCATTTCTCCTGAGCATACAGCACCACAAAACAGGAAGGAGGTCTCTCTGGTTCACTAAAGGCTTTGTTTTACCCTTATTTGCAAAACAACAACACCTCTAAGATCTAGTCTTAGAGCAAGCCCCCAGAATACATCTGCCTGAGCTTTCAGACAGCTGAAACCACTAAGCCCACATTTTCCATGAAAAACATCACCTCGCTCAGCGCTCCCGTTCCACAAAACTTACTTGATTTCCTTGACTTAATCTGGGCATGCTACCAGCCTACTGACTTCAAAGGGCTGCTCCAACCCCCGGTGAAAAGCCTGGCACTCAGAAGGCTGTCTCAGGAATTAGTTCTGGACTTCTCTGCTCTCTGAAGGCAACGTGGGCTGGCTGGAACAGTGGCAGGAATTTTCCACACTCAAGAAGCAACACAAAGTTTCATCTGTGTTGCCAAGAATTTCTATCCCATGTATTCTCACAGTAACAAGATGGTCTTCTGACACATAAAGCTACCAGGTACAGACACTTCCCAGTCAGCAGGTGTGGGGCAACACAGTCAAAGCTTTCCAGAGTAAAAGGGCATGCTCAAACCACAGGCACTTACCGGTGCTTTTGGAGGTGGATATGAGAAGGGAGGATTTGCTGGTGGCATGGGCATCGGCATTGGCACTGGCACAGGCACTAAACCATCAAGACCAACTAGTGGAGCTGTAAATCCACCTCCTCCTCCCCCTCCATGGCCACCTTTCTTCACATCATCTGTGAATCCCACATCAATCAGATCTGCCTCAACGCCTGCAGGGGCTTCAGCCTGAGGAGGGAAGAAGAAATTTTCCTGATCACACCCATCTGAACATCAGATGCAGTATTTGTCACTGGAGATAAGAACAGAAGAACAGAGCAGACAGTAACCTTATTAATGAGATTTAGAACGGAGAGCAGACTACAGCGTGTTTAACTACTGCCACACATTGTAGGACTTTGGGAAGTAGAAGGATCCTGCTATGCTAAGGCTGTCTAGAAGACATCAAAGTGAAATTACCATAAATTCTGGTACAGTGCATTGACCTTGCGCTCCACAGCACTAACAGGAAATTTCAGTCACTGTAACACAGAAGGGGACCATAGACTTGCATGTGCCTCACTCACCATCACCACTGAGTCGGGCTCATAGGGAACATTGTAGTTCTTGGCAATTTCAATGAGATATCTCTCCACTAGAATCTTTGGTGGTGCCTCCACACTCAGCTTGTGCATCAGCTGAAACACAAGGGTGCAGAGATGCTCATCAAGAGTAGTACAGCACGGCAGGACTCAGTCACAGTCAGGGTCACCTGCTGTGCAGTGCACAGCACAGTCCTTTCCAGAGAGAAAGAGAAATCCTTCCCACCCAGCAAAGCTCTGCAACAGTAGAGGCTTCTGGCAGCCACAAGGCAGGGCTCCAAGCTCTGTTCCTCTGCATCCACAGGCAAGACAGCCTGGCCCCACCTGACAGGGATGCCAACACCATGCTCCTGAGCTTAAAGACAGGCCAGTCCCCACAACCACCCCACCCAACTCCACCATCAGCCACAGACATCAGCCAGTGGTCTCATTAACAAGGGGCAGAAATCCACATCAGACTATCTGTTCTTCCAGCTTCAGCTGCCTGCAGCTGTTCTACCAGTTCATTACCCTGTCATTAACTGTTCCAATCTGGTTTGTGCGGCACAACTTCCCATACTCCTTGCTGTATTTGGCACACAGCTGGTCAGCAACCTGCAGCAGGAGAGAAACTCTGAAAACGTGTACATCCTTGCTTACCCCCCACCACACATCCCACATCATCTGCAGTCCCCACAGCCCTCTCCACCTCCATGTGTCCTAACTTCTGCTACCAAGTACACCCAGCTGAGCAGCCTTAGCAGTTTCTGAGGATTCCTTGGAGAAGTGAAATCTGGCCTTAAGTCTCCATCTGCAGAGCCCCTAAAAATGTTCTTTGCCTCAATGACAGCATCCCAATGCTAATCTTCCAATGGCTCCTGGCAGTGCTACCCTCACCCTCTATGTATAACACCCCTCAAACAACCTACTCACAATCTTCAACTCAGCCACTTCTGACTGGAGTCGTGGTGCAGCCCAAATCAGCGTAGACACTGCTTCTGCCAGCCCAGAGTCCAGCTCCCTAAGGATAATAGAAGGAAATCCTATATCCACACCACATACTTAATTTGTGCAGTCTTCCACCTGCTTAGCCCAAACGTCCCCAATCCTCCATGTAGGGCTCCAGAGACTTCCCTGTTGAGGAAGAAAAGGTCTCTGGAGACCCTATGACAATGAAATTAGAACAGGTGCCCCTCTGTATTCTAGGCCTGATCCCAGCAGTACCCCTCCCTCAACCCAGGGGGCCTGGACCCTCTCCCACACAATACCTCCTAGAACAGCGCTTACTTCATGGACTGAATCAAGCCAAAGCGGGCTAGCAGCAGATCGCAGTACAGCTCCAGGATCTCCATGGCCTCCACAAGGTAATCTTCACGGATGATGTGCTCCACACGAATCCTGGCACGCTCATCTTTTCCAGCTGCCAGATAATCTGCAATCTCCTTCCTTGCCTTCTGGGCCAACTCAGCTACAGCACATATCCCCAAGGCCAGTCACTATGCTGGCAAGGGCTACTGCCCACAGCACAACACACACACATCACCAACTTCTCTCTCCCCATCAAGCTCAGTAATAGCCAAGTGGAGTCCCCGTATCTTGGTCCTATCATACAAACTCACAGAAGAAAGGGGAGGGGGGTTCTAGCTGCTAGAAACACTCCCTCACCTTCAATTTCCTTGTAGAGTTGACCAGAACCATGGAGTAAATCTTATCTTGACCTGATCAGGGCACAACAGCCTAAGTGTGGTGACTCACCCACAGCATACAGGAATTTCTTCTATGTAGGCACTGAAGACCCAGGAAACAACCTTCTGGTTTCTCTATGCCTTTTCACATATGGCACTCAGCTGTGACACCACTCACCTTGTCAATTATACTCTTAACACCTGACAGAAAGTTGTATGGAGACAACCACACTTGGGCCAGCCTACTCCTCTGGGGATCAGCATACCCAGGCAGAGTACAAGGCTGGGTCCAGCAAAGAAGAGCAAAGGCTATTTCATACTTGGCCAGCAAAACTCCCCTAACTCCAAAAAAAAAAAGCAAAACAAATAAAAACATCTTCTATTCAAATATCTTCAAGTCTCATGGGCCCCAAAAGTATGAAGGGCCACACCTACCCCCTCAAATACTCACTCTTCTTTTTCTCCAGCAGTTTGAGGCGATTGATGACGAGGCGTAGGTTGACACGCAGGCGCTCAGCCTTGAACCCAGAGCCCAACATGCTGAACAGTTTCTATGGGAAGAGAAGGGAAGATCACTGGCACCAGTAACCAGAAAGATGCTGGTCCATTTTACTCAGAAAAAAATAAAATTCAACAAAGGTAAATGTTAAGTTCTACCGGTTCATGCCAACCTCTACTGTATTAGCATGCAGGCAGCAGAACAGCACACAGTTATGCTGAGAACTGTGCAGATGAAGCTGTGAGCCATGCTGACAGTCCCACCAGCAGCAGGAGGAAGTGCTACATCCCCCATGCTCTCCCCTGCCCAAGGCTTGTGACACTTCATGGGCACTCAGGAGTCAGCTCAACTGATCAGTCCCACCAAAAACCAAGGTCAACTGAGTATAACGTTTCACTATGACAAGGAACATTTGTGAAAAAGATTTACACATAACTTCCCCAGGGCTAACACTGAGAGACCTGGCTCGTACCAAGGAAGCTAAAGTAGACTTCTGGATAATGGCAGTGTTTAGAATATAAGGAGTAGTTTAAACAAATTCACTGCTATTTAAGAGTACATGCAGATTATTGAGCTGATCTATTCAAACATCAGTGCAATTATCAATAAAGCACAGAGCCAACTAAGCGCAAACAGAAACACATAAAAATACGTAACATACTCATCTAACGCCACGAGAAGTTCTACCCTTCTATAACCTGAAAGTACTCCTCCGACGCGTCAGAAACATTACGAAGCCGCAAGAAAGACGCCGCACGTTTCCGCGCCACTCCGTGCCCCTGAGAATGCCATTCCCTCCACCGCCATCCCCACACCGGAACCGTTTGGCGCCACTGAAGTGAACCGTCCCCGGACAGGGCTCAGTACCACCGGGGCAGCCCCGTGCGCAGCGCTCAGCCCGAGGAGAACACAGAGCAACGCGGAAGGCCCCGCTCAGCTCACCCCGGCCGCCGGACGATGGGAACGGGCTGCTCTCTCCCTCCACCGCCCGCACTACAGAAGCCGACCCCGGCCCGCACGGCCCCAGAGCAGAGCCGCTCTACCAATAACCCCCCCCCGACGAACCCGACCCCGACCCCGCTCACCGCTGCCCAGCCAGTTGCAGACACCTAAAATGGCGGCGAGCTCCGCCCCGCCTGACTGAGCGCGGAGGGATCCCCCGGGCCGGCAGCTCCCTGCTCCCCGCTCGGGGCACGGCTGGGCTGCGGCAGCCGATACCGAACGGAGCTCAACGACGCACTGACGCGGCGGAGCTCCCGGAAAGCGACGTGGTGGCGGCGGCGGGAGGGCGGTGCTGAGGGACTACGTTACCCGGCGGAAAGACTCTTCTTCGCGACGACCGCTGCGCACCGCGCTCAGCGTCCGCCGCTGCCCGGCCCTGGCGCGGCAGTTCCGGCGGCGCCGCGTTCCGCTGCCCCGCCCCGCCCCGCCGGGCAGTCCCACCCGAGGGGCTCGGCGGCGCCTCCGTGAGGGAGAGTGGGGCGGGGCCGAGCTGAGCTCTTGAGAGAAGCCCCGGCGACATCAGCCCGGCGGAGCGCCGCGCGTGCTGTTGCTGGGGCGGCCGTGGCGGATTCCTCCGTCGCGGGGTGGTGCGGCCGTACCCCGCCGTGCGCCGCTCGGGGCTCCCTGGGGCCTTCACGTTCGCGGATGGACGCGGGCTGAGAGCCCCCGCTGCGGAGCGCTTCGCCCCTCGGCGGGTGCGTGAGCTCGGAACGCGGGCGGTGCTGCTCTGACCGCCGTGACATCGGTTTCTGCCCTTACAGGGAAGCGAGGCCTGGCGCGCTCGGACGGCCGCCGCCCGAGGAGCGGAGCGGGGTCTCCGGGCCGGCACCCGCCGCACGTCCATGGCACGCAGGTGAGCGGATCCGGGCGGCGGGAACGCGGCTTCGGGGCTCGGGCGAGGGGGGCTCCCCGGGCCGTGCCCGCGCCGCGCGCTCTGGCAGCGCCGCCATTTTGCCGTCTGTCTGTCTGGCGGCCCTTTGTCTGTCCGCGGTTCCCGGCGTGGGCAGCGGCACCGGGTGAGACGGAGCGGGGCGGTGTGGGTGGGTGCCGCCGTTCGTCCGCCTGCAGCCGCGGGTCGGGTCCCTCCGTCCGCCCCTCTTGTCGGGGAGTCCGCGTGTCCGCGCGTCCCCCGCCCGTGGGCCCGGGTCGCCCGCTGCCGGGGTTGGGCCTGCCTCCCCCCGGGGCCGGGGCTGCCCGCGGACCGGTGTCCGACTGTCGTGGGAGGCCGACGGCATCCCGGTGTTCGTACAACTGCGGCCAATGGGTTCTGTTCCTCCTTTTGTCCGTGTCTGAGGGAACCGCTGGAATCGATTCTCTCTGTCGGTCGGAGGGTGAGGGCCGATGATTCCCCCGAACTGAAGTTCGAGGGGAGGTCGGTGTGTCCCCACCCGTGAGGGACGGGGACCGCTTGTCGGCGTGCCCCCCCCGCCCTTCGGGGTTCGTGCTGGAGGGCCGGTCCCGCAGGTGCCTCGCCGTGCCGCCTGCGCGCTGTCCCGTCGGCTCTGCCCGTGAGGCCGCGCTGCTCGCGCAGTGCCTGCGGGGCCGGGCCCTGTCCCTGTGCTGCTCGGGCCAGCTCGCCTGCTGCTCCCACTGGGGCAGCGGTTCCTTCGTGTGCCTGGCATGAGGCTGATGCTTCCCGGTGTTCTTCTTGCCACGCTGGCATCTTCTCCACCTCTGTCTGGGTCACTTCGATGGTGGAAGTAATTAGGCTGACGCCTTGAGTGCTGTTGGAGCAAACGGGAGGGAGAAGGGTACTTGGACTGAGTCCAGTCACTCGTGAAGCAGGGCATTCTGAGCTTTTTGTATGCCAGGTACAGAATTGTTTATAACTTAGTTCGAAATGGGTGGAGCTGCCCATGCATGGTAAAATGCTTGTGGATCGTGTTGGATGCTGGCTCTGAATGTGGCTGTGGTAATGCAGATTTAGCCTTGTAAGCAGGAGGATGGAGAGTGACCCTGTGACGCTCAGCTGTGTTTGGCCAGTGGCTGAGAAGGTCCCAGTGGTATGTGTGACAGGCTCTTCTCTTCTCAGGTGAGCCCTCTGCTGAGGGAACGAACACTCTGTGCTCCCAGGTCAGGGAAACATGTCCCGTCGGAAACAGACCACTCCTAACAAAGTTCACTGTGAGTATTATGTCACACAGCACCGTGGGATCCTTGTCCTAGACAGATAGTTGTGGAGTGAGAAGGGGAGGAGGGCAGTGATGAAAAAGGTACAGTTTGTGGGGAAACGGTTACCTACATTTTGTCTTAGGGGCTTGTAATAAGAAGTCCGTATGTCAGGGAAGCTGGCAGTGTCCTGGCAAGGCAGGACAGGGATAGGCTTGAACAAACTCTGTAAAGGTAGGTGTGTATGCACAGGGCCTGTAGCTCTGCTTTGCGTTCACACTATCACAAGTGCAAGTTAGGCTCTGGCCAGTTATTGGATAGCAAAGGAAGTTCTAGATCAGGTGGTCTGAGTGTGCAACTGAAGTCTGGGACCCTGGCTTCTGATCTTTGCCCTATGACAGGCTCAGGATACTGGCTTGGACGTGTCACTTAAGCTTACTGTACCTCACTGTAATGTAAATAACGCCATTTGCCTTTTTCTGGGAGGGAATGGGCAGTGCCTATGTTAAATAGTGGACAGATGTGATTTGTCAGGCTATTCCTGATCTGAGAAGACAGGTGTCTTTCTCCAGTATTGTCAAGACCCTGACATTTGTTGGATAGTGGAAGGACTGAAGATACATCAGCACTGTTGGCAGGCTGTAGTGAGGTATTAGTGGAGCTGGGAAACAGCTGTATGGATGTTCAGCTACAAAGGGGCATCTGCACGGTTTTTGTTTTTTTGTTTGCCTGGTCGCAGAGGGGAGCTGGGAGTCTGAAGCTATGCCCTTGTATATATGAGTGTTGTAGCTGGATAGATGCTTGAAACCTGAGCTTGAATGAAAAAAACAAATTTCCACTTCTGTAGGCATGTGAAAGCAAGGCTGGTTGAGATGAGGGTAATGTTCTGCTATGGTAGCTGTCAGGACTATGGGACAGAGAGCTGACTGCTGCAGCCATAGCAACTACTTCACTTAGCTGATGCTGCTGGCTTGCCTGTCTCTGTGTGTTTCCCTGTGCTGTCTTTTTTGTATGGACACAGCATCAGAAATCTATGCATGCTGTTCTCCGCGTTAGAGGAAAACACATCCTGACATAACCTAACACTTTGCATACTCTGTGAGTGTACTCTGAGAATTACTTCTGTCTGATTTGAAAGCCTCATAACTTGCAAGAGCTAGGCATGGGAGAGATGACAAAGCTTTCCTTGGTGGCCAGTATCAAAATATTCAGGGTTAACTTTTGACAGCTGCTCTGACTTGTGCTTTCCCTCTCCTGCTTCCTGTGTGCTGAGTTCTACAGCAGGTGGAATACAGCTTTGTACAGATTTGTCTGCTTGGAATTGTCTTTATTCAATAAACTTGGTGCATCTTTTGTTTTCTCCTGCAATCCCAGTAACACATCTTCTTTCCACACACATTTGCTTTTGAGAGTGCCCAGATATTGCTTCTGCTGTTTAGATTAGATGCATATAAAGCATGTACTTACTCTGTCAGCCCTGGTGTAGAGTTGTGGGCTCTCATCTACAGAGACCACGGAGTACAACAATTTCAAAGGTGTATGTTGTGTTTTCATGGTGTTTAGGTGGGCTGTTTTCTCTTCTGCGCTCCACTGCATAACAGTTGTCTTCCTTAGAAGCTTGTACTGTTACATGCATGAACTATACATGCTTTGGAGTTCGATTGTCACGTATTTTCACATCATTGCTTTTTTTAACTGTAGTGCAAGTGATCGTATCACCAGTTTGGGTCTTGGAGAAACTATCTGACAAACATGCTACCAGCTGGCATGAGGCTGAGTTATGGCATCTGGTATGCTGTAGAGAGAGGAAGTGTTTGACTTGTTCACCACCTTACGTGCAATGTTTAGCTACAGGTATCCTATTTGATAGGAGTCACCAAGAGCAGCAAAGTAGGATCAGAAGAAAACAGGGGGACTGACAGATACATGAAAAATTGCAATGGTGATTTCTCCTCCTTGGGATGGAAATCTTTTCTGTCTTATGATGAACACCACCAAATCGTTGGGACTTCTCTGTCTACCTAGCCTGCTGTGTATCTGGAGGGCCCAGAAATGCCATGCAGTGCACTGGTGAATGACGAGGAAAATCGGAGAGAGCATCATCTCCAAGATCTGGGTGAGCCAGCAGAATGAGGAATCAGGCTGAGACATAGCAGGCACGTTACTGAAACTTCTTGGGACTGAAATTGTTGGGAGGAGAGGAATAAAAGGGACAGCAGGTACGCACCTTTTTATGCAGTTGTCTGCAATTGGGATCAGATTTGGCAGGCTGTGGGGCTTGGGAAGTGCTTTGTGGATTTGCATAAATGCCACTGTGAATATCTGACAGGACAAATTCATGAGAGGATGATGCCTACTACTTCCTTGCTTCCTGCTCTATGTTATCTTCCTTCTCAGATTCACTTGTGCGAGCAACAGCTGCATTCTCCTGTCCCTGGCTTGTTCAGTGCCCCCTCTTTCCAGAGTTACTTTCCAGACTCAGCATGGCCTTTGTTTAACCTTGCTTTCACAACAGCAGTTGCTGTCTCCACTTAGCACAGAAGTACTTTGGCATGCAGAGTTGTGTGGTTACAAGTCCAACCACTTCAAACAGAATTTGGTGTGTAAGGAAACTCATAATACTACAGAAACAATGCTGAAAAATACTGTTATCTTAAATATGTCATTGTGTGATTGCCAGTCTGCCTATAGTTTTCATTGTAGCCATTTCCATTTGCCAGGGTGCAGCACATAATTGGCTTTTAATGACTGAATTTTGTGTTGCCACATGCTGCATAAAAAATGCTTTTGTCTGACAATATGTTAAGAAATAAAATTGTAGTACTGACATACTTATTGCGTTGCCTATTCCTCACTGAACTGAAAAATGCCACAGAGTTACATTGTTCCTGTGGAGGCATCTTCATTCATTTGGTCTTCATTTTTTCCCAGACTTTGAAACATAAAAGTATCTTCTCTCTAAGCAATTAATCTTCTGATCTTGCTTCAAACCTGTCCTTCACTGCAGTGTCACTCATCAGCTGTAGGTTATTCAACTGTTCTTGAGCTTGCCAAGAATTCTGCTGCAGGTATTAGAGTGTGCTTTTGTTTCCTCTCCCAGCTGCCCCATGAGCTGCTTTTCTTTCTATGGCTTCTACCCTTTGCAAGTGTTGCTTATTTTAGAGCTCTTGAGAACAATATTTGTTAATCAAATAAATAACCATTCCCTAGCTCTATTCTGCGTTGTCCCAATATCCCCTTTGTCCTCTGCTTCCCTCCTTCTCCCTCTGGTATGTACGTATTCTCTCTCTTTTTCTCTCTTTCTCTGTGCTCTTTGGCATTTCTTGAATCCTGCCTGTAATAGTCCTGAGTTGAAAAGAAAGTACCTTTCATGAAATAGCACCCAGCATTCAAACTGAGCAAAAATTTTTATTTGCATCAGAATCCTTGGTTCTTAAAGGGCTCTGTGGGCTGCGGTTGTTAACACTTTCAATTGTTTTTCATTTCAGTAACCGCTACAGCAGTATGGACAACCCAGAATAGCGATGGGGCGGGTGGATTAGATCCACAGTGGTGGACAGACTTGGAAATTTCAGGTCAAGGAAAGGAGCACAGAGAAGACCTACATGAACCAGGGACCTTAAATTGACGTACAAGGAGGGACTAAAGTGGCTCATCTCTGAGGGACTTTTCTGATTAGGAAGGAAGACAGGGGAATGATGCAGATTATTTTGATTTTTGTTTTGTGGATTTTGGAGTGAGGTTGTTTGTTTGTGTGTTTATTTTCCAGAACACCTGAGAGTTATCCTGCATTCATACAGTTCAAGAAGGGAAGGGCTAAGGAAAATAATCATTTCTGGCTGCCAAGCTGATACACCATCAGATCCTAGCAGCCATAACTGCCCCTGTGGCACAGTACCGCAGGGCTGGCCCCTACCTCCACAGCTGCTCTCCTGGCATCACACTCATTTACAAGATTATGGAGAGGAGAACTGGAAAGCAAAACAGAGGCAGTTGTATGACTTTCACTGTTCTACATCTCCAGCTGCTCGTAAAACAAATACAGCAACTTGTTTTGGTGTTGTGGTCAGCCTACAGCCCTTTCTGTATTTAATAAAGAAACTTCTGGAGAAGAGTCTGTGAATTCAATATTGAGCATAATGTCTTTTACTGATAGTGGTGATCCTAAAGCTGTTGCCTGTCTTACTCCCTTTCCACACAACTGCAAATGTATTCAAAATGGGGTGGAGGTGGGGGTATGTTTGTATGTGAACATGTGTGTGTAGACAATAAAAACATAACTCTACCTATCAAACATCAAAGTTCCAAAGTTCCACTGATGCAGGACTTAGTCTGTCAGTAGATGAACTGAGCACTCTTCTCCAAGTTTTCTCAGAGGCACTATTAGTAGAATAGATAGAAATTCTGTATAAGCAAAACAGCGTTTTGGAAAGTTAATTTTTCCCAGTCCTGTGATGCCTTTTAGATACAAGCTAGTGGTTTGGTTAACAGTTTGCACTTCTGTCTCTAAGCTGCTGGATGGTTCTCCACGCTGCACTGAATCAGTGCTAACTTGGTTGTGTGTATGTTATACTAAAAGGCCTCTGGCAGATGTGATTGCTCTGCTGGTTGCTGTGATTGGTGTTAGAAGTAGAATCACACAGTCATGGAATGGCTTTGGCTGGAAGGGTCCTAAGGGATCATGGTGTTCCAGGGCTGCCAGCTGCCAGGTCGAGTGCTAGGTCAGGTTGCCCAGGGCCCCATCCAGCCTGGCCTTGAACACCTCTTGGGATGGGGCATCCACAGCCTCTCTGGACAACTTTAGAAACTTCTTGAAGGGCTTTCAAATTTTCCATAAATTACTGCTTTTTAAAGCAGTGTTGGAAATTTTGAGGTAAGCACCAGAAAGGCAGAATGTGTATAAACATGGGGCAAAGTTGTCTGAAGCAGTTCAGCAGGTGAAATGCACCTGTCCCTGTAACAGGACTGGTGCTCTCTCAATGGGTCATGAGTGCAGTTCCTGTACGGATGCCATTTGTGGCCCTGCACTAGAAGGGGCAGTATCATTTTGAAAGCTGTACTCTGACCTTTGCATTGCATCTTAAATAGTATTTTTGCATTTATGCTTTGAGTAGTTCAGAAATAAGTTGATCCAAAAGGTGTAGCTGTTTGGGATCTTGCCCAAGTGCTCATAATGCATCACGGCTAAAAGCCAATCATAACTGCCTGTAGAACAAGGTCATTTGTGTTAATGTGGAAATTAGTGGTTGATTCCCTGGAACTTGAAGCTTAGCAGAGGTTGCCATAGGAAGTTTTCTTTGAGAGAAACTCAGATAATTGCATTCTTTCGATATGTTGTCTGTTGATTGTTCTCTTGTTGAATTGAAATACAAATAATTGGTATCTTCCAACAAAGCAGAATGTAAGCTATTCTGAGCAAGCATCTCCGCATTCTGGATTCGCTCCCTTATGTGTGCCTGTCCTGCAAGGAGGAGTGTAAATTCAAAAAAATAAAAGGAATAAGTGGGTATCTAGAAATCATCAAACATGCCTAGTGAGCACAATTTGTTAGCAGGCTGAACGAGAGAAAGAAACCAGTGCATAGTGCAAAGAGGAATGAGGATGAAATGTGAACGAGTGCTTGCTTACCTTGCAGAGGAGCCCAGTGGACGCAGAGGAGTAGGTGCTGTGTAGTGACAGCCGGGCCACCAGTGCAGGCCAGCATAGTGCAGTGCATTCAGCTAACAAAGCCCCCCACCAGTTTGCTTTCTGCAAATACCTAGAAATAACATGGGATAGCTAGTATTTTATTTGGCTAATTACTTGCTACTTGTGAAGGAGCTTTCTAATAACTAAATTCACAAAAAAATGGTACATCGTGATTGAGATAAGTTTGAGAGTGTTTTGGTGTAAATGACAAAGAAACATGGCAACTATTATACACAGATATTGTCAGCTGAGAAATGTTAGAGTTTGGCTTAGGAGTTATTACGGTAAGCATACAGGCTTAGTTTGCCATGTAGTTACACTGCAAGAGATTACAAAGAAATGCAGACTGTATTTAGAATTTAGTTTAACCTGATTTGGGAATCGTACAAGCACTAATGCCTGTGCTTTCCCAGACCCTAGTGTGATCACATGACCCTGATATAGTTAGTATGAATGTCCTGTCACAGTGCCATCGTGCTGCTTGTAATAGCAGGGAATAGAACTAAGTGATATGGAAGAGCCATACAGCACCACACCTGATTTGGGATACTGTCATCACCCCTGCATGGCTTTCACCTACCTACAGCTGTGCAATCACTGTTGGCAGATAGGTTGTCTGGTAAAAGTGGGAGTCACATTGGCACACGTGACAGATGTGGAGCCTTGGAAATTTCTTACACGCGACCGGAGTGGTGTATAAAGCGTACGTAGAGAGCAGCCTGATGCCAGACACATCCACTAGCAACATGATGGGACTAGACACGTGTCAGCGGGTACAGGAGGCTGGAGTTACTGGGCAGGGAAGCACAGACATTATTTAAATGCTTTCAGAGAGGTGACTTCAGAGGGTCTGCATGTTGCAGGTGAGCAACCCCACACCTGTTACATTTCTGGCAAGCTTTTGTGGTGAAATAATGGAACAGAGCCAATCTGACTTTTTGTTTGTGGCTACCAGGGGAGCAAGTCTTTGCAGGGCTGGAGGAGCAAGCCCGCCAAGCCATGATGAAAAACAGCTTTCCTGGAGCTCTTGGGGACCAAAGGCCAGCTATTCATCCACTGCAAGACCACGATTTCAGCAGCAGTGAGTTCTGCCCCTTCCAGTAATTGCAAGGTAGTGGACTGGAGTGATTCCAATGGGGTGAGGCTTATGCACTGCACAGTAGGTGGGAATTCTCTGAGGGCCATCTTACCCATCTTTTCCTCTGGGTTAGCCCTTGATTCTTATGCTGTTGTCTCTGTTTCAGCCAACAGTAAGAGCAGAACTGCTCACTAAGGGAAGCCAAGCCCAGAGCCAGTGGCCACAACACAGTCTGAACAGTAACCTCACCGCTAGGGTGCAGTCCCACAGCATCAGAGCAGAATGGTGACAGCACCAGGCTTTGTTGACAGTCTAATGATCATCAAGTAAGGCCAGGTAACATGGCAGATCCAGGGACTTCCCACGGTTCTTTGGGGATTGAAGCGCCTCCTGAGTTTAAATGGGGCCCCTGGTCAGTGAATGTGAGTGGAGGCCCTAGGTGAGGCTGGTCTGGGCAATTAAGGTACATTAGTGCCACGAGGGTCCTGACACTTGGAGTAACTGCTTTGTGTGTTCCAGGTGGCAGTGATGATGAGGAAACTACCCATGATGAAGTTTCTTCCCATACTTCAGAGGAGGACGGCTCAGTGCTAAAGGTGAAGAAAGAACTGGAGAATGCAGAACAACCTGCATCTGGACCCCCACTGATGAGAGAAAATGAGGCAAGTGTGTATTGTCACTGCAGTTCACCTCAGTGGCCAAGGGAGAAGGGTTGGGTACTGTCTAAACATCTCTCTCTACCCTTGATTTCATAACCTGGTTCCCATAATCACTTCCTCCAAACAGTATCTCCTGCTTAAGGGAGATTGTTTTGAGGTGTTCTTAGGCTGCCAAGAACAGGAGATAGCAGGGACAAACTGCTATTCCCCTGCCTGGACAAAATGACTGTGAAGTCTGTCCACCTCTTTCAGTTCTTGCACCTTTCCCTACTGCTACAGAGCAGGCCTTGCCTACTATAGCTGCTGGCAAGATCGTGGGTGAGAGTGGAGATCGTGACACTTCTGCTTCTTCCCCCTGAGACAGCAAGAGCTTTTCCCAGAGGCTGCATAAGTGAAGCGTTTAGACTGTGAGAACTATAAGCCAGCCCCAGCAGAACTGGGCACTGCTTGCCCAGTTGAGCTGGGCCGGGCCTTTGTGCAGTGTTCACTGGATGCTAAGGGAGGGTGGGTGGCTGTGTGGAGACCAGCGTGCCTTACACCAAAATGGCTTTCCTTTCCTATAGGTTCCTGAGAGCTTGAATGCTGAGTCCATGCTGGGACTGTCAAAATGTCCCCTCTGCCAGCTGGAGTATGAAAGCAGAGAGCAGCTCATCGCTCACGTATACCAGGTAGGGGTTGGTTCCAAGTAATGTAATGTCTGTGGCCTTAAGCACCTCAGCTGTCCCGAAGTCAGAAACAGTACTGGGCAGAGGTCAAGGTGTGACTTTGTTCTCTGTGATCTATGCAGTCACAGAACTGAGCATCAATCTAGGATGTAATTTAATTTTATAGCAGATAGTCCAGAGAGAGTCCTGGAGAAAAAATAAGCAAAGCAGCAGTCTGCAGATCTGGAGAACACAGCTCCACCCCAAGGTTGTCTATGCAAGCAGTTGCAAGCTGAGACCAGGCAGTTCCTTCAGATTAAACATGGAAGCAATTCTTACACCATTCAGTGCAATAAGCTGATGGCTCAGCTTTCTCTCACAGGTCTCTCACAGCTTTTTCTCCCTTTGTCACAGTTCCTAACCCATGGAAACAACTGTTCTTCCTCTGAAATGATTCCAGCGTTGCAATAAGTCTGTGCTGGAAACTCAGGTTTTGCTGTCAGTACTCGTCACAGTATGTTCATTTCTGTAAAAGAAAGAATGAAGCAGAGATGAATTGGCAACTTAACTGTACCAGCTGATTGTTTCTAGCTACCATCACTGAACTTTTCCTCACCAGCAGGCTGCCTACTGTTAGTGTAGTCATGCTTTGTCTAGTAACAGCAGCTTTTCAGATACATTTCTGAAAACAAGGGTCAGATCTTACGATCTCTTTCAGCTTTACTTGTTTCTCTCACACTGCAGTGGAGCTGTAGAAAGGTCTCCTTGCTGTTTGACCTGTGACATCCCATGAGCTAGTTTAGGAGCCATCGGCTGGAGAATGTTCTGGTTAAGTGATCTGGCTACAGGAGGTTGAACTAGGTAGTTTGCTGTATTCATTGACTACACCTCCTACTAGGCAGGAAGCCGGGCAATTTGTAACTAATGACTGTGGTTGTTTTGCAGCACACTGCAGCTGTGGTGAGTGCCAAGAGCTATATGTGTCCTGTGTGTGGAAGAGCCCTCAGCTCACCAGGTTCCCTTGGGCGACACCTGCTGATCCACTCAGAGGACCAGCTGTCAAACTGTGCAGTGTGTGGAGCACGCTTCACCAGCCACGCCACATTCAACAGGTCAGGGTCACCCTGGCTGGTGAGTGAGAGAGGGTATCCACAGGAAAGATTTAGGTGCATTGCCTTAAATGACAGAGGAATCATCTCTGCCCTACTTACCACCATTTGTAAGCACCCCTATTGACTGAGATTCCTTTGGTCCCTGAATCCCTGCAGCTCCACATCACCTGCTAAAACCTCTGTGATCGTTGCTGCTTGAAGGGTGTTTCTTAGCTGTATGAAGTGTAGGACTGCTCAGAGGGCGCTGGGGTCACTGGTCACAGGAGAGAACAGTCATCACTTCCCTTGCCCAGCAATCACCACACTGGGTCTGTACTGTGCAAAAGGCTTCTCTTTTCCACAGCAGGACTACATACAGAAACCAAAATGTTCTTCATTTGTGCCCAGACCAGTGGAAGGACACTGTCTAGGCAAGTAGAGCTGAAAGAAGAAATACAGAAATGAAAGGGAAGAGCAGCTTGCTGGTTAATTTCTGCCTTTGCACTCTTCTAACCCAAATACTGCTCTGGGCAAATCCCATTCCTACCCCTGAATCTGATGTTGCTTGATTTTTAGATATTCAGGTGCATTCTGGGGCTCAGGCCACTGCTGTGGGCTCTGGTAGGAGCCTCCCCGTCAGTCTGAGATGAGGGCTTTTCCGTCAGTACCAAGGCTCTGACACTGCCCTTTCTGCTTTCCAGTGAGAAGCTGACGGAGGTGCTCAGTGCAGATCACCTGCCGGTGGCACAGAGCGAGGGCCCCTCCAGTGTCAGAGGGAAGGACATTACCTTTCACAGCCCTGTGTATCCTGCAGGCATCCTCCTAGTGTGCAACAACTGCGCTGCTTATCGTAAGCTGTTGGAGGCACAGACACCCGGCATGCGAAAGTGGGCACTTCGTCGGCAGAATGAGCCCTTGGAAGTGCGTCTGCAGCGCTTGGAGCGAGAGCGCACCGCCAAGAAGAGCCGGCGGGACAACGAGACCCCCGAGGAGCGGGAGGTGAGGCGGATGCGGGATCGAGAGGCGAAGCGCCTGCAGCGCATGCAGGAGACGGACGAGCAGCGGGCACGACGGCTGCAGCGGGACCGAGAAGCAATGCGACTGAAACGCGCCAACGAGACGCCGGAGAAGAGACAAGCCCGGCTCATCCGGGAGCGTGAGGCCAAGAGGTTGAAGCGGCGCCTGGAGAAAATGGACATGATGCTGCGGGCACAGTTTGGCCAGGACCCCTCTGCAGTGGCAGCTTTGGCAGCTGAAATGAACTTTTTCCAGCTGCCGGTGGGCAACGTGGAGCTGGAGAGCCAACTGCTGGGCAAAATGACCTTTGAGGAGCAGAGCAACAGTACACTGCACTGAGCTGCAGCCAAAGACTGCCATCTCTGTTGCATCTGTCGCAGGCAAACCAACAGGCTTCTGTGCTCAGGGGGCTGCTGTGGCTTCCTGGATGACACTCCTGCATAGGTAATTCTGGCTTCCTCCTGAAACAGGAGAATGGAGCTGAGAGATGCCTGCCAAAGTAGCCCCGACGGAAGCAGATTCTGGGGCTATGGTCTGGGGGCCAGCCACAGCCGCTGGACAATGGGAAAAATAAATTAATGTTTCATGTTTATTTAGCCCCCTTCTCTACCTTTTGTGCTTCGTCCTATTTTTGGACTCTCACACCATTAAGTGGGTTGGGGCTGCTGCAGTTCTGCTGTAGGTGAGAAGTCTGCCTCACTGAACAGAAACTTGTTTACTGCAGCATAAGTTATGGAGATTAGGACTTAGGTGGTCCACCGCTCTTCCAGGAATAAATACTTTTCTGTGTCCATAAAAAGGAAGGAAAAAAAGAACGCAATCTCCCTGAAAATGGCTGTGCACACTCTTCGTGTTAACACTGTTATTATGTGCTTCCTTGTAGTAACACACATGGAAAAGCAAACAGGAAACTGAGTTCCCATTCTAAGAAATCTCATAAGGAAGGGCTGACAAAGATAAGCGAGCAGGGAACAGTTCGCTAGTTTACAAAAAAGGTAGTTTTCATTTAAACATTCCTTTAGGTTTGCAAGTAAGAGATAGGGACATACTAGAGCAAGTCCAGTGAAGGGCCATAAAGATGGTTAAGGGACTGGAACTTCTCTCCTGTGAGGAAAGGCTGCGCAAGCTGGGACTTTTAACCTAAAGATAAGAAGGGGATTGTGTCAATGTACACTGAAGGGAGGATGCAGTGAGGTCAGAGCCAGGCTCTTGTCAGTGGTGCCCAGTGACAGGAAAAGAGGCAGTGGGCACAACCTGAAGCACAAGAGGCTCTGTGTGAACATCAGAGAGCGCTTCTGTACTGTACCGGTGCCAGAGCCTTGGAGTTGCTGGAGCCATGGATTGCTTAGAGGCTGTGGAGACTCTGTCCTTGGAGGTGTTCAAAAGCTGCCTGGGTGTGGTCCTGGCCAGGTGGGCTGCTCTGGGCATCCCTGCTTGAGCAGAGGTTGGATCAGATGGACCCAGAGGTCCCTTCCAACCTCAGCCATTCTGGGATTTCAGAGTTAGCTGAGTTTTAATACAGCAAATGCAGTGCTGCTCATCTAGGATCATGGGTCACACTTGCACGATTCATTACTGTTGTAAATTCTTCTGCATCCAAAAATGACTTTCAGCAGTCACTCCAAGTAAAACATGGGAGTGGTTGGGGAAACTGTTAGTAAACAGAAAGCTGCTTTTGCTTCCACGCTGTAACAGAACCCAGGAGAGGAATGTGGACAAGTCCTGAACTGGGGAGGAGCCTAGAAAGGTACAGTAATTGAGTCTGGGAAAATCTGCTGGAGAGCAGTGGCTTTAAGCCCAGAAGCAGCTAGTGCAAAACATAATAACGGTCCGTACCTATGTGGTAAAATTCCCCTTGCCAGTACAAATAATTATAAAATTTTGCAACTATGGAAATTAAACCCAAGTATGTTTAAAGTGTAAAAGGCAAAATGTTAATGCAGAACTGGGGAGGGGAGCAGCAGAGAGGTCATACATTCTCCATTTAAGAAAATGGTGGTTTAAGAGGGAGCGTCTAACATTTTATGCTGCAGCTTTCCAACCTCCAGCCCATCAGTGCTGTGCTACGGATCTGTACGTGGTGGCCTGAGGAGCCTCCTGCTTCCAGCACGCTGCCAGCCAAGGCCTGCAGCACAGCTGCACGGGGGGGAGTTGCTATCTGCATTAAGTCGGGAACAGTAGCCACAAGAATGTCACGTGGGACATGAGTTAAAACAGAAAACAAAACCTTTTGGGCAGACTAATCAGAAACTTCATTTTTCAAAAAGTTTTGATGGGTTTCTTTGAAGGCCACACTTAAGTGCTTAAGTAACTGCCTTTGGTGTATGCAGTGCTCATTTTTTCTTGACACAAAACTGACTTTACAGGCAGTCGTGTGGGCGCTTGCTACAGAAAGCTTTTAATTTTTTTAAGCCTACATTTTTCTCAACACACAGAAGTTGTATGAACTTCTCATTCTTCACAAAGAACTGACTTCCAGGAGCCAGCCTGGCCTCACTGTCTTTGGAAAAAGCCTCCAGATCTGGCAAGAATCTTGTTTGGCTCCATCTTCACCAAATCCTCTTTTGTTCTTGGAGCTGATCTCTCGCTTTTATTCTTAGCTCTATTCATTTTCATACCAAGCTGACCATTTGCTCTTTGCAGCAGTTGCTATTACTCTACGATGTGTGTTTTGCTTGGCCAGCAGAGGTGTTGTTTTGCTGTACAAACTATACCTGAAGCTATAAATCCCAGAGCACTCTGTTTAAGTCCAGAGAACCCGCATCCAAGTGATTGCTGATACCACAGACAAGCAAAAAGTCTCAAACACCAAAGGAAAAGCTATTGGTTTATATATAGATATATATATAGATAGATATATACTGTGTTTACAGAGTCAACAAGTTAAATGGAATAGTCATAAGAGCATTAACAATAAAAATACAATCTGTGTGTAGCCAAGTACAGACTTAAAATGGTAAAACAGGAAAAAGGATCTCACCAAAAGTACAAATATACAGTACAAATTGATTTATTTAAAACAGTTACAAAAAAAGCACAACAAAATAGAGATTATCCTTAGAATTATTAATGCTTTGTTAAAGATCGGGTAGGAGGAAAGGGGCGGGAGCAAGGTTGGAGAGGAGCACCTGACTAGTTCTAAGGCTTTAGATACAATGCGGTCGGTTACATGTTAATACAGCCATTACATAACTGGGATTATAGTTGAGGGATCAGCACTTATCTACAAAGACCTCCTTGTGTCAGGGCAGCCCAGCTGGTCCCCCAGTGCCACAGGTCTTTCTCTCCTTTGCGTGGGCAGACCCTCCCCTGGCTCTAAGGTGCCACAAAAGCAGAAAGCAACCAAGCTGCGCGTGGCATGCTGACAGGGTGGGGCGGCAGCAGCCCGGGACGTCGGGCAAGTCCTGTCCTCTGTGGACAGACACGAAGGTCGTGGAGGAGTCTTGACCATCGGCATGTTAAGCCCTACATGGAACACACCCTGGGCCAAACTCTGTACAGAACGTGCTTTTGTAGCCATCTGAGCAGCTTCTGCAAAGTTTCAGGCCCAAAACAGCCTGAAAGGCAAAGAGCAGTTATGAGTGACGCTAGGGAAAGGCACGTGTACTGCTATGGGCAGGAACTAGCATTTGGGCTACTCAAGCTGCTGTAGTTCTCATTTAAAATATTTTCTCAGTAATAAGGTTTGCTAGTTTTCTACTGGGGAAAGTGACTTCAAGTGTGGGGTGGGGACAGGAGGGCTGGGGACACTTAATGTGAAAAGTGCATTATACTTGTGCACCTGCTGGAAAGGAGAGGCAGAGGGACCTCTGCAGCTTTCCTCCTCTCCAGACAGAGCTTCCTCTGCATAGTCTGGTAGTGATGAGCGCTCGTCACCTGGAGCAAATCTCATGTTCCTGGAGGAACAATGCACACTTGGCCTGGAAGCAGGCCTGGCCTCTGCCGGGCAGCCGACCCAAGGAATGTTTCGTGAGATGGAACAGATGGCTACAGGCACCAATTACTGCATCCTTCAGACTCTTCCCACAACCTCCACGCAGGCTGGGTAAGACCAAGGCCAGGACATCTCCTCCTCCAAGTAGGACAGACCACAACACTCCCTCCCTTCACAAAAGCAGCAGGAAAGCAGTTTATTTCTCTAATAAGCCTGTCACATCTCTGCCTGCAGAAAGGCCCATATAACCAGCTTATTCCACAGTCTTCCTGGCTTTTTCTTTCCTACCCCTGTAAACCTAAGAAATGAAAGCCTCCTCCATGGGCTCATTCACTGTCTTCCTACCCACAGCAGAGCCTGTCTCATGCTCCCTGTCTTGGGAGAGCCTGAATAGAACACCACCACGCCACTACAGGAGGTGAGCATTGCAGCCCAATCCAGTAAGGGAAGATTCCAGTGATTACAACTACTGTTCAGAAGGGCTGAATGGTCTCTAGCGTTCCCATCCTGACAACGGCCACTGGGGCAAGCAGCTGACATAACAAAATTCTTCATCTTAACACCCATCCATGAGACATGCCCCAAGCTGTTGCTTCCAGAGAACAGAAGAGCTGGCAGCTGAAACACACTCAGCAGTGAGACTTGCAAGGAATCTGGATAGAAACTCCAAGGTCTAGCACACCCTGATCTTCCTCCTAAGAGCTCAGAACCATACTCAACAGGTGTGCAGTCAGGCTGGTGGCAGGAAAACACCAAGGTGAGCACAGGCACAGCCCTCCAGCTGCCCAAAGTACAAAGCTATTCTCGCTTTGCAGCACCTTGCCTTGAACACCAGCCCTTGCAGACTGCTGCCCAGTGCTGGAGAACTACAAGCAGTAGGTACAGTGACATACAAGAGACGAGGCAGGCTTGCAAAACACAGAGACTTCCACGTTTGAACAGGCATACAAGAGGTTCTGCACCATTCAGCTGTGTAAACACTCTCACTGAGTATGCAATATCCCTTCTACATTCATTGGCTGTACTTATGCAAGATCCCTTCCTCAGCTGCCTGCCACAGTTCTGAATTGCTCTGCATGTACCATGCAAAGAAGGGCGAGAGAACCCGGGCTGCTCTGCCTTCTGGTCTTGGCACAAACACCCTGGATTTCCTGAGCACTGGATATTAACCAGCATTAGTGAAGGCCGTTGTGTAAGACTTCAAGGAATAGTGACAGTGAATCACACACAGTGACAGCCAGGCACCAGGGCCTAGACAGGACGTTTCACTGACAAACAGCGCCATGAAGACAACATCCTTCCCACAGGCAAAGGAGGCAGAAACTCCACGTGACAGTGTCACCATGACTTTGTACAATTCCAAATGCAGTTGATGATATCACAAGCCGTGTGTCATTGGGGTAAAGCTATGTGTGACACAGGCAGCATCCGCACTCCGGATAAACCCCATGAGGCACAAATACTGAAGGCGTGAACGAAGCATATCTCAACTAAGGCCTGAAAATGAATTTTCCTGGTGCAGGCATTTCAAAGGCAATAGAAATGGCTACCAATGTACTAAGAAAACAGATGGGTGGAAGAACCGTTCTGCAGACTCTCTAGCTTGCCTAGCACCTAACAGAACATCCTTGTCATGCAGCCAACTGAAAACAAATGTTTGGAGGACACCCTTCTGGATGGTACCTGGACCAGCCCCAAGACACCAACACTCCAAGCGAGCTGAGCGGGATGACAGCTTTCCTGGTGAGAGGAGCAATGCTCTGCCACCCAGCATGCCTGCCAGGAACCCTCAGCAAGATGAGAACAGGGATGCAGAAAATGGTGCTCTAACATCAGGAGCAGCTCTCTAGGGATCTGCATGCTGAAAAGAAACCCTCAAAAGCCTGAACCTAACACAGCGATGGGCACATTAATACAAGGAATACTTAAACCCAATCTAAGCCAGTGAAGACTCTAATTCTGAACAAAATAGTGACTTGCTTATTCTATCTAGGTAGTTACAGCCGGTGTCATATCACACCATCAGAGAGGTTAAATTAGTGTAACTATAGGTGCCTTCACCTGAGTGGAGTGTTATTACCATCACAAGGTATTAATAAACACTTATGTTAAATCTGTGTAAAAAACTATTCTCAGTTCCACAGAGGAACTCAAAAATGAAGCATCAGAACAACCAATAGAGTAACACCCCAAAATGCCTTATGATGCTGTGGTATTTTTAGAGTCCCTAGGAGAAGATCTGTACCTTGCCTACACATGCAAAAACACTTGTCTGTTGTCTACAGTTTATTCAGAAAACTGCCTGCAGGGAAGAACTAGCCATCTGTAAGGTTTGCTTCTGATTTAATTACACAATAGTCTTGGTTTTCTCACAGTAGAAGGATGCATTTTTATTTTCACTAGAGAATTCTAAATACGTTTTACTCTAGCTTTCCAAAAACAAGAACAAAACAACATAAAAAAACCTAACCCCATTCACCTGTAGACTAAGCATCAAAGCCTTACGCCCAAGAGGTTTTTGTTTTTAAGGTTATTAACACAGGAAGGAAGATTAGATTTGGTGACAAACATTTAAATAATTTTGGTGACAACAAAAATATTTCATAACAGGAAACTGACATCTCCCATCCTGTGTCCCATCTCAAGTGCTCAAGTTCTCTATCCACCTGCACCCAAACCCATCCTTTTGGTCCTTCCTCTTGAATTTCTGTGATTCGTGGAAATCTCTGTACATTCTTTGCAAAAAGAGCAGTTGGATTCGGTGGAAGAAACATTAAATAGAACCATCAGAGAAGCATCTGCATCCTGCCCTCAAGAGCTCCATTGGTGAACGGTCCTTTTAAAGTGCATGTGTGAAGAAAGGGGATATTGGGAGTAGAGCCCCCTGAACTCCAAAGGAGACCCATCTCTCCCCATCATGAGAAAGGAGGAATAAAATCTTCAGCAATTTTATCTGCTACCTTAAGCCATGTCTGCCTTTCCCATCTCTCCACCTTCCCTGAATGCTTAGACCCTGCCCTGCAGAGAATCGGGTATTCAGAGAGGTGCAAGAAAGCCCAGCCTCCGGATGCTCTCACTGCAAGCTCGTGAGCACATCCCCGTTCTCTACCCTAGCTAGCCTGTTGCTGCTCCCTGAGGCACTGGAGCCCCCCGTATTCCCCAAGAGGAACTGGTCAGCCACTGAACTGGAATAAATCCAGTTATGTGGGGCAGAAAGCAGTCTTGCTGGTGAACCTGTCACATAGTCTGTGCAATTTCTCCACCCGATGCAGATAAGGCTCACCCACAGGGGATGCCCTAGCTCACGACCATAAAGGGATCATTTCCCTGCATTAGAACGCCCTTCAATAGACAGCTTGACCTCCTGGGGTATGAAAGAAGGACGAAGCAGAGAGTGACGCGGCTCCTCTGCCTGCACGCTGTATCTTTGGAAGCCTGGGGCTGTCCAGCTGTGCTGGCTGCCAGTCTCAGGCTGAGAAGGTTCTTCGCAAGAGCTCTGAGCTGCATTTTCCCTTTCTGTCTGGGTCTTCCTTTCAGCAGCTCTGTCAGATGGTTCTCTGGACCCCTGAGCAGTTATTTCAGATCTCTCCCTAGTAGATATCAACTGATCTGTGAAAGGGTAGTTAGCCTGAGAAGCAGAGTTGCCATTCATGCTCTGTAAACTGATTGATATGCAGACATCACCCACCTGCAGCCTGTGACAGGTCAAAGCAAAGAGCTGAGCAGTCCGCCCCGGGCTACAGGAGGACCAGCCCTGGCCATACACAAAGAAGGGATGCTCTGGGGGCACATCAATGCTTACTTTACTTTGTTGCTCCCCAACCACAAAATGCAACGTGACAAGCCCAGGCCACTGGCTGTCCTGAATATCCACCACAGTGCTTGAGTCGATCTTCAGGCCTCCGCTCACCTCTGCACTGCGAACAAAGTCTTGAGTCTGCAAGTCCTCCACCCGCTTCAGCTCTCCTGTAGCTAGCTGGATGATGGCTCCTTTCATGAAGTGAGAGGGCAAGCGAGAGGAGCTGGGTGGCTGCACCTGGGCCAGGTCCTTTTCAAGCATGCCTCCTTGAGCCTGCATACCCGGGCTCTGCCTCACCAGGGCTTCTGAAATGGAAGACCTGATGGGCTCAGAGCCAGCTGGAACCAGGACTGGCTTGCCGTTAGCTATCACCATTCCTTTGGTTAATTGTCTTTGTCTAACTGCCTCTTCAGGGGATGCAATGCATGGACTCCTGGACTGGCTCTTCTCAGCAGCACCCCTTTCCACTGTGTTCCTCAAAATGTCCTTCGACTCCCCCTGCTGATCAGGGATATTATGGCAAAGGTTTAAAGGGCTCGGATCATCTTTCCTCTGGGCTGCCAGAACATGATAATCCTGAGAGGCCAACACTCCCACCACCCTCTGAACCTCCAGATCAGCGTCTGGCGTGCTTCTGTGTGCTGGCACAGAAACCTCTGTTCTGAACGTCTGGTAACCTGAAAGAAACTGTCCATCAACAACACATCTCACTGCAGACCCTGGCAGACAGTCTTCAGCTTTACTGCTGGCAGAGTCCTCAGCCTCGCTGGTCCTCCTCACCACATTGTGCTCCAGATGTCTCTGTTCACCATTGGCAGCAGCTACCTCTGAACTCAGCTGACTGTCTCGCTGAGAAGAATCTGGGTTTCCACCTGCTGTAGGTGTCTCGTATCCTGAATACCCAGGTGGGAGGCGAGACATCTGATAATAAACAGGAATTCTACCTGGTGTGGTATCTAGTGTCTGGGTCCCAGCATGGTGCTGCATCTGGCCAGTAGAGACTGCAGAAGCAGATTTGTTGAAGCTGTGGGTAGGAGAGGTAGTCTGGGGGGAAGGAGCAGCTTCTTCCGTGAAGAGAGAGGCATATGGCACAAAGTGGGGGACATGAGAGGCGGTGAGGTTGCTAGAAGGTGACAGGAGAGGACTAGGCAGGAAGCCAGGAGGGACAGCATAGGGCACCGTGTAGTGCGAGCCGATGAATTGTAAGGATGTCGGAGGGATCTGCGCATAATGGATGGGAGGGTAGGGCATCCCCGGGTGCTGGATTATTGGCGAGGTCACATTGAAGGTGGGGGTCAGGGGGCTCACATTCACCACGGGGTGCAGGGCCGTGGAGGAGAAGGTGGCGGGCGGCATTGCCACTTTATAGAGCATCCCATACTGGTCCACCGTCAGCCCCGCTACCGCCTCCGCCGCCTCCCCGGGGCCATAGCGTAGGGCCACAGCACTCGACCCAACTGTCCGGGCCCACTCGGGGCCCTCGGTCGAAGCCTGGGCACCCCCCGCCCGTCCCGCCTCCGTGCCGGCGTTGGCGGCGGGAAGGTCCCGCTTCTTTGGCGGGAGGCACTCCTGGCTCCGCTCGTGGCCCGCTCTCATGGTGCCCCGCGGTGTCCCGGCAGCCCCGGCCGCGACGCTCGTTCATGGGGGCACCCGAAGGAGCTGCCGCACGCCGGCTCCCAGATGCCCGCCACCGGCCACCTCCTCACCTGCACCGGGAACAGAGGGAGCCGTGAGCCCCGATCCCGCGGCCGAGCGGGGACAGAGCCCACGGCACGGCGCGAGCCTCGCAGGCCCGCACCGAAACGCCGAGAGCCACCGAGCCCCGCCCCACTCCGGAGCTCCGACCCGGCGGACTGAGGGATCCCGAGGTCGGCCGCGCCCTGCCCCGCCCCACCCCACCCCATCCCGCCCCGCCCGGAGGGGCTCGAGGCGCCGCGGACACGCCCCACCTTCCCAGGCCCGCCCGGTGCCCGCCGCGGCCCGCGGCTCACCCGCCATCGCCCGGCTCCTCCTCCGCGACCCCCATCGGCCCCACCGCCGCCCGCGGCCGCCTCCGGCCCGGCCCCTCCCCGCGCCGCTGCGCGCGGCGATGACGCACGGCCTCGCGCGCCGGAAGCGCCTCACGGCCGCCAGGAGGCGTGGCGGTGACGCCGAGGGGCGCCCGAAGCGCCGGTTGCCGCGGCAACGGGCGGAGACCCGGCCGAGCCCAGGGCGCCCCGGCCCGCGGCTTCCGGGAGGCGGGGACCCAGCGCCGGCCGACGGAGCGGGGAGGGGGCCGCCGCCGGGAGGCCGCCCCACCGCGGGGGAGAGCGTGAGCCCGGCTCCGAACGGCCCGAGGAACGGAGCCTCCTGCGGGGGGTGGTGCCGAGCGCGGCCCACCTGCCGGGCTGGGCGGGGTGAGGCGCTCGTTCGTAGCAGAAGCGCCGTCCCGGGAGCGCGGCGCGCGTCGGACGCTCGCGCGGGCGGTGCGGATCGCGGCTCCACGCGCTGAGCTCCGCTCCGGGTTTCGCCGTCCGCGGGGACCGACGGTGCGATCCTTCCCCGCCCCGCGCCGCTGCTTTCCTTCCCGGTGCTACCTCAGGTCCTGCGCGTTGTTTCGCGGCATTCACTGATGTTTATGGTGATAAGGGAGCCGAGGTCGCGCGGAAACGCGCGGGGCCGGAGCGAGGGGTCCCCTCGAGATCCCTCTGTCGTTGCCACGTGCTCAGCCCCTCCCGCCCCGCAGCGCACAGCGCGGCTCCCGCAGCGGCCCCGGGCACGCGCCGCGCACTCGGGATCATTCTCACCCCTTTCCCAGAAACGGTAAAAAAAAAAAGAAAAAAAATCCAACAACAAAAAACCCAGAACGTTCGGCTGTGGCACGGCCGCTCCCGGAACGGGCGGCAGAGCGCCTCTGCCCGCGCTACGTCGGGAATGGCGGACCGCGCTTTGAACGTGACCGCCGCCGTAAGGAAAGCGTACGCGGGTGTCGCCGCGTGCCGTCCACTCAGGGCTGTCCGCCCTCACGAAACGCTCGCGCCCCCCGCGTGCTCTGTTCTGCGGCACGGCGCCTCGGCCGCGGGAGCGCCCACGTTAAGCCCGAGCCCGGCCCGGGAGCGCCTCCTGAGCGCCGCGGAACGCACACTGCGAGCACTCCGCCCGCACGGGCGCACCACGGGGCAGCGTTCCGCGGGGCCGGCCCGCGCGTGACGTCATCACCCACCGCCACGGTTCCCTCGCGTCACTCCTCGAGAGCTGACGCCGCGTGTGCTTCCGCCGGGACAAATAGCGCGAGGGGCCCCGCTCCGCTCTGCTCCGCCCCGCCCCGCCCCGCCGCCGTTCGCGTCGCACCTCTCCCGGCGCCGCCGTAGCTGAGGACCGGCCGGCCGCGCTCCGGGACCGGCGGAGGCCGGGAGGCCGAGAGGAGCGTTCCGACGCTGGGATCCCTCCGCCTGCGGTATCGGTGCTGAGGCCGAGCCGCCGCCATTTTGAATGCCTGGCTCCTGCCGCCGCCTCCGCTCCAGGGACCGGCCCGGTGAGTGGGGCTGCAGCCCCCGCCCGCCTCGCGTCGCAGTTTCGCTCCCCGGCCCCTCCGTTCCCTTTCTCTCCGCCCGGTGGCGGCTCTCCGTCGGCGCTGCCCGCGGCCCTCGGGATCTCGCGGCCCGGGTCCGTGAGTGCCGCCGTGCTGCTCTCGGGTCGCTGCGGCCCGCGGTATCTCTGGGCGGTGGTGCTGGCTGCGGCCGCCCGCGCTCGGTCACAGCCGTTCCTGCGGCCTCCGCTCGGCGCTCCGGGCCCCTCTCGGCCCGCGCCGCCTCGGGGCTTTCGGAGGCGAAGAGAGCGGAGCGTTTCTTACGGCCTTTGGGTTTCAGCGGCGGAAAAGACGCGGCAGAGGAGGGCCGCTGCGCTCCTCGGCCGCCGTCGCTGGGCTCGGTAACGCCGCGCGGCGCTTCGTGGAGTGCGGAGAACTGCCGCGGGAGCTCCGTCGGGGGGGAGCGGCCTCGCCCCGGCGGCTGAAAAGCGGCGCGGCGGTTCGAGTCTTTCTTGGAGCCTTCTCCGTAGGGCAAATCGAGATTGTTTCAGTAGTAGGCATTGGTTTGGAAGCTCGCGGGTGGAATGGCAGTTTTACCGTATCGTAAAGCGATGCTTTTAGGCGCTTCGTGGTGCGTTTAGGTTCTAAGGCTTGACGTCTGAATGGAAAAATACGGAATTAGGTGGAAGTGCTTTGGAGGGCGTTTCACGTGCAGAACCAGGAGGGGCACTTGGCGCTCGCTGGCTTAAGCAGAGAAAATATATTTGTCACTATACAGTTCTCCTTTCATCTGGTATTTAAAATAACAGATCGGAGATTTTCTGTTCTGATTCCGTACAGTAGTGTGAACCTAGATCTTTTGGAGGCTCATTTGCTTTTCTTCCCCCTTTCTGTAAATTGTATTTTTTCTCTGTTTATTTGCATGTTCCCTTTCTTCCACCAAACTTTTGCCTACTTGTACATAGCCTTCAAATTTTGTGCCAAGCATTAAATCTTGTTGGGTACTCGAGAGCTGAGTGAAGGCAGGAGGCTTTGTTTCCCGGAGGCAGCGTGCAGTGTGAACCCCTCCTTCCGCACTGGGAGGAGAGGAACGTACTTAAGTTCCTTCAAGTTGGCAGCGGGAAAGGAAGTCTGTTTGTGAGGGCATCCAGCTTTTGTGGCCTTGGTGGATAAGATAGTTTTCAGGTTCCCTCTTTTTTTGGTAGAAGGACATTTTCTTCCTTTTCTTTGTTCCTTTGACTTTTAATTTTTTTTTCTTCAAAAGGTGCTGTAATAGAGGCAGAGTTCTTCTGTGCTTTTGTTGGCAATGTCCTGGCTGATGAGTAAGGGTGAGAGGTAAACCTTCTCAATCTTGATAACCACTTTGCAGACAAGTTTTGAATTAGAAGCACTGTAACCTAATGAGATCCGCAAGTTCATTTGTGGAATAAAAAGGCTGTGAGTGGCAGCAAAGGAACTGAAACTGTCTGTTCTCAGACACAGACAGACTGCTCAAGTTAAGATTTGGAAAGTTGCCTTTCAAAGTATACAGGCTAGTATAATTCTTCATTGATTCTGAAGTTGATGATATTCAGTATAGCTTCCTGTGCCTCCTTTACAGAAATGTTTGCTCTTATTTTTGAATCACCAGCGTGTTCATCTTCAGACCATTGCAGAGATTGAGTTGGGTTTTTGTTTTGTTTCTTTCTGCTTAGTAAGAGGGCAAACTCTTCTGACTGAAAGCGGTGCTAATTTGTTCTAGATAAGGCTGGGATATTCCTTGAGGAAAACAGGCTCATCTATCACGATGATTGTATTAGTTTATCAGATGATAATTTTGGAGCCAATAAATATATGATGGTGTTACTCAGAAGAGTAGTGCAAGTGAATATCTGCTAATATTATTGCTGTTGGTAGCATTTACCTTGATCTGACGCTTCAGAGATACTGTAGATAAAAGTCCAAGACTGGCATTTCTAGGCAGCAGTTACCTGGTGGTACAGCAAAGTTTGTATCAGTGCATATAAAAACGCAGTGTGAGGGAAGGTGTGTGATTTTGGTCACAGAGCAGTGCAAGTGTGATGCCTTGCCTCTAGGGTGCTCTTGTGCTGCTGTTCTTGTTTTTTTCAAATGGGCCTGGACATGGGACCATTGCATCCTCTGGGACTATTTTTAAGCACTTGTTTTTAGGCATGTTTTCCATACTTGACTTCCCTCCCTTCCCATGGCTGTCCTAATCTTTGTATAATGCGAAGTAATTCTGATGCTTTGTGTTATCATTCTCTATCTCATACCCCTTAATTTCTTTCTGATATCCTGATGTTACTTATTTTTCCACTTATTAGTTACCTGACTAGTAGGAAATAGCTCTTTGTTAGAGGACGTTACTTTCTCCTTTGAATGTTGTACGGTTGGTTGGGTTTTTTTTTTTTTTGAACTATTGTTTGCTTTGCCCTTGGTGATGATGGCAGTGCTGCTTGGTTAGGAGCATGCTATTTTCTGCTATACCAGTAATACCAGTATCTGTCTTTTTTTTTTTTTTTTTTTCCTCGGCAGTGATCTCAATTTGCAGAGTTTTATTTCTCTTTTTACTGCCAACATGCTATTTTCGTTCCTTTCAGTTGTCCGATAGTAGTTTGAGGATCCCTGGCAGTGTTGTGCAGCCAAAGCCTTCAGTCTGTTCTGGTTACCAATTGCCATTCTGCTTTCTTCTTCTGTTCAGAAGGCTTGGTCAGTTCTGAGGAAGCAAGTAGGGGAGTTCTGTTACTGACTGCAGTTGGAGTTGGGTCAGGTTTGAATTATGTAATTTCCGAAATACTGGGGTGTGGGGTTTATGGTGCATGTTTTTGTTTTTTTTAAGGAGTGTGATTGCATGTGATAGGAGTAGAGGGACTTAATTTGTGTACTGTAGATCTGCTTCTTTGGCTACTTTTTAGGATGAACCAAGTTTGGAAACACAGTCTATCGGAAAACCTGTAGCTGAGTTTGTGTCTTATTTGAATAGAAAATGGAGGCCATTTCCATCATGCAGCTGAGTTTTGTGGGCTTTGTCTGTTGCCGGAACTCAAGGCAGCTCAAGGAACTTAAAAACACATCTGATGTTCTGTCCTCAACAAGTTGAAGCAGTTACTTTCTGATAGCTTATTTTTAAGTATCCATTAACATGTTGAAAGAGTAATTAAATATATATATATATAATCTTCGGTTTTGTTATTAGTAAGACATAGGCTAACATTTCTGAAGAGATTCCATAGGGTTAGAGCTCAGCTTGCATGTTCAAAACTCGTGGGTCTTTACACTTAATTTCCTGATAGTTAAACATAGGTTGACAAAAGCACTTAAGTATTTCGTGAGATGTGAGATTTCCGTAGGGTTATTGCTGCTTACAAATATATAATGTTATTTGATGAACAGCTGCCTTTGAACACTTGTATTTTCTAATAGGTTTTATGTTTTTGGGGTAGTGACCTGTTAAGTACAATCTTCAAACAGCAAGATAGAAGAAGGTAGCTGATTAGAAACAAAACGTATAGTAAAACGGAGTGTTCTTATGTTGTTTTTGTTTTCCTGGTTGATGTGGCTTTTTTTGTTCCACTTCTGGATAGTTTACAAAGAATGAGTTGCATGAAGGGAGAGTGTCTTCCTCATTGGTTTGGTGAGGAATTACCACGTTGGAGAGGGAGGAATTTAGACACGAACTACCCAGCCATGGGAGCTAATCCAAGTTAAATATCAAACTCTTTTTGTATAGCCTATTATCAAGAGGGTAGCTTCTTTAAAGAATAAAGCCTTCAAATTGATTAAGAAAAATAAATCTGTTGATCCTAACCGCTACTATGATATAAACTGTTAGGTTCTTTTCAGGTATTTGGGGATAACCCCTCATTTCTAGAGTGTGTGTGTAGTGAAGAAATGGCCATGGAGTGCTACTGTTGTAAACAAAATGAGGAAAGAGGTGGTTGCTTTTAAAATTTACGCTGTCATTTGTGTTGATGGGAAAGGAACAAAAAAAAATGGAGGCAAAAGTGTTAACTAATCCTGAAAAACAAGACTTGGTACTTTGAAAGAGGTTTTAAGCCAGATAAACTTCAGGTCTACTGTTACTAGATGATAAGGTTGTCTTCTCTGTAGGTCATTTTGTGCAATAAAACACACTTCTGAAAGGTAGAGTTCTGTAAAACTTTACTGTTAACAGCAGTTTGCTATTCAGTACCTTTGTATCTACCTGAGACTGATTTTTCTGCATATTTTAAATGGTTCATAGTGTTAATTTCAAGATACTGTATGATTTTGAGACAGATTTTATAGTATATTGCTTATTATGTGTTATAGTTCTCAATTCTTAATTCTATTCATATTTTGATTTTATGTTTCTTCAGTATTCTTTGTTTTAGCCCTTGTCTTTAAACAGATGATTGATACATGGCCTCAGTTCCTTCCTTTAGTGAAGTCTGAGTGCTTGCATGTCAAATCCCAGAGGAATTTTGATTCCGTAAGGTTTTGCTGCCTTGACAGAGCTGTGGTGCGGTCATGCTGTGCGTTGTCCATACTTCGTTTGTACGATCATGGAAATCAAAAGCACTTGTCAGTAAATCATCTTCTGGAGCTTGTTGGAGTCTTCTTTCATCCTCTTTGTGCTTTTTATCATGTTGCAGCTTAATAAAAGACTGCCAACTATGTATCCATGGAGCCCATGAGGCCTTACGCCTGTCTTAGTATTATTGCTTGTCATTGTTCTTGGTGAGTATAGTTTCACATGCTTGACAGCGTGAATGTCGAAAAAATGCTTGCTTCCTATTGCTCTGTGTTGATTTGACTGAAGAGAGGGAAGATACTGAGGTGTATTTCATGAAAGAATCAAGAAAAGTGGAGCCGTCGCAGTCTTCCTTTTTCATTCAAGTTGTGGGTTTTTTTTCCTTAGCTACACACCTGCACATGCATACTGGTTAGGTGTATATCTGACAAGGTAGTTGCTATCTTGTGTGAATTAGATGCTTTCCATCCTGGAGGAATATCCATGCAACTTTGTTGCCTCCATTCAGACTCTTCTGACCATTTTTCTGGTTTTTATTTTTTCTACCAAGCCTTCAAAGAACTGCTAATTGTATGCAGTCATGTGATTTACTACCTGCAAGCTGAAGCATCGTGGATTTAATAGTTAATGGATCGGAGTCATCCAGGAACTTGAGACTGTACAGGAAGTGTTGTTGATGACCTCATGGATCACCTTTCTGAGTACAAAAGTGTATAGTCCTCTACACACCAAAGGAACGTTTGGGGTCTGGAACAGGAAATGTGAAACTTGGATTCTGAGTGATGTTCTAACCCTTGATACCTGCAGAAAGCTTGGTTTGTTGGCTCAAAGGATATGGGTTTAGGATGATTGGCTTTCTTGACCGCTGCAAGCTATAGGTGTTTGATGACCAGGGGGCATATGCTGCTGATGTTGGAGTGCTGGGTGGGATGCGTAGGCAGGACATGAACATGGCTGCTTAGGGCTTCTCTGCCACCTTCATTCAAATGTATCTGCACTGTGTGCAGCTTTATTTTTGTATGGAGTAGCAGTAACGTCCTCAGCCATCCTTGTTGGCTTGTTTTCTTCCAATTTTGTAATTATTTACTCTGTAGGATGATCTGTGTCAGTGCTGATGTGATGTGTCACCTGATCCAGCCAGTGGTGTAAGAGCTGCCATTAAAGGTTTTGAGGGCAACATGCCTCCAAGTGAAGGTGGGTTAGCAATAGCCTAAAGGATTGTCAAAACTTACTTTCTCTTAAATCATTTCAACTCTTCTGAGACAGGAAATGAGATTTACTTCTTGGTCAGCATGAGACTAGTGCTGCTTGGTATTATAAGAATTCAGGAGCTGTTTCTCTCAGATAGTAGAGAATATGGGGTTGGAATAAGCACGGTATGGCTGAAAGGGTCTTAAGTGTATGAGTGCTTTACTCCAGGAGCAGCCTGCAGACTGAGAGCATTGCTCAGAGTTTGTTTCTGAGTTAAGTCTGTGATCTGGTGGCTTATTTCTATTACTGTAGTTAAGAAAACTTTCTTATGGGGAAGGAGGAGGAAGCAAACATAGTACATTTTATGGAAATTATTACGCACTGAAAGGCGGAAAAACAACTTATTCACGAGAAAGTTGCATGAGCTGCAACAAGTGTTAGGGGTGGCTTGTTCTTGTGAGGTGGATATGCTATTTTTTTGTAGCTGGGGTTGTGCAGAATCTTCCATTTTGGGGAAAGTATTCAAAGAATGATGGAATCAATACTGATTTTTTTTTGTTTGTTTTTTTAAGAGTAGGGAGTTGCAGCACAAAGACAGAAGTTTGAATGTTGGAAAATAAACCGTGTCTGTGTTTTTTCCCTTCCTGCTGCCCTCCTTGCAAGCTGTTCTGATCCAGCAGGATACATGTGAGAGATACAGCTGCTCTTCCAAAGTAGTTCAGATTGCACTGTGTGTGTACCACCAGCATGTCATGTTTATGTAGCGTATCTTACACTGAGATGAAAAAAGCAGGGAGCTCCATAACTTGACCATTATCTGATTAAGACTTAGTTTTTAATTTGTTGCTGTCTGAAATGCTGCTTCATTATTTTACTGCTGATGTGATGTTGAGAGGAAAGCAGTATCTGCAGTGTGATTTGTTGATTGGTTGTGTAAGAATATGTCGAAGTATAGATTAGCCACTTGTTTCAATGAATGGATGATGACAGTGAAATCTTACTAGATATCCAGTATTTCCTTTTTTTTTTTTTCCTGCCTCCTCAGTGAAGTAGGAAGTCCTGCCTTAATGTTGGTGAAGGATGCAAAACAAAGGCTCTTAGATGTGCATTAGCTTCATTTGGTGCTGTTTCCATTGACTAAAGTGATTTAGGGACAGATCTACTGTGACAAATGAAGCTCTCTATAGAAATACCTACAGAATGTGATGGGCATGTGCTTGGGAAAGTAGTGCTACCTAATCTAATGTGTTGCAGGCTCGAGATAGTGTTCAGAAATTCATAAGCTCTTCAAATACGGTGTGTGAGAGCAAAAGGACTTGTGATATCAAACCAGATGAGTGCCAAACTTCAGTTTGTTTGCAGACTATGTAAAAATTTGCAGACAAACAACCCTCCCTCCCCCATGATTTTGACTTGTAGGTGCTGCAGCCTCTGCTCTCAGGAACAGAAACTTGAGATGACTTAAAACTTAATGATTCTGCACTTAAGTCTGACTTGGTGCAGGAGACGATGCTTCGTGTCTTTCCTGCTCCATCTTGGCTTTCCCAGAGCTGTGTGCTCGCACTGCCTCGTGTCTCATAAGCTCACTGTTCCTTTTGAATGCTTCTAATTTCTGGAGGAAAGTAACATGCTGGTTTTCAGATGTACAGATGGCATCATCTGGCATGCTAGGTCAATAGAGATGCTGTCAATAGAGCAATGGAAGGAGTAGAATCAATCTCCTCTTACTGAGTAAACCAATGCAGAAGTGATTATTAATAAGATTATTATTAATAAGTTACTGCCAATAGACTGCAGAGATTACTACAGATGCCTGCAGTGGTATTTGTATTTTTCAATTTCTTCCCTATTTTCCAACAAAAGCATAGCTTATCAAAAGCAGTTCCCAGGTATACTTGAAGGGAGGTATGGAGTATGAGCTGGACTTTGAGGCTGGTTTAAGCAGGCTGGTTTGGGGTTTGTTAGACTATTGCATAAACAGCACTTTGTCACAACCACATACCCATACGGACTGTTACACGTCCCTGGGGAAATAAGAGGAGGGGTTTTTGTGTGTGTGTGTGTATACATATTTGTTTTTTATATATATATATATATAAAACAAATAAGTACTATGACACAGCCATGTCTTAAATGCTGTGTGTGGCACTTTCTTTCCAGACATCCTTCTGAAAGGACACAGGAGAATTGTAGCCATACAGACAGGGCAATAAACATAATTGGTCACAGAATGACTCAGATATGGGGCTGCAGGGCTCAGATTGGAAAGATGAGGGGAGGGGTGACCGTGGAAGTGCGTAAAATTATGATCTTCTTAGTGTTACTAACTAGGTGATTGATGTTATCATCTCCATAGAATTACTGGGTGCATCAACGTTAGCAAGTACTTAGCTGCAGTCCAAACGGATGGACCGTCTTTCCATGTGTTGCACATGGAACTCAAGTTTTGACTTGCAGCATATTGTTGATTCTAGAAGTTCACCTGGATTCAAAATGAAAACAGACTTACTATTATTATTTTACATTTTGACATAGATTTTTTGCTTTCGAAGTTCTTATACTGCAAATTGTTGAAGTCTGCAAGAGAATGGAAGTGTATGTCTGCATGCTTACCTGGTTCTTCCAGTCTTCCATGCGATTCTGTCATTGGAAGCAGGATACTGGATGGGATGAGCTTCGGTCAGACCTGGTGGGCCCACTGTGTTTCTGATCTGCTTTCTGTCTTTGTCTGTTTGGACACTGAAGTATTTGTAGATAGCGCTCTTCATGTAAAAGAGTGATCTGACTTGAAGACTGCTGTAGACGTGGGGGGCTGACTTTAATTAAGAACTTTTATAGGATCCTTAGAGACCTCTATCAGCAAGGCACATCAAATAGAAAGATAAACCTAAACAGATCTTGTTATAAGATTTCATAGAATTTTGAGAGGAGGCATCCTACCAAATTTCAGAATAACTTCTGAAGTGACAAATCTCATCCCATAACTTTTATTTACATTCATCTCCAAAGGAACGCTCTTAAAAGCAGGTTGTTGGGATGTATAGCAGGCTGTGGCTGCCAGTATATATACATACATATACGTATATATACATACCCAGCCTACAGTAACAACGTGCACTTAGTCTGTTTGCTGAGGTACTACAGAGTAAAGCAATGTGTCCAGACAACAGCTATGGACAAGCTAGTACATACTAAATAGGAACTCTAGATTACTTTGCAGTAACTCTTGCATAGTTATCTTAATTTCATAGGACATTTAAAAGCATATTTTCCTTTTCAGTCTTACTTTCTCATTCTGAAGTTTCCCACGCAAAGTATTGGGCATTGGTTTTTGGTGTGGTAGTGAAAAATATTTCACTCTCTCAGGGTAGGGAAAGTGTTTTATTATGGATGCAAATAGGGGGAAATGTGGTAGCAGAGGGATAGAACTAAGCTCCATTTAATTTGAAATGCTCTGGGACTCTGAGGCTTCTGGCTGTCTTCCTGTGTGGGTGCTGGTGGTTTGTCTTTGTTTTGAGGATATGTATTTTGTTGTAGTATTGAAAATCATTTTTCCATTTTTACAAATTTTAAGAGTAATTATTTCTTCGTGTTCCTTTGAGATTTTTGCTTTACCATCTGAAATATCTAGAGATTGCATACAATAGGTGTGTACAGCTCCAGGTGCTTAGCAGGGTTTTCTTGTTCTCTTTGTCATAATCCTACAACCTTACCTTGCTGTTGGAAGATCACGGCTCTGCCACTATCAGAGCACTGTTAGTTAAGCGCAGAGGGCTGCGTTAAACGTTTAAAGATTCCCATCTAATGAAAGATTTCTCTGTGTGCATTTGGACATGATGCTGCGTGAAGATCTTTTCAGTGGATTTTCAAATCCTTCGAGACTTTACAGGCCGTGTTAAAAAAAAAAAATGTGATAACAGTATTCAAAGGCCTTTTAATCACGTGTTCAAATACTGTTCCAGAGACAGCTTTCTTACTTCCCCTTCAGCATGATGCTTTAAGTGTGGCATCTGAATGCTTAGGTTCTGAGTTGTTCTTCCATCAGCTTTTTCTGATGACTTCTCCCCCCCTCAAAGGAAGAAGGATGAATGGCACAAGTATGTGGGATTTTTGAAGCACAGCTCTCTGAAATCTCCTGCTAGTTATTTAACAGCATTGCTTTTTGTAAAGGATGATTTGTGTCCCAAGTTGTCATGATTTGGGAATCAAACCTCTTTGGAGAGAGTTGGGAAGTGAGCACGAGCATACCTTGCTGAGTACTATTCCTACCTGTTTCAGATGGGGAATTGTATTATGTTCAAAGCGTAGCAGTTTCTGTTTCTGGAAAAGCAAATGTGAGAACTTCTGTTCGTGAAAGGTACAGAAATTCCTGTGGCTTTTGGGTTTGCTTTTAACCTTGCTACTGAAGCTGTTTGTAATTTCTTAATTCTTCCGTCTATATAATTGTAAGGGAAGAAAGAAGGATATGCTGAACTGTGAGACAACTATGAAGTTGTCAGGTACATTAGAAAGCTTATGGATCTCTGTCTTTCTTTTCCCAGAGGATGCCAGCCCCCATCAGACTGCGGGAGCTGATCCGGACCATCCGGACAGCAAGAACCCAGGCAGAAGAGCGTGAGATGATTCAAAAGGAATGTGCTGCTATCCGGTCATCTTTCCGAGAGGAAGATAACACATACAGATGCAGAAACGTGGCAAAGCTGCTGTATATGCACATGCTGGGATACCCTGCACATTTTGGACAGGTAGGTTTGTCTCCCTTGCTGCTGTGCTATGGGGGTATAGGAGTATGCTTTGTGTGTTTTTAGTGTATGTCTAGTTGGGAGCATTCCTAGTGCAGTTTGCTTTGACACGTTTTGAGGTTTGTCTTCACACGTGTTCTGAACCTGCATTGGTTAGTTTTGACTATGATAAAGATGCTTTCTGTTTGGACCCTGTTCTTAGGTATTTTGTTATGAAATTTATGGTTAGTCTGCTTCACCCAGGCTGTCTGTTCCTCACTGCAGATGTTTCTTGCGGAGTAGTAGTTAAACTACAATCCAGTAAGTATGAGTATTCCTGGATGACTTCAGAATTGCATCTCAAAGTTGTGTATCTGATGGAAATTGCCAGATATTTTAAAGGAATTTCTATATCCTTCCTCTGAAGTAATTTATTCTAGGTAGATAATAGTTGGTCTGTTACCAACAATTAAGATATTGGTGTTCCTTATCCCCATTTTAGTGAAGAGATTTGGAGGATGCTGGTGTGAGTTTTGCCAGTCTGTTGACTTATTTTTGATGCACTTTCTGTTTCTCAGGCTACAAAATGTTCTTCAGGTTGAGCTTTGTTAGTGTTTGAGGCATAGTCCATTTCTGTTAGTAAGCATCCCATTAGTCATAATCTAACCTAGGCCTCAAATAGTCTAGTGTTAAAGAGTGAATCTGGGCTGGACCTTGAGTTTAAAGGGAATCACCTTATTTCTACATCATTGGGCTCTTTTGCCCAGAGTAAAGAGTTCTTTGAGATGTAACAGGAACACCTATGCTGATTGTTTTAGGATAAAATACTCCATCCCTTGGCCTTGGTTCTCATATAATTTGTCACTTACACATATGAGAATTTGTAGTGGCCAAGGCTAAGAAGGGATTTTAACAAGTATTAAGTAAGTTGATGTCCTTCATGTGTCCTCAACGTTTATAACTGGAAGGAACATTTCAAAGTACTGATGCTGGATAGGTGATGTGTATGATCTTCATTCTTTCTCTGTAACAGTGTGCTGGGGAACTGTTGAAGGCAGATGCCATTCCAGCAGCAGAATTTTGTAGGTAGGCAGTCCAGCATTATAAACAAGAAGTTTAAGAGAGTGACGGGGTGAACGAGTAGGAAATTCGTTTTGATTAAAAACAAGAGAGCCACGAACTGTTAGATCCCATGTTTGTCTTTAAAGATAAAACCAGACATTTGACTTCAGCTAGTGTTGTGAATGGGGTAACCAATATTGAAAGAGTTTAGAGAAGATGTCAGAAGAGGCAAATGGCTGACCTGCTTCTTTCAAATACAGGATTCCTCCACTTTGATCTCGGAGTGAGCGCTGTGTTTAGCCAGTGTATGCTGATTTGCACTGCATGGCAAGCTCTCCTGAGCATGTTTTAAAATCTGTTTAAGATTAGATATCAGGCAGCTGAGTTCCTTTTTTAATTGTTGTTTTCATTTCCCCTTGCAAAAGAATACCAGTCAGAAAGGTATCTGTATTAGTAAAAACTTTGAGTTGTAATCTGGCTACATACCTCTGTGCATTATCAGGCTTTGTTGGTGTACCTGTTACAGCACTGATGTAGTAGATCTTAATTGCTGTTCCTTCAAATTAAATGGATATAATGGTATCAAGAGTTCTTCCACTAATTAAACAGAGCTCCACTTGATCATGTTGCTTAATAGTACTGTGCAGTAAGCTAATTTGTGTGCATTTGTACACATGTGAAGCAAGCTCATCAGCTTTTCATGGAGTATGTTTCAGTAATATTCAAATTCAAAAGTGCTGGAAATATCACTCATTATCCTTCTGCTTTTTCTTGGTCGTTTGTCTTGCCTTTTTTAGCTCGTACACTGTAGTTTTTGAGGCCATCAGTTCTACATTGTGCTTTTGCAGAGTACTGTATAACGAAAGGGGTTTTATAAAACATTTTTTGGGGAAAAAATGGACCAGTGATGAATTTTTTTCAGTAATTATCAAAATGGATTTTGATAACAGAGCACCAGCTCTCTCTCTGGTGGATAGATGTACCCATTGCAGCAGAGCAAAAATAAATTTCTAATGTATATCAAACATGGTGCATTCTCTGGATTTCTATAATTTATTTTTTTAAATTGATGGTTCTTTGTGTGTGTTATCTTTCTCTTCCGTGATCTGATCCCACTTACCTGGTATATATGAGATAATGAAGGTCAACAATGAATTGTTACCTCAAGGTAGCAGACTTACTATTGATTTTGCTGCTCCTTTGTTGGGATCTTTGGGCAGATCATTCGACCTTTCTTTGTTTTCCTTATCACCAACATGGGAATAAAGTGTATTTTAAGAAGCACATTATGAGAGACCTAAGTTGGTTAATATCAGTGTTGAAACTCTTTTTCTTCTAGCTGAGGAATAGTTTAAGCTAATTCCTTTTTTTTTTTTCTTTTTTTTCCAGTTGGAGTGCCTCAAGCTCATTGCCTCTCAGAAATTCACAGACAAGCGCATTGGGTATTTAGGTGCCATGTTGCTGCTGGATGAGAGACAGGATGTCCATCTTCTTATGACCAATTGCATCAAGAAGTAAGGGTACCAGCTCTCTCTCCATCATCTCATGTTTTATGGCTTCAGGATCTGGAATTATGCTTCTGACTCTGATCTTTTCAGTACTTTACTTTTTTCCTCCTTGTCTTAGAAAGCTGTTATCTATCTGTTTTATGCTGTTGACCATACAAGGTTGTTACAGTTTTGTACTGTATTGAATGATCCTCTAAGTTCGTTAGAGGGAAGAGAATACACAGTTTTGTTGGTACTGCAGAGATGTGCATGGCAAACCATATTTTACATTGCTACTGTTTTAGAATGGCAGTATATTACTCTGCAGGTTATTTATCTTTGTCTTAAGATACATAAAAATGAGATGAAATGGTCACAGTAAGCAAGTCGGCCACTGCAGAAGACCTTCTGTTGTGTAAATAAATAAATACAATTCTATTCATTTAATCAGTGAGATTGGAAAAGATCACTAAGATCATCTAGTTCAACCATCAACTTTTTGCACAGGTAGATAGTGTTAAGACAAGGGGAAATGCTTATAAACTTAAAGGAGGGAAATCATAGATCAGATGTTAGGAGGAAGTTTTATACTGAGAGGATGGTGAGATGCTGGAAGAGGTTGCCTAGAGGGGTTGTGGATGACCTGTCCCTGGAGGTGTTCAAGACCAGGTTGGATGGAGCCCTGTGCAGCATGATAGTGTCTGATGTAGCAGTTGGCAGCCCTGCCTGCAGTGGGGGTGGTTAAGACTTCATAAGACTTTTCACAGCTTCATTGCCAATCTCTGAACATGCTCCAGGGCCTCAGTGTCCTTGTAGTGAGGGTCCCAAAACTGAATGCAGTGCTTGAGGTGTGGCCTCACTAGTGCCAAGTATAATTCCATGTTTGTGAATTTAATTATCCCCCAGCTCACAAAGTAAGAAAGAGCCAGGCATGCATTTAGTAATGCAGCATTGCTGCGGGTCCACATGCCTTGTAAGTAGGATTGGATCAGAGGATATTTTCATAACACTGCTGAAACATTGTAGGCCAGGATATCTTGTGTTACTTAACTGTATCTGTTGCTGCAACCATGTTGTTCTATTTGTTTTCTTTCCTTCTGTTGATGAGCTCTGAAGTTTTTGACTTCTATAATCAAGACTCTATGCTGCCTTCTTTTTACAGTTGACCTAGTAGTGCTGATGTATGATTTTCCTTGGAAGCAAGGCAGCAACTTGAAATGTTCTGTCTGTGGCATCTTACTGAATTGGTCGAGAGGATGAAAATTAAGAATCGATTTTTTTTAATTTTTTTTTTACTTTTTTTTTAAATATTTCTGGCAAAGTGCTGCTAAATCAAGACTGTTTCATATTACAGTTAAGTAAAGGGGGATTGGTGTGTTTCCGGTGTTGGACATTTTTGGTTTTTTCAAAATGAATGGGAGAAGGAGTGGAACAGCTGGGATCTAGTTGATTTACCCATATCCCTGCCTGTTTGTGTAGTGTGTGTTGGGTTTTATTATTTACTTTTAGAACATAAGCCTCTTGAGTAAGATTGATTGATGGCTTATACTGTGTCCTCAAAGTATTTGAAACATCTTGACAAAACTGTGGGCCTTAGAAGCTTCAGATGTCTGGGAGGTGAATATTTGGTCAAATATTCTTTTATTGAAGTGTTGTACCTGTGACACTCTTTCACTAGAACAAGGCTGCTTTATTAACACATTTTTTTGATTGCTTAGCTAAAATAAATGTGTGGTAAAGGTATGATGAATTTGATGTGAGCTAGGCTGAAGCTTAACAAAACTGGGAGATAGCTTCCTACCACCTAAGTGGGTTGCCTATTGCTTTCTCTCTTGGCTTGCTCACCTGCCACTTTCCTTGCTTTCGTCATTGTCTTATAACCAAGACCTAGATCCTCCAAACCATCAAGTGAGAACCCTTGTAGAACATGTGCTTGCTATATTCACAGATATATATAGCTGCCAAAAACTTTCTAAACTAAGGCAACAAAAGCAACCCGTTTTCATGGCAGATAAAGTCTGTTCTTTTATTCACGTTGCCGTTACTTCTTGATGTTACAAGCAGAATGCTCTCTTGCTTTTCTGCATGATGTACATATCTGGTTCCATACTGTTCTCTTCCCCTGCTCTCCCATCATGCAGTCATGAGCTCACCTTCCAAACAAGAACTGTGTTTTTACTTCCTTCACAATTTAGTCATTTGTGAATGAATCCTGGGTGCTGCAGTGACACGAGCGCCAAGTATTTTGATGGAAAATTGGTTAGATAGCAGTTTTTAAAAGCTGTTGTTACTGCTGTATGAAAGCTATATTGTCCGTACTCAGTGTGATTGGTGGTTGGTGGGTGGCCTCAGAAGTTGTGTCTACTGGAAGTGGTTACGTTTTGCAACTTCTAGAGCCTAAAAACAATTCCTGTATGGATTATTTGCAAGCTCTGAGTGGTATGGGTTTTTTTTTGTTTCTTGTGTTGGGTATTTTTTCTGGATCAGGGTGGAGGATATCTTGCATAGATTTTTTTTTTTTTTTAATGCTTTTTAGTTTGTGTCACCAGTTTACGGGATTGTTCGGCCTGGTTCTGTGGGAGACCCACAGACCCACACCCTGGGGAAGTGGAAAAGGGAAAAAGGAAAAGGGAGATGGGCCTAGAAACAAAATTAACAACAATCTGTGAAGGAAGGCTAACTTACTAAATAAGATACTGGAATGCAAAATAACACAATATAATACAATATAGTTGGAATTGAAGCTAATAAATTAAATAAAATGAGCAGGAGAGTGTCTGATAAACCCAAGGCCTTACACTAACGCTGGAGGTGAGATGGCAGCGAGCAGCCGCTGCTGGGTCTATCCGAAAGGAAAAGAGTGAGTCTCGTGACATGCAGGCAGTTTTTATCTTTCCCTCAGAGCAGAAAAACGTAAAAATGCAGAGCAATGCCAAGTCCTCTGGGGGACGTAGTTCTTCTCTTCTGAGACAGGTACACCCGAACCATTGATGATCCACGGAGCTGGAGCGTTAACTCTTTAACTCTCAGTGCACTACGTGATGTTATGATGTGGAATACCAGTAACAAAAATCTTAAAACCATGACAAGTTTGTGAATATGAATCCCGCTTCTTCTGATTCAATATTTTTGTTCAATCTGTAAGTCTTGGCATAGATTTGTTTTTCATACTATGCTAAACAGACAACACACATATTAGGGTTAGTATATTGCCCTTTAAGGTTTTATTTCATGACCAAATTCAGATGAAGTTTCACAGTTCATCATTCCATAATCCTAGCAGTCAAATGGAAGGAAAGTAGGAGAGGCAGCTAGAATTAAAAGCCACCGTAAAAGTATGCAAGTAAAACTGCATGGAAAAAAGGCTTGGAAGCTGCAAAACAAAGTGCATATAAGTCAAAGCCAGAAGCTACGGCCTGTCCTACAACTTGTTTGTGATGGGACAACTTTCAAAGTTGCTGCAGGATTTTTTTTCTAGGTTTTTTTTCTGCTTGCAAATTCCAAAATACAAGGTTTTGTCTTTTTTGTAGAAACTTTGTGTTCTCTGTGGTCTTCCCTCTTCTCAGTTCAAGCACTGGATATTCACTTGATGGCTTTACCAAAATGTTTTTCTTTAAGTATTCTGTACAAAAGTAGGAGCAATATTGGCTTTGAGTTTGCTACTAACTTATACTTCCAAGTAGCTTGGAAACTGGAGATTTCTATTGGGCCATGTGTGCAGATGGCTAGATGGCCATACACAGAGGCACTTTTTCCATATTCAGGCCTTGTGTGCATGCTTATTATCTCTTTGTTGTTCTTCTTCTTTACAGTGACCTTAATCACAGCACGCAATACGTGCAGGGGCTGGCACTCTGCACTCTTGGCTGCATGGGCTCCTCAGAAATGTGCAGAGACCTTGCAGGAGAGGTTGAAAAGCTCCTCAAAACATCCAACTCCTATCTTAGGAAGAAGGTACTTCTGAATGGTTTATTAAGGCTTAAAACTTGAGATTGATGGGGTATCTCTAATAACTGGAACACTAGACAGCTTGGAATGCTGACTGAATATTTGCACGTGTTCAAGACAAGTTGAGGCCAAAGCCTCCATCTGTGCAGAGTGAGGCTGTCTGTAATCCTCTAAAAGACTATCCTCCAACAGATGAGCATCTCTTTCTAGTTTCATATTTTGTACATAGAGGTTATTGATTGTAATATGAGCACCTGTCCACAGGCTTTAGCTCCAAACTTCTAATTGTTAGCCGGTATGAAAAGAGCATCTGTAAAGTATAAAAATGTTGTTCTTTTTAAATAGATTTGTTTGTTATCTCTTGGGAAGGTTAGGGGAAGCAATGGAATTTTAGGCAAGACATTAGTGCTAAGGGGTGTTACTGTATTTTGGGAAAAGGCAGTCAGTGCACATGATTCTCAGACAGCTACAAAGGTCTTTTCTTGCTTCTGTTCTCTAGAAAAGATGGGCAAACTTTTTGAAGCATACTTTGTTTTTCATGGGACGTGTCATCTGAAGGGGAAACTGTTTTGTGGGGAGGTGAACATACTCAAAGGAAAGAAAACAAGTCATGAATATTACATAATGCTTTGGAAGTGAATAATTTATCCCCCTCCCTAACAGTGAGACAGGCTGAAGTAGCCCTATTTAACTCAGAGCTGCATAGCGATTAGTATGGCCTCTGAAGTTAATAACTTGCATATGAACATCTTTAAGTGCAACTGTTACTTTGCACCTTAGTGCTTTTTTTTTCCACTTCTTAGCTGTGGAAGTTTTATTAAACTCTTTTCTGCAATGCTGTTTACTATCACTTGTAGCAGAGATTGGAAGTATGCACTGGAGCATTTCATGTCTCTGTATATCATGAAATGCGTGGTAGTTCCCGCTGTGCTAGATGTTCTCAAAATGTCTCATTGTCATTGCACTACATACTAATTGAATCTGTTTTCCTATGCAGGCAGCATTGTGTGCTGTTCACGTTATTAGAAAGGTGCCTGAACTTATGGAGATGTTCCTGCCAGCCACCAAAAACTTGCTGAATGAAAAGAACCATGGTAATGTCTGAGCCTGCTTAGCAAGACTATACTGTTTTTTGCATATGGCATACTCAGTACTGAAACCTTTTATTTGGATGTATCTACTGAGTTGTATTTTTATTATTTGTTTCTTCCTGTCACTGTGCAGTGAGATTAAATGTAATTTAAAAGGCAGGAATGTATGACTACAAATTAGCAGGACTTTATATACAGCATAGGTGATGAAAGGAACTCTTACGTGGTTGGTTTTTTTTTTTTTGTTCTTTTTAACTCACTTCAAAGTGGGTGGAATGTAAAAATGTGTGACTTCTATCTTAACACACTGCCTAAAGGGAGTGTGCTTTTTAGCTTTTTGTATGGCTTCGGTTAGCTCAGTGCTCTAAGGTTATCTGCCACTTGTTTAGTGGGCATTACCAGAATGGAGATACTCTCTGTCAGGAAAGAGTCCGTATTCTGTACCATTTTCGACCGTAATCTTGATTCTCACTTTAACGTGTTTTGTTTTGTTTTGCTAGGGTATTCTGTTTTTAATGCATTTTCTTGTTCAAGTACTTAAGAAGATTATTTAAAGAGAAATGTAAAAATAATTTATAACCTGGTTAATTCGCATCAAGTTAGTGTGCGGTCCCTGAAGTCTTAGTGCTTTTCACAGAATCACAGAATGGGGGGTGTTGGATGGGACCTCCAGAGATCGAGTCCAACCCCTCTGCCAAGCAGCTCCCCAGCCCAGCTTGCACAGCTCGGTGTCCAGGCAGGTTTTGAACGTCTTCAGAGAAAGAGAAGACCCCCCACCTCTCTGTGTAGCTCCAGTGCTCTGTCACTGCACTGGGAAGAAGCTCCCACACACATTTGTGTGAAACTTCCTGTGCTTCCATTTGTGGCCATTTCCCCTCATCCTATCATCACACACTGCTGAGAAGAGTCCAGCCTCGTCCCTTTGCCTCCTGCTCTTTAGATATTTATAGACTTGGATCGGATCCCTTCTTTTCTCAAGGCTGAACAGCCCCAGGTTTCTCAGCCTTTCCTCATACGGGAGGTGTTCCACGCCCTTTATCATCTCTGTAGCCCTCCTCTGAACTCTTTCCAGGAGATCCTGGTCTTTTTTGCACCGGGGAGCTCAAAACTGGACACAGTACTCCAGGTGAGGCCTCACCAGGGCAGAGTAGAGGGGGAGGATCACCTCCCTCGACCTGCTGGCCACACTCTTTAGTGCACCTCAGGATCCCACTAGCCTTCTTGGCCACCAGGGCACACTGCTCATGGCCAACCTGTCCTCCACCAGGACACCCAGGTCCCTCTCCTCAGTGCTCATCACCAACAGATCATCACCCAACCTGTACCAGTGCATGCGGTTATTCCTCTGTAGTTGAAGGACTTTACATTTTCTCTCTAAACCTCAACTGGTTCCTTTCTACTCAGCTCTCAGCCTGTTCAGGTCCTGCTGAATAGTAGCACAGCCTTCCAGCGTGTCAGCCATTCCTCCCAGCTTCATATAATCAGCAAACTTGCTGAGGGTGGACTCTATCCCCTCATCAGGGTCATTGATGAAGATGTTGAACAGGACTAGACCCAGCACCAACTTGTGATGAACACTGCTATGTACAGGCCTCCAGCTGGTCCAACTGCTATGTACAGGCCTCCAGCTGATCACAACTCTTTTGCTTGTCTGCAATGAATGTGTGCCTTCAGAAAATAGTTGGTTGTGCCAGGAGTCCTACAGTACATGTTACAGCAAGTTTGTCTCCAGACAGAGTAGTTAAGTGCAATGTTAGTAACAGGCTGTGTGTTTGTTTTTCATTTGCTGATGCCTCCAGTTCCATCACTGCAGGGCTGCTCTCTAGATGGTATCCCTTCCAGCATCTTCACTACACCACACTGCTTGGTTTTGTCCACAAACTTTCTGAGAGTGCATTCAGTGGTTAATTTTCAGCTGTTATCATCTAATTAGATACTTTGTGACTGACATGCCTTTTCTAACTACTTTTCAGAGATGCTTTAACTGGGTTCTGCTGAGGCAGGAGACACAGCAGTTGGCTGCCAAATAGGCAGTTTGGCTTTACCAAATAGTCTGCTGTAGTCTTTCTCCAAACTTGAGGTTTAAGACCTTCTAAGGAAGGCCCGGTGCAGACTATGTAAAGCTGGGTAGAGTATCCAAATCAAAAGAGAAAATCAGTACGCTAAGAAACTGAACAACTACAATACAGTTAAGTTTGCCCTTCTCAAATCTTTAGCTTGTGTTACTATCTAAGAGTATATTTGATATGCGAGTTTCTTTAAGCAATATGCAAGTCCAGTTTGTCTTCTCCTTTGGCTTTTAGTTGCTGAACTAAGATGTGCACTTTTGCCATCAAGCTTGGGCACAGCTGCAAGTATTTTTTGGGGGGGAATACGTGTTAAGAGTCAAGAGGAGAAATTTTTGTATGATTTGATTGTTTTAATTATTAGCTCTAAATTGTAATGAAATTAAACTTTTTTTTTTCTCTGGCTCTTAGGTGTTCTACACACATCAGTAGTCCTCCTCACAGAGATGTGTGAGAGAAGCCCAGACATGCTTGCACACTTTAGAAAGGTAAGTGTGAATTTGTTAGCATTACAGTACTAATTTTCATGGTTTTGTTTTGGTTTTGATGCTTCTTAATTTCTGAACTGAAAGCAATGTGTACCTTTTAAAAATAAAATCCTTACAACTGAAGAATTGTACTACCTGCTTGCTATCAAAACAATATGGAAAAAAAAGTGGGAATTGAGTGCCTACCCCTCTTCAAGAAGGGGGGGAGTTACAAAATGTCACTCTTGAAGACTGTGTAGCTAGTATGAATGTCATCGTAAAGTTAAGAGTTAGAGGATCTCCTTTGACTTTTGTTCCCTTACAGCTTTTTTGCTCTTCCTAGCGAATTTCATCAGGATGTGCATGTGTATTATTCATGAAGAAGCAAAAAAGTCTTGCATGTACACATGAACCCCTTAATCACTGCCACACCATTTTATAAACTCGCATAAAAAAAAACCAATGGAAGTTCTTGTTCTCTCAAATGGAAGTTTGTGTTGGATGCATGCTATATTACATAATTTTCCATTTTAACTTAAGGTTACATTGTCGATGTTACTCCCCCTCTGATAGGAATGTTTGCTTATTTTCCCCCCTCTTAACATGAATTTCCTAACATTAATTGCTGTAATTTGTTGTGCAGTATTGTTGCTGTATTAAAGACTACCAGGCTATCTGAAAACTTGGTTGTTTCTTTTTTACTAATCTGATTTTTGGTCAAAGAAGCAATTGAGTAAAGCTGATAAACAGAGCTGGCCATTTGCTCTTCTTGTGTCTCAAAGAGATTTATTTATTTTCATGCCCATTTTACTGTTCTTCATTGACTTGTTTGAAATCCCTAGTGTTATACACAGTTGGTCCTACTGATGCATTTTACCACTTTGGTGTGCATCTCCTCTTGTCTTGGTTGTATATGGCAGAGCAGGAATGAAAGTGAAAGAAAGATTACGGACACTTGAAATGAAAGTAGCCATTGCTGCTACTAACTGCTCAGTTATAGGTGGTAGTCTTACTAGCCTGACTCTGCAAAATGTAAGTACTAGGTTCTTGCTTTCCTAGCAATCTCTTTGGTTGTTTATGCTGTGAATGATATAACATTGATCTGTCCATAATGCCTGCTTCATCTGTTTTGTCCCTTTTGTCTGTTTGGATTCCTGCTCTGTTAGAATGAAAAGGTAAGGTTTAATTTTTGTAAATGGTGCATGCTTGCATTGAATCTGTACAAGCTTGCCTCTTGTGAGGCAGTACCAGTTAATGCCATGCTTGTGATTAATGCCACATGCTTAGATCGGTTGTCCTTGTCCAATGCTTTTTGTGTGCTGGTCTTGTCGCTAAAATTTCCTACACATAGCAGCCATGAATCTCCATTGTGGCCTTCTCAAAACATAAAACCCACTTTTCTCAAGCCCTCATTTGGGGATTTCTAGGGATTTTTTTCTGCATATGCACACTGTAGCCATGAGTGGTCTTTACCACTAACGGCTTTGTGCCTTGCCTTAAATGTAGGGCAGCTGTGGGTATGTCTTTTACGCAGAAGGAAGCAGGAGAACTGTGTAGCCACCTGTATTTGGTGTTACCATGCTGCCAAAGAACTAGTGGGTGCAGATCTATGGCTGATGTTTTTCATCAGTGAAATTTGAGTGCAGAAGACTGGTGAGGGGGCTCTCAATCAGTCTCCATGGCTGTAATAATTTCCTTTGTTTGCCTTGTCCTCAGTTCTGATAACATTCTTGCATGTTAGAAGGCAAAGCAAACAGTAATTAGGGCTCCAGGAATGTTACTGAAAATCAGTGCACTTGCGTATTACTCTCTTGTGAGGGAATGTGTGTTGCAGATTACAAAGCTTTTCTCCTGAGAGGCTGAATTGGATGGAGTATCAAACTTAAAAGAATCTTAATAATTTACTTACTCCTAGCAGTACTTGAAAAGATCAAATCTCTCATCTATGCCTGATGCTCTGTGAAAACATGTGATCAGTACTACACGGGAATGTATGTTAAAAATTTATGTGGAGCTGATGTGGTAGAGCTCCCAAACAAAGTTTTGGAAGGATGCTGTTCTAGTAGTCCTAGCAGCCTCCCTTTTCATGAGGATGGGGGTTCTTTAAATTGATATTTCCTTTTAGATATTGCTGATCAAGCTCTAGTGGATTTTGTACTTCAAAGATGCAATGTGGTGTTCAGACTCTACCTTAGATAGGAAATGCCTAGAAACATTTGAGCTGTAGATATTTATGTAACAATCTCTAGATGTTCAGGCTGAACTTTGAGGAAGAAATCTGTAGGCCAGCTTGCTTTCAAATGCAAGATTTGTTCTTGGACATGTGCTTCAAGGGTAGGGGAGAAGGAACAACAAGCTAATAGGTACATTTTCTGACAACGTTCTCTTTGCAGCTCGTTCCCCAGTTAGTTCGTATTCTGAAGAACCTTATCATGTCTGGATATTCACCAGAGCATGATGTGTCCGGGATCAGTGACCCCTTTTTGCAGGTAAGAACTGATGCAAGCAGTGATTGATAGTTCTGATGTCTCATAACACAGTGCAGGAGTAAGTATGACAAGATTGTTACCAGAGGGCAGCAGTGTTGATTTCAAGATTGGCGTTGTGTTAGAGTAGGCTGGGTAAATGCTATTCGTCTACCTTGGTGAAAGACACCAAGTGGTTTAGTTTAAACAGAGGTTGTCATGCCCTATGATACTGAGCAAAAGTTGTGTCAAAATCAGGAATTGTAGGGGTTGGAAGAGGCCTCCAGAGATTGAGTGCAGCCCCTCTGCCAAGCAGCTCCCCAGCCCAGCTTGCACAGCTTGGCATCCAGGCAGGTTTTGAATGTCTCCAGAGAAGGGAGACCCCACCACCTCTCTGTGCAGCTCCAGTGCTCTGTCACTGCACTGGGAAGAAGTTCCCACACACATTTGTGTGAAACTTCCTGTGCTTCCATTTGTGGCCATTTCTCCTCGTCCTATCACCACACACTGCTGAGAAGAGTCCAGCCTCGTCCCTTTGCCTCCTGCTCTTTAGATATTCATAGACTTGGATCGGATCCCTTCTGAGAAGGGAGAAGAAACAATGAATGTTGGTCTTGCAGAAATGTCCCTAGTTTGGCACTGGATATACTCTTTAACAGTTTTGGCCTATTAGAAGAAAAAGAGCACAGTGTTAGCCTGTTAATGTTGTTAAAGATCTTAGAATAGAAAGAAATCTACATTATGCTTTCAAATGGAAAATTAGCCTTTTGTTCTGCTTCTTTGCCACTGCTAAAGAAAAACATTGAATTTCATGGCCCTTACATAAAAGACTTGTATTGAGTGAGATTTTCTTTATTTTGTCGTGTAGGTGCGAATCCTGCGGTTACTAAGGATTCTAGGGCGAAATGATGATGATTCTAGTGAAGCAATGAATGACATACTTGCACAGGTGAGACCTGCAAGGTTATTCAGCTTACAGTTTCTCTTCTCATTTGCTTATTATTTGGATTCAGCAGCTCTGGTGAAGATACAGCTGCTTGCCACACTGTGGTGAATTTTGCTACTTAGGGGTGTGTATTCGTGGACATGATGCAGTAAAGGCTACTGAGTTTCGCTGCTTCTTCTACAGAGCAGCACAAAGGGGATCCCCTTTGGAGGCAATGGAGTCACTTATTTTGTTTCTTTCCTCTAGGTTGCTACTAATACAGAAACAAGTAAAAATGTGGGAAATGCCATTCTCTATGAAACTGTGCTGACTATTATGGACATAAAATCTGAGAGTGGACTGAGAGTAAGTTGTCTTTGCCATGGCCTTTTTGTGTTAGAGCTATTTGTTGTAGAGGACACATGAGGCAAAAAAAAGCCCTGAGGTTGCTTCTATGTAAGACTGTAGCCTCTTTGAAGGGTGTACATAATGTTTGTGGTGGAAATGCAAAGTCACGGCCTGAAACAGTGATGGAGCACCTGGTGGGAAGGCAGGGCCAGCCATGGGAGCTCAGCTGCATGCAGTGCACCTGAGTGACCAGAGGGGCTGGAGCCAGGATCAGCCCTTCCCAACCCTCATTTAAAGGTTGGCAGTGGAGGTGAGGGTAATATCTCTGGAGATCCCTGCCTACCTGAGGTGTTCCATAGATAAGCACATTTTCTTCCATTCTTTCTGCATCCACAGCTGCTGCATTTGAGTTTGTTCTCATTTGCTGCAGCCAAGGAGGTTGTACTAGTACAAGGGGAAAAAAGGAAAAAAAGAGGGGGAGGGGCAACAAAACTTCCTGAGGACTGTTTCTCCTCAAGTAGGGGAGAGAGCTGATACTATGTTTGTCTTAGTTGTTTTTTTTTTTGCTTCATCAGGCTCCTGAGTTTTGTTATGCTTTTGGCCAAGAACCATAGTACTAACATTGCCTTTAAAGTCACCTTGAAGCTGTGAAGGAGGACTTGTTGGTCAGTAACCTTTTGTAACTTTTTCTGCAGGTGTTAGCCATTAACATCCTAGGCCGTTTCTTATTAAACAATGACAAAAATATTAGGTAAGTTGTATGAAGTGTGCTCAATCTTTGCCCAGTTTAGAATCTCTTAAAAAGCAAAGACACAAAGATGACTCTATGTAGAACTTTCCAGGACGGGGTTCTGGGGAGTGTTGTTAAGTGGGGTAAATGTGACTGACTAGCTTTCTTTTTTTCTTGGTGAGTTTTCTCTGCTAAAACCTTAACTATGGCTCTGTCCCTATTAGTTGAGTCTAGGCGTGTAATGTAATTCTTAATGTGATTTCTTAATCTGGCTGAGTGGTTGGTTTTTTTCAGTATTCTATAAATCTCCTGTCTTGTCCCAGCTGGTCAGCGATGACATTCAAATCAGAGTGGACAGTGGATACTTTTCAAATTAAACAAGGAGTTTTCTTGTTTGTTTGTTTTTCCTGTCTGTATACTGTTGTCAGAAAGAAGTAATGGTTGTGCGCTAATCACTGTGAACACGGAATTGCTGCAACTGCCAGAATCTAGTCATATCTGTAGGCATTATTATTACAAATCATGGCATGAGTAGAGGGCTCTAGCTTTGGGAATTGCAACTCATTTAGGAGTTTGTGTTTCATATGTGGAGATCTAAAATTTAATTGCCTTGATTTTTCAAAGTGAAGACTGGACATGAGAAAAAAACTTTACTTTTGGATAATAGGGCACTGGAGCAAGCTACCTGGAGAAGTGGTGGAGTCTCCCTCTCTGGAGATATTCAAACCTGCCTGGATGCTTTCCTGTATAACCTGCTCTTGCGAGGGTAGGAGGGGGATGTTGTGCTAGATGATCTCTGCGAGTCCCTTCCAACCCCTTTGGTTCTGTGGACAACTGGAATGAGCCAAGGATGTCTGAGCAGCAGGCTATCATTAGGCATGTTATAGTTTTGTATGGTAACTCTACTTGAGCTGGGCAAGGTAGTGCCATGGAAAGTCCTTGCTTGTTACTGAGGAGTAGAAGAGTGCTCTGCTCTGTTGCAAAAGAATGTGGTTAGGTGTATTTGTGTATAGAAATTGAATGCTTACCATTAACTATTTTTGTTATACTATATACTTATCCCAGATACGTGGCTTTGACATCATTGTTGAAAACTGTGCAGACAGACCATAATGCAGTACAGAGACATAGAAGCACAATTGTGGACTGCCTGAAAGATCTGGATGTCTCCATTAAAAGGTAATTTTTTCTTCCCCAGACAAAAAAGTAGTGTCACATTATCCTGAAGTAATGTTAAATTCTTAAATAAATGATTCTAGATTAAACTTAGACAGTGGTAGAATTCAAATTTACTAGATAGTTTATGTTCAGATCATCTGAACAGTGTCCTGTTGTGCTTTCTTGGTATTTGTTTAACCTTCTCTGGACCATGAGAGAGCTTACAGCCTGATTCATTGTACTATAGGAAGACTTTTTTTTAATGTACTCAGTATAAAGTTCTTCCTCTGATCACTTTTAACTACTTCAGTTGAGTTCCTTTCACTTGTAACATCTTTGTCAGCTACTCATAGGTACTACTGAATCAGTTGATCACAATTCTACTGGCTTGTGTGAAGTACTACACTTAATTGCCTAAATCAAGTACTTCTGACCCGTGTTTGTTTCACTACTCTCTTCCTGATCGGTATTCATTCTGTAACTGGTTGTCTTGAGCTCAGTGCAGCATAAAGCAAGCATGTCAGTGACAGGGACTGTTGCATCCCTTTTGCATTGGGTGGAATTCTGTTGTGGGCCAGAATTTCATTTGATCCTTGCTACATCATGAACGTTTTATTTCTTTTAGAATTGCTCATCCTTTTATGTTCATCTTGTCTAACCAATTAGATATGCCAAGGATACTTGTGCTGGAAGGTGTTCTTCGAATTTATGACTCTTTGAATCAGGTCCAGATTTTTAACAGTATTACTCTCTAACATGTAGAGAATAGGAAACAATTTGGGACTTTCTTCTGAAGCTTAGTTTGAACGGTTATGAAACGGGTGTAATGTAATTCCATTTTACAATACACTATCCTAAAAGGTAAATCTTTATCTTATGTTCAGCAAGTCAGGCAATCAGTGTGGTGCCAGAGTCAGTGTGATGTTAGGCTCTGGAACAGCAGAGACTTGTTCAGGTTTTGGGTGGAAGGCCACAAAAGCATTTTACTGGCACCTGTTAGGAAAACATGCTGCCAACAATGGAGCTTCGTGTATGAGTGCTGTTGGAGGATGAAGCCTTTGAGTGATCCATCGGCAGAGCACTGAGCCGTGCTGACACTCAAGCTGCTGACAATGCGCTGTTCTCATTGAAGCAATTCATTGTATAATGGAGTACCCAAACAGAAAGTTTTGAGGTCTGGAACTTGAGAGAAAGACATACCTGGTTTTGGTTGACATCTAAGGTATGGCCTGTTCTTGTCATCTTTTGAATATTGCAGTGCAATCTGGTCTATGTAGTGTAATTCAGAATAGCTTTGCTATTTAATCCAAGTCTTTGTCTGCTTAATGTGATCAAATTCCATAATTAGGGACTTCGTAACAGAAATGTGGCCTGTAATATGATTGAATGTGAGCAGTATGTGTTCAGATAAATGCCTGATGTTAAGATTGTAAAGTGCTTATGTGCACCTGCAGTATTGACGTAACTACAGTAATGTGATTGAACGACTAAGTAACGTGGGAACTTGTAACCTGGCTGGGTTACATCTGAGAAGAACCAATTGGATGAATGAAAACAATTCTAGTAATGATCTGAATTTTCAACCAGCCACAGCCATAAAATAAGAGTTAACAGTTTAGTTAGGTGTTAAGATTGAATGTGAAAAAATACTTGTTTAGGTAGGTCATTCCAAAAGTGATGCCTCCAGTTTATTTCCACAGGAACAAGTACAAAGAGTACAGTAACATACTTTGTAGCTGAGAATTTGCTTTATCAAAACAGTATTTCTCAACATAATCACCACTATTAGTCGATTTGGACCAGTGAGCTGCTGTAGACATCATTCATTTGACTCTCAGCTACAGGAAGAATGATAAGGAATATCCAGGGAGCTACAAGCCTGTTGGCTGGACCTCAGTGCCAGGTCATATCAACTGTTGGATTACACTGAGTGTTCAGTTGTAAAGAATAGTCAGTTACTTAGTGAGACTGCTTTAATACATTTCAACATAGCAGGTTGTTATGGTTGTACAGTTACATGCCCAGAAGTAAGTCACACTTGAAGACAGTAGTCTTCATTTGAGGAATGTGGAACAGATAGAGACGTCGTGGTACTAATATAGTAATAGAAGGGACAAGGATTAGCCTCTTACATTTTTATATGGAAAGTAATGTCATGTAGCCAGGACTTTGTCTAATTGTGGTGACAGGGAAGGAATGAATTCCGAAAAAGACGCTACAGTAATCCTGAGTTCTAGCAACCTTTTGTAGTCTGTCTGCCAGGGCATGATAAAGCTTATCAACTCTGATGTGTTCGAATCTCTAATGGATGGAGAACAAAATGGATTTGAAGACTTCTGAAACTAAAGAAATCTTGTTGTAGCTGGTGTAACTTTGTTATTGCAGTTGTGTCAGAAGTGACCAATGTGTAGCTATGAATACTTGTACCTTAACACTAATGGATTCTAGTTGCTGAAAGATATTTCAAACCTTAAGGTATCTTGGGCAACTCCCCCAGCTGCACTCCAGTTATGGTTTTCTGGCGTGGCTATTTCTTGTTTTTTCCTGAACAAGAAAATACTGTTGCGTTTAATCTTGTGAGAAGAGCCTTCCATAGTAAGATTGTTCTTTTAACCAAAAGGTAAGTGCATTTGAGTAACTATACTTGTTTATTTTACTTCACCAGGAGAACGTACTTTGTTTTCTATCCCTTACCCTAGGCGTGCAATGGAACTGAGTTTTGCTCTTGTTAATGGGAACAATGTTCGTGGAATGATGAAGGAGTTGCTGTATTTCCTAGATTCATGTGAGCCAGAGTTCAAGGCAGACTGTGCATCTGGAATATTCCTTGCAGCAGAGAAGTATGGAATCGATTTGCTTGCCATTATTTTTTTTTTTTCATTTATCAGATTTGTGAGATTTTTGCCTTGTTGGGGAAGGGAGGGGATAGACACTTGAGAGAGTGAGTTGATTGTGGGATTTATTGGTTTTACTCCTGCTGAAGAACAGGGCATACTAGTGCTTCAGGGCACACTAATGCTCCCTTGTGGGCAGTCCTCATATCGCTAAGCCAGTTGAGTTTATTGATTTATGTTGTTCTTTGGAGCAGGTTTTGTGTTGGTACCTTGGCCCTTTGCCCCTTCCACATGCCGTCTTAGGCGAGCTCCCTGATTACATCTGCAAGTGAGGTGATTTCATTATAGTTGAGCCATTGTAATCAATAGTCTGAATTTGAAGCATGTGTAAGATATGGCTGTGCTTGTATATTCATTCAGCATTTCAGTGTCAACATTAATAACAAAAGGTCAAAAAATTAAGTTATTTTTTTATTCTAAGAAATAGTGAGCCAGGAGGTAACCAAAAGGAGGAAGAGTTTTTGTTAACTTTGCTGATTTTCTTGCTGGTGTCTTGCTTGCTCTAATTCTTATTTTTGTCAGATATGCTCCTTCCAAACGCTGGCACATAGACACAATCATGAGAGTCTTAACAACGGTAAGTAAAATAGCCTCTCTTGTGTGTGACTTTGTCCAAATTCTTGAATTCTATAGCAAGTACTTATATAATAGTGACTAAGGCAGGTAGTCACAAAGTAACTGTGATAGTCATTATTAGGAGAAACGTATGATTTCTGAAGTATGCAAGAAGACAGTGTGTAGGAAAGTTTCTTCTACTGTAGTGACTAAGTCAGGGCAATTCCCGTGTTTTCTGTCGTTCTAATACACTGTCCTTTGAGGAGACAGTGAACACAGCCTTAAGTAACCTGCAAGGAAGGGATTGAAACAATTTACTGAAATTATTCTGAGCGGAGTCTATCAAAAGGTTTTGATAGAACTGTAACAGCAGCTCATTGTTTTGGGAGTTTGACTGTTGCTTTTTCACTAACTGAATCTCTTTGTAGACTTCACAGTTGAGGTTGGAACTGGAGTAGTGTTTGAGCAAATGAGAGAAGAGGGCTTGATGACTTGGGTAGGCAGTGTGTTCTCTGATGCAGTGCAATGGGAGGAGATTTACCTTTATTAGTGTGTTTACATTTGAGAAGTTCAAGAATTGAGACTTGCTTCTGGGCTACTGTGACACCCTGAAACTGAGGAACTTGGATTCCTCTGGGCGTAGAATTGATTTCCACTTGAAGGTTGGTAGGCTGTGAAAATTGCTCTCATATGACTCACTTTTATTAAAGTAACTTCCCTCCTTTGACTGCTAGGGAAAACCATTTCTAGAGTTACAGTCATGAGGCTGCCTACTGCAGACTCTTATAGATAAATATCCTATCCAGATTACTAGACTTATGAGAATTAATACAGAAATACTGTCAGCTCCTGGTTTTGCCTAGCTGGATTTTCACTTAGATGGCTTAATTGGGCTCGTTTAATTTCTCTTTTGAGTGATTATTTTCAGTGCCAGAGGGAGTGTGCAAACAAAAACCTGTTTTGAGCAATGTACGTCTTTCCTTTAGCAGTAATGCTAATGTAGAGTCTGGCTTTCAGGAAGTGATGAAAAAGCTGCTTTGTACCCTCAGAGTTTGTCTTAGAGCCTTCTGTTTAATAGAAGCTTTTCTGTGGTGGTCTCATTCTTACGTGGCATAGAAATAGAACAGGATTCTTATGTGTATATCCTATCCTCTTGACAGACAGTTTTTTATCTACACTGTGGCTTTCTCCAAGTATAGCTGAGTGAGAATGTACTGTTCTTTACTTCAACAAATCTGGGTTTGCTCAAAATCAATTATCAAGTACTTGAGGATGATAGGGTTGATTTTTAAACGTGTGTGAATCAGATTGCTTTGTGAAGGATGGCAGCAGTTGCTGGGTGTTAACTGAGAAGTTATATAATGAATCCTAACAATTTTTTCTCCCAAATACATGTGTTCTTGCAGGCAGGAAGTTATGTTCGTGATGATGCTGTTCCCAACCTGATTCAGCTGATAACTAACAGTGTGGAAATGCATGCCTACACTGTGCAGAGACTCTATAAAGCCATCCTTGGTGATTACTCTCAGGTAATACCTAATACAAGCAGCTTTGATTTCCTTACTACACTGCAGTAAATGTATTTGCTAAACATATCGAGGTAAATCAGCATCATGCTGTCTATTTCCAGTGGACAGATTGCAGTGAAAATATCTGTTCTTCTGCTGTAAGGATTTGCTTGGCTGGAGGGAAGAATAAGTTTGCTGTAGAAAGTAATGGTGGTTTAGGTTTTTTGTACAGAAATGCCTTTATCTCTGAGGCATCTTTTTTGTTTTTTGATTCCAACAGCAGCCACTGGTACAAGTCGCCTCCTGGTGCATAGGAGAGTATGGAGATCTTCTGGTATCTGGTCAGTGTGAGGAAGAGGAGCCAGTACAGGTATAATCTGAGAAGGAGCAAGTGTGTGCATTTGGCTGAGGCTGGAGCTGTTTGATGATGGTTATGTGAGGGGATTGGTTGCAGTGGTTGGTTAGTGTCAATGATTTAAGGGCTGGTTCGGCCCGGTTCTGTGACGATTGGTGCGGGGGACCCACAGACCCACGGCCCAGGAAAGGGGAAGGGGGAAAGAGGGAAAAGGGAGATGGGCCTAGAAACAAAATTAACAACAATCTGTGAAGGAAGGCTAACTTACTAAATAAGATACTGGAATGCAAAATAACACAATATAATACAATATAGTTGGAATTGAAGCTAATAAATTAAATAAAATGAGCAGGAGAGTGTCTGATAAACCCAAGGCCTTACACTAACGCTGGAGGTGAGATGGCAGCGAGCAGCCGCTGCTGGGTCTATCCGAAAGGAAAAGAGTGAGTCTCGTGACATGCAGGCAGTTTTTATCTTTCCCTCAGAGCAGAAAAACGTAAAAATGCAGAGCAATGCCAAGTCCTCTGGGGGACGTAGTTCTTCTCTTCTGAGACAGGTACACCCGAACCATCAATGATCCACGGAGCTGGAGCGTTAACTCTTTAACTCTCAGTGCACTACGTGATGTTATGATGTGGAATACCAATACCAAAGATCATAAAGCCATGACAGTTAGTAGTGCTATCTATGATAGTGATGGGTCTGGGAATGGGAACTCCTTTCTGTGCTGCTGGCATGGGCTGTATAAACATACCCAGCTTTGTCTCTGAAGAGTGCTGCTGTGCTGGTCAGAGTAACGTCATTTTGCTTCTAACCTAGCTTGCATAGTTTCTACTGGGATTTTAGCTCTGTTTTGATAATTGCTTTTTTTTTTAATATGTGAAACAGGGCTTTGTCTTAAATTTTACTTTAAGATATCCACCTGTATGCATCTGTTTCATGCACTGCATATGTGCTGCACATTCACAAAGTTAATGAGGAGGTAGGAGATGCCCATGAAGCAAGAGAAGTCATTGCGGTATACCATGCTTGCTGCAGAGCCTCTCTCTCTCTCAGCCTAACCTTTCTGTACCTTTTCAGGTAACAGAGGATGAAGTTCTTGATATTTTAGAAAGTGTTCTGATATCTAATATGTCTGCATCTGTTACACGAGGCTACGCTCTCACTGCCATCATGAAGCTTTCCACAAGGTTCACCTGCACTGTCAAGTGAGTTTTCTTTGATATTGCTCTGCATAGGATTTTGCTGCAAATATGCTGGCATTGGTTGTCTTTAGTAGAGCTATTATTTGGGTGTGTTTTATTTCCATGGTTAATAGTCTTCTTACTGGCTTTTACAGTTCTCCTTTGCTTGCAAGCTGAAAGACTTCCACCAATTCATACTGTTTTCTGTTTGTGAAAGTCCTCTACTGTGTGGGCAGTATATATCACAATGTGCTTGCTTGAAAACTTAATAATGGGAAGGAAAATACTTTTGATGCACTCCTTCTGTTGTTTTGTTTTGTTGAGAAGAAAAACAACCTTCTTTTGTATTACGGGTTGGCTGTGGGTCATTGAGCTTTGGTATGCTGTACCTTATGGTGACATGTTGATCAGCTACTGACTATGCTGGGGAGAAACAGGAGCACTTAAAAAACCGGTGATGCATAGATAATTTAAGAAAGCAGCAGTGACTACCATTTCAAATGAGTTATACACTACGCTTCTTGAGCATAGGTCAATTAGTGTCTTTTGGATCGTGCATGCTAATTTCTTGCTCTTTGCAGCTAATTCCATATTTTTTGTTTAATTTTTTCCCTTTCACTTTCCTCATAGTCGCATTAAGAAGGTAGTTTCCATTTATGGCAGCAGCATTGATGTGGAGATACAGCAGAGGGCAGTGGAATATAATGCACTATTTAAAAAATATGATCACATGAGGTAAGTGCTGATGAGTTTTAATGTTTGAAAAAGCTAATAATCTACCCTGATCTTCTATGTAGTACATACAGAAAGCTTAAACTGGTTATTCTGGTAAAATTAAAGAGGAACTACAATCCCTTCCTGATCTACTACGAGGTGTTTTAAAAACTTTGGATATCCTGTGGTAAGTGTTCTGAGATCACAGGCTTGCTCTTCCAAAACACTTCTCCCATTTTGAGCTTGAAGTTGGCTATTGTTCTCTTTTTGGTGGTGAATCTTAAATTTGCTAGCTGAGTGTCTGCAGGTAACTTACTGTGCCAACCTTAACGGTCGTTAGGTTCAAGCTGATCTTAAAACACCTTTGGAATAATCATGCAGAAATCCACTGACCTCTTTTCTGAAGCTTTGCTCTGAACTTGAGGTATTTCTTCTGTCAATGTTTCAGTTTTTCAGAGCATCTTTTTAAGTTACTCTTTCCTGTAGAACCTGTTTAAAATCTTGTCATGGTTTGCAGGACAGTTTGACCCGGTACTGTGACAATTTAGGCAGGGGACCCACGGGCCCACACCCCGGGGAAGGGGAAGGGGGAAAAGGGAAAAGGAGAAGGGAGATGGGCCTAGGAACAAAACAGCGGCAACGATCTGAGGAGGAAAGCTATTTTACTAAATAGATATCAGAAAGGAAAAATAACACAATATAATATAATATAATTGGAATTGAGGCAAATGAATCAAATAAAATGAGCGAGAGAGAGAGTGTCCGATAAACCGAAGGCCTTACGCTAACGCTGAAGGCGGACGGCTGCAACAAACACCCACTGCCAAGCTCGGTCCCGAAGGGAAGAGAGTCCCGTGACTGCAGACAGTTTTTATCTTTCCCTCTGAGCGTAAACACGTAAGAACGCAAAGCATCGCAAAGTCCTCTGGGGAATGGAGTTCTTCTTCTCTTCTGAGACAGGCATACCTGGAACTATCGATGGTCCACGGAGCTGGAGCATTAACTCTTTAACTCTAAATGCACTACATGATGTTATGATGTGGAATACCAGTACCAAAAATCATAAAACCATGACAAATCTCAAGTTCTGCTGGAAAATGTGTGCTATTTTTCTGCACCACTCAGCATACCTGTTTTAAAATTCTTGAGCATATTAACCTCCTTATCTTAATCATTGAAAAGTCCCCATTCATCATTGTTTTACTCAAGTAGCCATTTCTCCAAGAAAGTTGATAACTAATGCTGTAATTCATCATGGTCATTAATCTGCTGTGTGTAACAATTTATTGTTGATGTATAGGAGAACCATACCAGGTATACCACAAAGAACACAAAGATTGGAGGAGATTTCGGGATTAACTTCAGAGATTCTTGAAAACTTTCCATAAAATGGCATTCTGATTACACGCCTATTCTGAAAATAGGTCTCATCTATATTTTTGCCTGATCTGGAAACATTGAAACTCTGTTTCGTCAAGATGATGGAATAAGATAAATCGTTGAGGAGCATCCATTCTAGAATCTAGATGAGAGTAGAGTAAAAAAATGGATGCCACTAGACTAAATATTGCCTGTGTTTGTAGGGGCTTTCAGACTTTTTTTTTCTATTTCCTCCCCCCACCAATCACTTTTCCCATTGGTACAATCCTATTCCCTATTGTGTGGGATACAGATCCACATGATGTTCTCTGTACCATGGGATCTGTGCAGTGACTCAAATTGTGCTCTTGGTAGAGTTATGTTAGTGAGCTAGGGTGTGTGTGCTGACTAGAGCTTCACATGAGGCTTTAGGAATGTGTTAAGAGCCTTTTGGTCAGAGTTGACCATTGCAGGCAGCAGTGTCTGATGGTCATCTGGCTTTTGATCCACTGGCATTGTATTGCCATTCATAGTTTTGGGAAATTCAACATAAGAAAACCAATGTGAACTTGACTCAGCTTTACAAGAGAGCATTAATAGAGCATTAGTGCTTGGTGTTTTTTCTTCCCCCTAGCATATTTTAGCATTCATTACAGTGTAAATGTCAGTGTTTAATAGTTTCTGTTCCTTAAGACTTTGTTTATGTCCAAATACTTGGCCCATTTTTGGGGTTACTGTGTTGGTAGTCTGAGTTACTCATTATGTGCTGTGCTTTGAGGCATGGTCCATGATGGTAATGGCTCTTCTTGTATTTATAGACTAATTTTCCCTGTATGACATTTGTTTTTGTTGTGTTGAAGTCAGAGTACTGTGTCCTGTGCTTCTTCTCCTTTGGTTTCTGTATCCTTTAAGGAGGGGGTACTCTTGAGGACTAAACTTACGCTTCTTAGAAGCTTGAATTTGACTTACGAGGGTGTGATGGTTGGCTTTTCCAACCTGCTTTTGTTACCTATTTTGGCCATTCAGCTGAGCATGAAACAGAGCAGTCAGACTTCCTGTATCTGCAGTTAATTGCTCAATCATTTAATCTGCTTTGTTATCCTAGTCCCATTGTGAAAACTGTGTCCAGTATTAGCTGAAAATAAGGGTATTGTTTGGCTTTCAGCTGACATCTAATGTATATATACTGACACAATATGGCAGGGATCATTTTTGGCCACCTGAAGCTGTTATATAGTCCTATAGCATCCCTGCAGTGGAGCCGAAAGGAAGAGGCAGGTTGTGCTATGTGCGTTCTCCTGAATATTTGAATGTTTGGATTGGGATCCAAGAAAGTGGCACAGAATAACTATGTCAGCTTCTTTCAGGCCAGCCCTGCTTGAGAGAATGCCGGTGATGGAGAAAGTCACTACCAATGGCCCTACTGAGATTGTACAGACCAATGGAGAGACAGAAACGGCAGTACTGGAAACCAAACCTCCACACTCTGGATTGCAGACTGGTAGCCAGGTAATGGAAACTGATCTAACCTAAGTTTCCACTGCCTGTCAGCTTGGAGTACTAGCCTCTGACCTTTCAACAGTAAGCTGAGGCAGTCTCCCTTCCTGTCCGTACCTCTTTTTGAGTTCTGGCCTGGTGATTAATCACATCGCATTTCTGCTCTGATGGTTCCAGTGCCAAGAACAGATGTGTGGAAGAGGTTATTGTAGGGAATGCAAGAGCATGAAGGGATAAAACCATGTATCCCCAACCTGTTTGTGTCCTCAGACTCTATCCCTCTGTTATCATTCTGCTTCCAAGAACTTGGAAATTTGATCTCTTGGAACTGTAACCAAACTGAGAACTTCCCTGATCAGTCAGCAGCTCTGGTCTTTAATCTGAGGACAAGTGGAATTCATCCAGTTTGTAAGGATATGAATACGTAACTTCTTTTCTCATTAGGCAAATGATTTGTTGGACTTGCTGGGGGGAAATGATATAACACCTGTAATTCCCACTGCACCTACAAGCAAGCCAGCCTCTGCTGGTGGGGAGCTCCTTGACCTACTGGGAGACCTCAACCTAACAGGTGAGTAGGCTTCATCTCTTGAAAGTCTACGTAACCTCAGTCCTGGGGTGGGTCAGGATGATTGCTGAAGATGCAAGGGACTGGCTTGTTCATCACTATTAAGACCCTGTCTTCATGACTGTTCTTGTCAGGGTCTGCATTAGCATACAGGTGGGCATTATCAGGGGATGACATCAGGAGTTGACACGCAGTGTTTAGACAGTGGGACTTTTGTATTTTCACATTCCAGTCTGGGAACACTGTGAGCCTTTCCAGAGAGTAAGATACAAAAAATGACTGCATAGTGCCTGCTAGCTCACGAGGAGCCAGTCCTTGTTGGATAAAAGCGGGCAAATGACAACAAAATAATGATTTGTGTATTGCTATTTGAGCAGTTGATAGTTGGAGAAGGAGTAATTACCCTTCATTCTATGACAGCTAAATCTAATAATTCTCCAACATTTCTTGTAGGTTCCCCAGTATCTGCCCCTGCACCCCAGATATCACAGCCTCCATTCCTGCTTGATGGACTGTCATCACAGCCTCTCTTCAATGATATTGCTGCAGGTTAGGGACATCTGAAACCTTAGCTGAAGGTGGCACAGCAGAAGAGGAAACAAGGGGTAGTAACGAAAAGGAGATTTCATTATGAAATGTGATAAACGCATTGGAGCAGGATGGGAGGTTGTTTATCTACAGAAGAGTTTGTGTTCTGGGGTAAAGGAAATGAGTTCTGTGATGCTGAGAATGATGTTTAGATTCTCAAGTCTGCTACTCTTTTGTTTTCTACAGGAATCCCTTCAATTACTGCATACAGCAAGAATGGGCTGAAGATTGACTTCAGCTTTGAGAGGTCAAACACCAACCCCAGTGTCACTGTAATCACAATACAGGCCTCCAACAGCACAGAGCTGGATATGACAGATTTTGTTTTCCAAGCTGCAGTACCAAAGGTAGAACCACTTAAGGCAACTACAGGGACAGGTAGAGGGCCAGCTGCAAGTGCCTTCTGATCAGTACTTTAGTGTAGACAGAAAGAAGTGGCATGGGTGAGCTGTTAAAAGGTTCTCGTGCTCAGTTTAGTCATCACCTTTCTAATCCAAAGTTAAGGATATAAACAGAACGTAGGATGGGTTCCTGTCAGAAAAGATTTCATCAAAGCAGATCATCTTATTTTAAAGTCACCATTTTTCAGAAAAACAGCTAAACCATGCACAGGGAAATGTTGGGTCAAAAAAAAAAAAAAAAAAGACCAAGGTAAATCCTTCCCTTTCTTTGTTCTTAGTTTCTAAGAAATATATTGTACTCTTTGTAGCTATGAATATGTGGAAAAAAGAAAATTCTTTGGAGGTATTAGCTGCTTATAAAACTTGAAGTGAGTTCCCACATTGCGATTACTGACTATTCTCCTTAAAGCAGTTAGTTGTCCTCTTGGAATTAGCTGCAGTGCAAAACAGGGGATGGATACTACCAAGTCTGTAGTAGAGTAGAACATTTAAGCAAGATTTGATTGAAATGTTGAAATTTGGGAAAACGTATTCACTTCCCAGAGTTTTGCTTCTGAGAATTACTAAGCTCTGACTTCAATTTGGAAAAAGTTTTGTACCTGCCACAGGAAGGAGTCAGGGAGAGAATCTCTAGCCTCCTGGGGTTAGAGATTTGCTGAGCAGTGTTGGCTGTTCCACCTGAGAGACAAAATTGAAACAGTGCATCACTGCTGATATTGATAGACCACAGTATGCCCTAATTCCCTCATATTTGTGCCATCTGGATCTTCGTGTAGAAATATGGTGGGCCAGTGAATATATTGTTCGTTGCAGATAAGGGATTGAAGAACTAATTACTTCACTTCCTTGTGTTTGTTCATGTACTGTAAGGACTTAATTTCTTTTTGTCTATACTTATATAAACTAATACTTTTTTTTTCTTCTCTGATGAAGCATCAACTTTTCATTTTTGTTCTTCAGACATTTCAACTGCAGCTTCTGTCTCCCAGCAGCAGTGTCATCCCTGCATTTAACTCGGGGACCATTACACAGGTCATTAAGGTCCTGAATCCACAAAAGGTGAGTGATTCTGAGAACAGTTAAAAAGACACTGTTTGGAAGTTGTGCATTTAATGATAGGGAATTATGTTTTGTAGTGAGAATTTTTTTTTTTGCTTAGGGCTAGGAGAATATTATGGAAAGAAATACGAAGAAGACAGGAGGTTTGAGACAAAGATTTGGCTTTGTTTAGTTATACTTCTAAAACAGATTCAGTGCTTTGCCATCTTGCATTTGTGGATGTCTGTTGCATCAGCACAGTTGTTAGCCAAGTTTCTAAACCCTCTCTGTAGAGGAGCAGAACTTAGTGTCTGTGGTGTAGAAGTCTGAAATGGTAAGATGCTTGCTTCTCTATTTAAAGTTCCCTCTTGCTGTCTGCAGGCGGCATTTCTTGAAAGTTGTTAACAAAAAATAGCTTGACCCCTAATCTTTGCCAAGTTATCCATTTTGTTTAGTATATTAGTGTATATTTAAATAGTTGAGGGGAAGAGTGTTTTGCTGTGCTTTAATCATAATTCTTGATAGAGAGGTTTCTGAGACTGGGGGGAGATAAAGGGTAGACTTAAGAGGAGAGAGGGATATGGCCACACCTCCTCCTTAGGAGGTTTAGCAGTGAGGTGACATCAGAAAGAAAAGTGCAAATTATTTCAATTATTTTATCCCTTTTGGGACACTATTGACATCTTCCTGACACTTGCTTCTTTAGTACTTAGGTACTGCTGTAGATGTTAAGCTGACTGATGTTTAAAAAGTTTAAAAAATTCTCAAATTTTAGCCAAAGATTTTGCTGAAATTGCTGTCTTCTAGTGCACAGTTCCCGTGATCTTCCCTTGTCAGTGTACTCCCTTTTGGCTCTAGTAAGGCATGCAGATAATTATTCTGTCTCATATAATTCTGTTATGAATGCAGTGTGGGTTCTGGAAGAGACCTGAAAGTTATTTTATAAACACAAGGGGGTTTAGAAGCTTTCCTGTGAAGTACTAGAAGTCAGAATGTATCCTTCTCATGTGGGCCTCATAAACTGAAATATGCATTCTTTTTAGAAATTCAGATCTCCTGTGAATCCTTGAGAATAGAGAGGTGCAAGCTAGTATCCTGCTGCCCTCTGCTGTTACCCACTGTTTTATACCTCTTCCATACTTCCAGTGCTTAGTGTTCTTTAGATTACTGTTGACTGCAAGTGCAGCTTTTCAAGAGTGGTGTGCATGAGATAGTTTAGATTACCTCAGATATTCTGAAGTAAACAACCTCAATTTTATTGCTTAGGAGGTAGCTCTTTGTCTTTTCAAACAAAAGGTCTGTTCATCTGGTTGTGGGCTGTTATTAAGCTGGACTGAAACTAATGGTGAAGATGGGGAGAGCTGTAATGAGCAGACTGAAAGACTGACAGAATTTAACTTTCTGAAGAGTAGACGAACAAAGTTGTACTCTTACAGTGTCCATTGCATGCTACAACAGCCAGTTACCCAGGACAGTGCCAACTATAACCAAAACTAACACTGATTGTATTGATTTATTGGTATAAAGTTAGTTTTTGTTAGTGATGAGACTGTTTATCCAGGGGCTGGCTGGAGCTGTCTTTGTCCTCCTTTTCCTTCTGTTATCCTTTTAAAATATTTTCCTGTAGGCTTTTTTGGGGGCAGTGAAGAGAACAAGAAAGCTGGCTGGAGTATATTGTACTCTGTCTGTTATTAAGAGCCTCCTAGTATCTGGATCGCAGCCACACAACAATGTTTAAAGCAGTCTCTGAGCTGTTCCATCATTTAGCCACAGCAGGAAGAAACATTCTTAGAGATGATGTCTCCGCTATTTCTTGAGCTATTTCATCCAGTGCTACTGATCTACGCAAGTTTCTAAACTGCTTCTCTGAGTCAAAAGCTAGCATAGGAAATAATCCCTTTCTATGTGTAAGCCTAAGTGCAGTGTAGCAAAGTTCAGATCTGCCTCCTGCTTTCTTGCATGGTTAATTGGGATTGCAAGATGGTTATTATATTTAAGGACCTCAGTGTTTATGAGAGCAGGACTAGTGCCAAGAGAGAACTGAATGGAAGCTATGCTATAATTTTTCTGAGAAAATTTATACTTGACCTGAGAAGTCCAGTGAGCAAGCAGCATCCTACCTAGATTAAGCTTTTATCTGCAGTGTCATAGGTTACCTTGCACATACTTCCTTTAAGCTTTTCTGGTGAGGAAGGATCTGTGTTTTGTTTTTGCAGGGGACATGGGACAGGGAGCTGGACTTGGGGAGATTTGCTGACCTTTATTAAAGACCTGAATTTGTGTGTATTTGTTTGTTTCATTTTCTTTTGTAGCAACAACTACGTATGCGGATCAAGTTGACATATAATCACAAGGGCTCAGCAATGCAGGATCTAGCAGAAGTCAACAACTTCCCCCCTCAGTCTTGGCAGTGAGGCTGTGGCACCATTCTTATTCTCACCCCACCCAATCAAAAGAACTCTGGGAAGAAGGTTGTGATCCTTGGCAGTCCCCTAAACTGCACTATGGGCATGGGGAACAGATGAGACCTGCTGATGAGGAGGAATTTTCCTGAAGTGATTGCTGACTTTAAAGCATATCTGTTAAGACTAATCTCCTCTCCTCCGCTGATGAGGCTGGTGGCTTGTGGAGGCTACTCTGCACTCCCTCACACATGCATTCACAGCCAGAAGCAACATTCCCTCCCTTCCCTGCCTCTCTACCCCCAAAGAAAAACAGCCTGGTTGGAAGAGAAGTCTGGAATTTCTTGGAATTTCTTGCAGGGAAACTTTCTATCTCTGCAGCAAGTGATCAACTGCCTCTTCTTTCTGCTGTCTTTTTTTTTTCTTTTTTCCCTGGGATGGTCAAGGTGTCTTTTCATTCATTACTAGCTGGATTATCTTCAGGCACTTTCATCTGGGGCTCAGAATGGGATCTTGGGGAATTTTAGGTCATCTTGCCTCTTTGTTACTGTATCCCCTGTGTCTGGAGGGGCTGGAGGCTTTTTATGGCCTGTTCAGTGCATTACTGTATACACACGCCTCTTAGTTATGTGATACATACCAAGAGCAAGTCAGGCCTTGGGACTTCATCTACAAACCTGGGACAGTGCAGGAAAAGAGGAGCCAGTGAGGCTGATAAAATTGTATTGGTGCTGTACGTGGAAATGAAGACCTTACACTTGAATTTTCTTTCTTTCCGTGAGTGGCTGCAGCCATACAGATTCAGTCTTCTGTAGCTTCCCAGAAAGTATGGTGATGTATAACGAGATGTAGAGATCCTAAGGAGCAGCTGGTTTTCTACCACAGTTAATTTCAAAGCCTTTTGACCCATTAGTTGTGGTTTATGGTAAGAAAAGACACATTCAATTTTGTAGATCAGTCTTTGAGCTAAAGCTCTGCTGCCTGCTGGGAGACTCATCAGAGACTATGCTGCAGAGTTGTTCTTCTCAGTTATTCCAGACCTTCTCCCCAGTTTAATTTCCAGAGCCTGTTGTAGACTCCCTGGATTCCATTTGGTTTACTTCTGACTGGGATATTTGTGTTGTATCTGTAACATTGGCACTGAAATAAAGACCATGCGGTTTAAAGAGACCTTCTCCCATTCTGTTACTTAATTGATCCGTGTAGTTGGCTGCTTGCTCCCCTTGAAGGGAAGTCTGTGTTCATTAAGGTGCAGACCAAGAGAGGAGCTATTTTTTTTTTTTTTTTGAATGAATGAAAACCAATTATTTGAGTATTTGAATCCAAAGATGTTAGGTTTAGTACTCTTCTAAGCTTAAAGCTGTTTCCAGTTTTTCTTCCTGGGGTAAACTGTTGCTGAGGTAATAGAGTTCCATGAATTTTCATGGAGGATATAACGGATATAAAATACAGTGACAAAGCTATTCAGGTGTTCAGCGCCCTTTAGGAAGAGAAAGATAATACCCTAGGTCTTCATTCATGTCCTGGTAAGTGGAAGGCACCTCAGCTCCCAGCTGCAAAGCTTTCTCAAAAGAAACAAATGGCACATCTGTTCTGTTTCTGTTGTGGGGCTGTAAACATGTGACGATCATTTTGTGATCTGGCAGCCTTCTGTGTCTGCAAAAGTACTAATGCTAGGTTCCAGTCATTGCTAGCAATAATGCAGGAATGGTGTAGAGTGTATTTAGGGAAAATTAAAGACTTATTCTGCCCTCAAATCCATAGCAAGAGAGGTCTCTAAAGGGTGTTCAGTCTGCTTCAGTTTTAACAATAGGAAACGTAGTACTGACTTTAATTATTGGTGTGTCCAGTGGAATGAGTTCACTTTCTCTTGGAAGGCATTTTTGCTGCTTTATGGAGAAGACTGAGTTGAGCCCTTCACCAAGGAGGTTCATTATTCTGTTGGAACTGGCATCATAATAGCATTATTAAAGACTAGCAAGAATGATGTATGACTTCTTTGAAATTGATCCTGAGTTGTTGCAGTGTCTTGGTTGGGCTAGCAGTGGTAAGGTAAATACTCTGCCTCAGAACCATAATGATACAGGCAGTTTTGCAGAAAACAGCTGGATCAGAGCCCTTTTCTGGATGCTGAGCATTTACTTTTGTTGCTTTTACTGCAGCTGTGACTGTTGGACCCAATTGGCTCAAACTCCTTACTGCTGAGTGGTGAGTGTGTTTAAATGCAGGCTCCAGTGGCCTCTGGGCATCCCAGATATCAAGCAAAGTTTTTGCCATAGTTCCTTAAAGCCCCATAAGGTGTCTTCTCAGAATTGTACGTGCTATTGGAAACTGGTGCACCTCAGTCTACATTATTTTTTGCTGAGAAGAGTGCTGCTGCTGGAGGAATTAGATGGGGAGAAAGAAGTAAATGGTCCCTCACCTGGTGAGTTTATTGCAGCGTAGCTGGAAACAACTGACCTTGTCCCTCTTACATTTGTTTTCTGTCTTCTAGAGCAGGTGGATTTTGTTGTTGGTCTCTGGCAAGCTTTCAGGGTAAATTCCTTCTCTATACTTGGATCCTTCAGCCATCTTTACACATAAATGTTTTTTTGTGTTTTGGAAAATACACTGTCATTTTTTGGATCAAGCTCAGGGAGATGGTGCACGTATCTTGAAGGCATTCAGCTTGAAGCCATTTCTTGACCATGAAGTACTTACCAGCTAAATGTTCCTGTTGTCCTTGGAGCTCTCTACCTTCCCTTTCTTAAGGGATTGAGTACTAACATTACCTCCAGAAGGAGGGACAGGTTACACACACCTTCCCTATTTGCAATGCTAAATACTATTGCTTGCTCCTTTTCCAAGGTACATATCTTAACCTTCAAGCTGCTGCTTTTTCACACTAGAGAATACTTGCTTGATGCCTCATGAAGCACTTTTGAGGGTGAGGTGAGCTTTTATTCCACTGGTGGAATGCAAAGGTTCAGGTCTGGTCAATAGTCTTCTTGTTTCAATGTGAATAGGATATAAGAGGAGTGAGAGAGACTTTGTGGCTGAACTTGCTAATAAGGGCTCTGCAGCCTTGGAGCTTGAAGGGTTTGAATGTCTGTTTTGATTTGTTTTTTGTTTTCCAAGTGAATGTATTTTGAATCAAGAAAAGGACAAAAAGAATTGTGTGCTGTAGTGGGCCAGAAGGAAGAGAAGACATAGGAAGGTCCTGAAGTTTGGCTTAGTCAGTTTTTTGATGGGTGGCTTTGAACAACTTTTCAAAGCAATAGCAGTGAGGGAACTGTGACCTGTACAGTACCTTGGATATAAAACTCAGAGGACTCTAAAGCAGCTGGGAAAGGTGACCTAGTCCTTTCCTCAGGGCTGATACTGGCTGCAAGATGGAGCAGCAAAGATGAGGTTTTTCTTTTTTCTTTTTCTTTTTCTTTTTTTTTTTTTTTTTTTTTTTTGGACCTGCTGATGTGCTTTCATTTTCTGCTTGGGGGCTGTGATGGAAGGACCTACTGTGCTGCTTCCTTCTGAATTTTCACTCTATTCCTGTTCGTTTTCCTTTCCTATGTTGTAATACCAGTTTTATGTAGAGCACCATCCCACCTCTTTGACAGTGTAAACCAAAACAACAACAACAAAAAACCCCACAAATTAAAATGACCCACAACCCCCAACCAAATTAAAAATAAAAACATGATGATTGAGCAGGGAGCCTGGTGGCATTCTAACTTCTGCAAATCTATTCTTGAGATGTGAAAAAACTTCAATGCTAAGTCTTAGGTGAGTGAGGAGCATAACTGATGTAAACACTTACATGGAATGCATTAGACTTCTGCTGTGTGTATTGTCTTTTGGTTGAAACAAATTATGACGTGACTAATAAAATGAGTCAATATTCCATGATTTAAAACTGCCTTGTTGCTTTTTGCAAGTACAGTGGAACAGTCTTTATCAGTTTTTGTTCGGCCATGCCAAAGTCAAATGATGTGAAATAATCAAAATAAGGGTAGACTTTGAAAAGCTTTCAGGAAATTCTGGTGAGCAAAATGAACAGATCAGTTAAAAACCCTTAAAAAGGTCAGGTCAAGTATCACCCTGAAAGAGAAGTTGTTAGCTACTGCCAGCAGCGTATGTCCAGGTGCTATGATGATATCTGAACATAAAATCTGAATGGATTGTATTTTTTTCTGGTGGCTGCAGGTATAGTTACGATTCCCTTGCTGATCTAAAAGGTCTCTTTTGTACTCCATGCACTGCTGAGACAAGGGTTGTTTAATCTCTTCCATTAAAGCAGTACAGTTGCCTGCTATAAGGTTCTTCCTTGTGTTTCCTAGTCACAGGAGCAGTTTGTTAGATATCATGCGTTTTCCAATACAATCACAATTCTCCCCTGCAAAGTGCAGGTGTGTAGTGGGAACACATGTAGTATGTTAATGGTAATGGTTGATTGTCAATTAGCTCCTTATTAAATAGGAGAGCTCTCCGGATCTTGAGATAGATCTTGTGGCAGTGATAGGTCTGTCTGCAGACACAGGTTCTGGAGCAGGACAGACCGCTGCAGAGCATCTCATCTTGCTTGTGGTGGGGGGTGCTGACTCAGTTACCCCGTTTTGAAATGGGTCCCGACTGTGGTGAGCAGTGGGGAGACAGTGCTGTGTGGCAACACGTTCAGATACACCAGGAGGAAGGTGGGAGATTTGTGAAGGAAATGAAGGAGTGTTTAAAACAGAAAATAATGCTGGGGTGAGAATCTGAAAAAGCAGCTCATTTTGAAATAAGACTGGGAATTAGCATGTATGAATTGCACTGCTCCAGCACATGAAGCCCAGAACCGCTGCTGAGTGTGGGGGGGCACGACGCTGTCCTTCCTGCGTGCCTGAAGCTGTAGCGCCGCGAACAGCTGCTGCCTCGAGACGGTGACGAAGCAGCGCGGTGAGGTGAAGTGACGGCAGCGATCGGAGCACCTCGCCCGGCCCAGCGAACAGGAGAAAGCGCCGTTTGGAGCCGCTGCCGTGCGGCTCTCGGCGAGACGCGCCGGAGGCGGACGAAGGAAACTCGGACGGACGGCTGCAGAGTACAGAGGTGAGTGCTTCGCTGTGGGAGCGTAATTCCTCCTTTCCACAGCTGCCTTTTAAGTCTTGCACGGATGACGCCGGGTGCACGAAGGCTCGGGCGGCTCCGCGCCCGCTGGCCGTGCAGCTGCCCGGAGCTGACCCACAGCGCTCCGGAAGTGCTTCGCTGTAACGCTTCGCGTTATCTGTTCCGCTGACGCCGCGGGCGGCGGAAGTCCCGGCGCTTCCGGGGCGGGGCTGGGGCGGCCGCCGCCGCTCCCCGAGGTCGCGCGGGCTGGCCGGTCATGGGGGAGGCCGGGACGGGACCGGGGCCCAAGGAGGCGCCGGAACCTGAGGAGGATGAGGCGGCGACGGTCGGAGCCCGGGGGGGGCGGGCCGGGCCCCGCGGCGTCGTCCGGGTGCTGAAGGTGAGGAGAGGGCCTGGGTCGTTCCGGAGCCGCATCTCCGCGCCGGCCTTTCACGGCTGCTCGGGGTGGGGGGGAGTGGGAGGGGGTGTGACTGCGGCGGTAGTTGCGCGTGGGGCGATGCCCGCCTCGACCTTGGCCGGGTCCCCGCCGGGCCGGCTCCGTGCCCAGGAGGCGCGGTGGCTCCGACTCTCATCGTGAGTGGCCCTGAGGAGGCGCGGGAGCGACGGTGTCTGAACCACCCCCCCGTGCCTGGCCGCGCCTGGGGCCTGCGCGCGGGAGCCTGCCTGCGGGCCGGGGGCGGCGGACGCCGCTGCAAAGCCTGCTGCTGACGCTCCGGTTTTGGCAGAGGAACGTGAAGCGTAACGGGAGCAGGAGCTGTCTGAACAGGAGCCGGTTCGGTTCCCGTGAGAGGGACTGGCTGAAGGAGGACGTCGGACGCGGCTGCGTGTACGTTTATGGAAGAGATTCTGCAGCTGCTGCTTCCTCTGACCTGCGCTTGGTCCTCTGTGCGGTGGATACCCCGGCGTCTGAGATCTGTGATGGGGAAGAAAGGAAAGATCTCTTTGTGCAGCTTCATGGAGACCTGGTCAGGTGAGTACTGAGGTTTGCTTTTTTGTGGTGCTGTTTAATATGTGCCTTTGTATGTTAGCATGCAGATGCAAAGCAGACAGAGGTGGGTAAATGTCAGCCAGATACAGCCCCGAGTCACGTAGTTCATGGAAACAAAGTACTGGTGAGCCCTTTGTACTTGTAGCTAAGCCACAGCTGGGAGACTTTGGTGGCTGCTCCAGCCAGAAATACGGCCTCATTTTGTAAGTAATTTGTAAGTAAAGGCTATTACTCATATACTCCTTCATTGCGTTGTGTTTTAAGGATATTTTAGTATTGAAAAGATCTGAACAATGTACGAAGCTGTAGGCAGTTATTCTGAGTCAGTGTAACACCTGAAGTACTTCAACAGTTATGTCACATCGTGTTTTTGTATCAGTAATTTTTGTTTCTTATTTTTATTTTTTAATTTCTAGGTAAATAATTAAAGATAAGCATAGTGATAGCACAGTGAATGGTAGAAGGCGTGGGTAGCATGTCATGTTTTATGCCTGCAGTCAGTTGAGGCTGAAGACAGACCTCAGCTTGGAGTTTGTGCTGAGTATATTATGGATATTATGCTGAGTATATTACACACTCGTCTATCTTTACAAGCTCCCGTTAGGTCTCTGTAGTGATGCTTCCAGATTTCTGATTTGATTATGATGTTGTGGCTCCAGTTCCTAGGAAAAAGGGCACCGCTGTGGTCTCTTTACAGAAGGCTAAGCAATAAAAATGTTACAAGCTGAATAGCAGTAATTGCTTTTTCTTAGTGAAATACAAGTCTTAAATTGCATGCATCTGAAGTTTAAAAAGGCATAGTGTAAGTTTAATGGGGTTGAAGACAGGTGTGCTAATGGCAAGAGATAAGAAGATAGGATGGGAAAGGAGACCTAAAAGAGAACTGAGGAGGGACAGAGAGGATAGTGATAAGACATGGGGTAATGGTGGTAGCTTTAGATACTAGGTAGGGTTTCTTTACTCAGAGGGTGGTGAGGCCTTGGTGCATGCTGCCCAGAGAAGCTGTGGATGCTACATCCCTGGAGGTGCTCAAGGCCATGGATGGGGCCTTGTGCATCCTGGTCTGGTGGAAGGTGTCTCGGCCATGGCAGGAGGGATTGGAACTGGGTGATGTTTTAAGTTACTTTCCAACCAACCAGTTTTGTGATTCTATGCATCGGTTAAGAATTACAGTTGAAAGAAGTTACCCAGAGCTTTTTGCTTTCCCTGACCTGGATTTTAGGAACTAGGGATAGATTCATTATAAGTATGGTAGGAGGACAAGTGGATGCCTGACTATGGAAGCAGCTGAGAATCTGCATTCGTTGCTTGAAGTATTTATCAAGAAACTGTACCATTTGTACCATAACAGTGAACAATTTTTGTAATGTTTGGAGAGAAGAGCAAGTCTTCTCTTTTACTGCTGATATTAAAAAAAGACCAGGTAAACGTTGTAGGTGTGTTCAGAGAGAGAATTTTTTGAGTTTCTGAAATGACATTTGTGTTGGAATTCTGAATATCTGTTCTCACACCGTGAAAACACAGGTGTGCCCTTGAATATTTGGCATGGAGATTTGTTTTTCAAGTGTTGGGGGTGCTGACTGCTCCAGAAAGCAGCTGAATTCCAATGATACTAAATCTCAAATTTGTACTACTTTCATCCAGGAAAACATTCGTATAATCTCGTGACATCCTAAAGTATTTCATGTCCCCGAGTTGTCCATAGCAATAAAGCAGCTCTAAATAATAACAATAATGAAGTAAAATTTCCATCCTGTAACCAAGAAATGCTAAACGCTTACAGAAATATAAACTTATAAGGTTTAATTCCATGGTATCTTAAATAATAAGCCACAAATAGATCCTTGAAGCCCCGTTTCTAGTAACTTCTTTAGATAAGATGATTTTCACACACAGGTAGCTGTGCCTGTCTTTCTTTTGTGGCAGTATTTGTACAGAGTTAGGAAATTGGTCTTGCCACTGGTGCTTGGAAGTGAGTACTGAGTTGTTCATGTTTATTTTCTGCTCTTAAACACAGTGCCTCCTACTGTGTTAGGCACTTAGTCAAGCTTTGTCTTGAATTCTATGGAGAGCTCCTGATCTCTGTGCATTTGTTGCCTTTGTAGTTCTTGGGATGTAGTGACCACAAAAGAAGAGATTCTACTGATAAAAATCTCTTCAAAAGAAGAGATTCTACTGATACTGAGTCACCACTGGGGATGTTCTCAGTAGAATCATTCAGGTTAGCAAAGATCTTTAAGGTCATTAGGTCCAGCCATCCACCTAACCATGCAAGTCCACTGTTAAACCATGTTCCTAAGCACCACATCTACAAATTTCTTAGGTATCTGCAGGGATGGCATCCCCACCACCTCCACGGGCAGCCTGTTTTGGTGTCTGACCAGTCATTCTGTGAAAAAATTCTTATTGGTATTACTTCGATATCCATCTCTGTTAGGGACAGGAAGCAATCACAAACAGTACATGCTTCCATTTCCACAGGAAGATGACTGAATGCTCAAGATATCCCTTCACCCTCTTGAGATAATCGTTTCCTTGAAAAAACTTTACTGGCTGCTTTAATAATGGGTTTGAGACTACAAATTACTCAGTGGAGCATCTGTTTGTATCTTACTCTTGATATATTTGTCTCTCAAACAACTGAATTCCCCACCCTTCTGAATACCCGTTAGGTGGTTTTATTTCATAATCTGAGTATGGCAAAAGTTGATCTGGTACCTGACTCAGAAGACTGAACAAACTGTTTAGTAGGCCGAGGAATAACAGAAAACTTTTTAACTTTCAATATTGTCACGTTCCTGTGATATTTCATTTCTCTTTTAAGGACATATACAGGGAGGTCAGATTGTGTCAGAATGCTTTTTCCCACACAGTGTGCCTCAAGAGTCATGTAGCTGGAAACTTTCTTGTTAAGGCCTTCTCCTTTTCAGAAACTGTGCCTTACTGCAGAGGAGAAGATCAAGAAAAAATATTACTTCCTTTAGGATGCTCACTCTTGACAACAGAACTGGAAATAAGATATGGAAGATATGAAAACTTGATTGTTGCTCAGGAAGAAGAGCTGCAGCAGTCTGTGGAACCTGATGATTTTTCGTTTGTTTCTCTTTCCGTTAATCCTTGCACCCTTCACTTAGTGGAGCAGCTTCTCTCATTTAGTGGCGGCTTGAGATGTAGGCCCACACCAACCTCATGGAGTTCAGCAAGGCCGAGTGCAAGGTCCTGCGTCTGGGTTGGGGCACTCTAGAGCACAGATACAGGTTGGGCAGAGAAGGGCACGAGAGCATGGCTTAGAGCATGGATTGCATGGCTTAAGTCTTTTCCTCTGTTTCCCTTTTGCAGTAAAGTGCTTCAGATGCTGTACTTTTTAGTTGATTTTTAACAAGCACAAACCTTTTTGAGAGAAGCAGTGTGTCAGTGTCCCTTGCACTTTAGTTGCAATTGGGCGTTTTTAATCTTTTTCAAGTTGTCACACTGCTTTCTTGTGTTTTGCTAGGAGGCTGGAGCCCACTGAAAAGCCCCTTCGGATTGTGTATGACTACTTGGCTGGGTTGGGTTTCGATGATCCTGTCCGAATGCAGGAGGAGGCAGCGAACTCTGATCTTAGCTGTATGATTCGCTTTTACAGTGGTAAGAATTTGCGTGAATTGAATTGAAGAATTTTACTGTCACTGTACCCATAGTTTCTCACTGTCTGGTGAAGCACAAGTCATTGGCCAGTTAGCTTTATAGATGGCTAAATCGTGCACACAAAATATCAGAAAGCATTTCTTAAAATAAAGAGTTTTCAAAATCATAGAGCAGTTTTGTAGTTTTCTTGACCCTATTTGCAGCTTGGAGAAAAGATAGCTCAGTGGGAAAACATGGCATTGCTCTGTTTGATGTTATGACAAGTGTCTTACAAGGCTAAGTAAGATAAGAACACACTGCAGGTTAGTGTAGATAAAGCATTTCATGCAACCTGCCTGAAGATAACAATCAATACATTTGTAATTACTTTTCTACTGCATCTAAAAGACAGGTACTTGGCAAGTGCATAGGTTTGCCAGTCTGTAATTACTTGAAGATTAAAAATGCAGTGTGTGGCAATTGTGGTAACATTGTACTGAAAATCATACAGTGGTTGCTTGTCAAACACTTCTGGGTAAATCTCTTGTAAAATTAAAACCTCGCACAGAAGACGTGCAGGTGTATGTTTCATCTTCACTTGCTGCTTGCAGTAGCTGATATTGCATGTTACAGCTGTGCTGCTATTTGTGCTCATACCTGAAAATGAAGAACAAATGGAGAGTAAGTGCTAATGTTCCTTTTTCCTTCAGAGAAGCCCTGTCAAACAGAACAGTTAGATCGCATCCTGCTCTCTGGAATCTATAATGTACGCAAAGGGAAGACTCAGTTGCACAAATGGGCAGAACGCTTAGTGATTCTCTGTGGTACATGTCTCATTGTGTCCTCTGTTAAGGATAGCCACACAGGGAAGATGCACATCTTACCTCTTGTCGGAGGGAAGGTAAGATGTTTTTTCTTTCTAAGCTTCCCGTAACTTAAAAAGGAAGAAGGGGGTTGTAATGAGGGGTATTATTCACGAGAGGTTAATCTAGGCTGTATTACTGTATTAGCAGGTACAGGGAGAGCTGCATGGCCCATTCCTACCTGCTTTTCTTAGGTAGTCTTAAGGCTAATAAAATGCTTGCTTCTGTTTTCACAGCAGTAGCCAGTGTGAATAGGCATTCTGGAGATTACTTAAAGGATCTACTTCAGCAGAAAGAATGCTAAGAAGGTTATACTACTGTTTGTCTCAAATAACCTTACAACAGAGTTTTATTTGAAATGTAGCATTACTGGTTGCTTGCAATATCTCACCCTAGATTTTAGATCCATTGTAATTGCTGGAATTTGGGTAGACTGTGTTGTTTTGATTCCACCCTTTGCAGGTTGAGGAAATGAAACGTCGGCAGTACACACTTGCTTTCACATCTGCTGGAGCACAAGCTCAGACGTACCACGTTTCCTTTGAAACGCTGGTGGAATGCCAGCGGTGGCACCGACAGGCGTCCACGGTGAGGCCCTGGGGACTGCAGCAGTTGGGGTGGTGGGTACCAAGGGAATGAAGAGATTTATCTTACAGGCTTGGTCTGCAGACAGCGGTTTGAACTGTGATGCTGGAGAAAGTACCTGGAATGCTCTCCAGCTTTCTTCATTTCTTATGTGCTCAGGATTACAGAAACTTTCTTTGAACTTTGTCTTGGGGCTCTGGCTGCACAGCAGTGTTGAGTAGCAGTTCTGTGTTCCTTTCACCCCCACTGCTCCTAATCATAGCTCACTAGAACAAACCCCAGGGGCTGGCTTTACAGCTGAAGAAATCTTTTAATTTCTCCTGCTGCCATACCACTATGACTTGTGGCCTAGGACTGACTTGGGGCTACCCTGATAGATTTAAGTAAAGCTAGAGATCATAGATCAGTGATGTAAGTGTAGTTTGTTCACAGCTGCTTCCTTATTCCACATTGAAGTACAATTAGCTGGTGATAGATCAACACTGAACCACTCTTTGACCTTTCATATATTATATGAAATGTGGTGCACGTTGATGTTGGTCATAAACTCTTAAATTAATTAAGACCTTGAGACAAAGTGTATTTAATTAAAGGAGACCCGATATTTGCAGAGGCTTTATGAAATTTTACAAAAACATGTGTGAAGCTTTTTTTTTTTTGTATGATATTTCTGATATTATGGACAACCAAACAAAAAGAATGACAGAAGTAATAGGCAGACCAAAGAGAGGTTCTGTAAACCATAAAGAGCAGAACTGCAGTGTCAGCTGCTTCATTTTGCTGTTTGCATCTTTGGAAGGCACTTAGTCTGTGCTTTCTTGGCAGATTTCTTATCCAGAGATACAGCTTTTTTTGACACCTTGTCATGGAGCTCGTAGAGACAGTAGTACCAAATGCCATAAGTTCATACTCCATGCATGTGGTTTTTCTGCTTGAACTCTACCTGTGTTTGGTGGGGGTATGGGGATCCTTTCATTTTGTGGATTGTTTGCTACTTGCAGTCTTTGGTTTTCCATTACACTTCCATATAAGGAATTGTTGCACAGCTGCAACTTCTCCTTCCTTTCAGGTTGTGTCTATGCGACTTAGCATGGTTGATCTTTCATGCTACAGCCTTGAGGAGGTACCTGAGCATCTCTTCTACAGTCAAGACATCACCTACCTCAACCTAAGACACAATTTTATGAGATCAAGTGGAGCAGGGAGTCTTGACTCTCTTTGTAGGTATGCAAAGAATTCTTTTTTGGAGTTTTGGATGTGAGCATCTAGGGGTTAAGAGAAGGGAGTGTATTGCCTGTTCTTGTGAGATGGTGAAAGAGTGATTGTTAAGAGAGGTCTGACATGTGAAGGAACTAGGAAGCAAAACTGAGCAGTGCGGGCAGATATAAGCTTCCAGCAATTTACAGTATTTGTGAATTCTCTTCCACAAGTTATTTGTGCTAAGTTTTACTTAAGATGAGCCTTGTGGATTAGTATCCTATTTGTGTGGATAAGGTGAAAAACTAATGTAAGGCTGCTTGATAAATAGAGAGCATTTGGGGGTATAAAATAAAAGCTGAGGAAAAGCATAACGCTGCTTTTGCCAGTAAGAGTTTGTGGAAGATCTGTGAGGGCCAGCTTTACTTAGTTCTGATTGTTAAAGTGCATTTGGAATTGGCAGGGGCCTGCGATACTCCAGTTTTAGTTTATCAACTTGTAATATGCTCTTAAGAGAGTGGCCAATGTGTGATGGTATGGAAATGAAATGTAGTCATCTTATGTAAGTGAAGGAGTATTATAAAGTTGGTTTAAAATGAATTCTGGAGAAACAAAATTCAGAGAAAGTTTAGTTTGTTGATGTCTATATGCCACCCATTTTAAAAAGATATCAAAGAGTCACTCAGTGAATTTCTAAAGCCATTAGGATGCCTGCAGTAATACTGTCAAGTGGCACTGCTTGGAACCCACTATGCTTTAGGAGAAATGTATTTGGAGAAACTTTGCAGAACTGCAGGTATGATTTTCTTTAATTTTAATTATTTTTAATTTTTAGAGTAATTTGAATCTCTAAATGCCCGTTACCAGGATATTTCATTTTTCTTCCTACACAGTAGGAAGGCAGAATCTATGAGAAAAAAGCTGCTTGCTTGTAGGAAGTCTAGTCAAATTTTATTTTAATTCTGAGCTTGCTTAAATATACTCTTAACTGTATACTGTAATGTGCTGTTAGTGGAAAAGCTGTTTAAAATAATTCAGACTTTTGTTTTCTACTTCTCCAAGTATATTGGAGTTAAAAGTTGTCAGAACTTTTTTTCTAAATGTAGTAGTGTTAGTTCACAGGATCAGCAAAGGGACTTGACGTTTCTTTTGACTTTGCATCTAAGTCAACAGTGAATTCAGTGTGTTAGAAACCTAACTCTCCCTGGCGTTGGCTGTGTCTGATGGAGTTGAAATCTACAAACAGGCAAAAGCAATATATGGAATATTTCTGTCCCCAGGCCAGCACCTGTCTGGGCTGTTATAAAAGAGAATAGCCATCCCATTGTGACTTTGTTGCTGTGTTTCAATATCTCTTTGCTATGTCAACATGCCCTGTGAGAGCACAAAGCAGTACTGAGGAGCCATAATAAAAGGAAAACATGACTTCAGTAGATGAAATTGATTCATATGCTGCTGTAGAAAAAGGAACAGTAATTTCAGGATTCTTAGCACCTAAACAACTCATGTGAACGGCGTGAATTGAGAGTTAGGTTTGCATTCCATTCCTGTGTCTCTTACTAGTCATGAGTACTGGAGAAAAGAAGGAAGAAACTTTGAAAATATTATGCCCCCTTTGTGTTTGCTTTGATATCACTGTGGCAAGATAAATGCATCATCATAAGCAGTGTCTAGAATTCAATGGCTTACCTCTTAAGAGCAGCTTCTAACCAGAGTCTGCTTATATCAGGAAAAAAAAGCTGCTTATTGCTAGGGACAGGTGCCATATAAAAAGCCATTGTTGAATTCCTGAGAAAGCAGTTTCAGTGTTTGCTGATTGCAAAACCTGAGAACTGCCCTAAATCTTTTAAAGTTGAATCAATTTGTATGAAAGGTAGCGAAGGTAATAACTGGGAGAAGGAATACCTGCCTGCTATAAGAGAAGATCGGATCTGAGACCATATAAGGAACCTGACAATGCACAAATCCATGGGACCTGACAAGATCCATCCATGAGTTCTGAGACAGATGAAGTTGCCAAGCTACTATCCATCGTATTTGAAAGGTCACAGCATTCTGGTGAAGTTCCCACTGGTTGGAAAAGGGGAAATATAAGCCCCATTTTCACGAAGGGAAAAAAAGGTCCAGGCAGCTACAGGCCTGTCTGTCTCACCTCTCTCTTGCCTGGCAAGGTCATGGAGCATTACCATTGAGATACAAAATATCAGTGACTTAAATAATATTTGTGTAGAAACTTCCCTATTGATTCAGATGACTGTATCATCATGTACAGAGATTTTAAAAGCCTTTGTGACTGTTTGTTTTGAGACCGTGGAGGTTTGCTAATTAACTGAAATTCTCACCTCCAGGTTTTCTCAGTTGAAGAGCTTGAATCTGTCTCATAACAGACTGGGAGAGTTTCCTGTATCGCTGTGTGAGATCTCTACTCTGACTGAACTCAATATGTCCTGTAATGGGCTTTATCACTTGCCAAGCCAGATTGGCAAGCTGCTGAAGTGAGTGATTTTTCTTCTTTTTTTCTGTGGTTATCAGTCTTCTTGGCGTTTTGGTATAGCACAGCTGATGTAAAGGGACCAATTATGAAAGTATAAGTGCTCATCAACTTGTTAGTTCCTGGAGATTGAATGTTAGTTTTGACATCAGTAGAAGTCAGAACCAAGAAATACAATAATGTTTTTTTTTCTTTGCAAGTTTAAGATGTTACCGAATGTTTACATAGTTGTCATTTTAAGAGTCACTGAGATATAGTAAGTCATCAATTGTGACTTCCTGCCTATTCCAGTAGTAGTCTAAAATAGCTATGGTAAGCCAGATTTGTAACAGTGGAGGCTAATGGACTTTGCCTGTTTTGGAGCGGCCTAGGAAGACACTTTGGTTAGTTACTGTGCCTTGAATCATAGGTGCTATCTTGTCAAACTAGAATAGACTTAGGGTGAATAGAAGCCTTCTATTCTATTAATATACTCCCACTGAAGTTTTTTTGTTCTCTTCAGAGTTAGTTTTTTGTGGGTTTTGCTTTATTCTGGGGTGACATTATTTCTTTATATGCATCATATCTTATGTTTAACAGTGTATTTACCCTTTTTTTTTGTAGCAAATTTGTGTTCAAGAGGAGTTTATAATGAACAAAGTAGTTAAATAAAGCTTTTTCTGTGGTAACTTCTCACAGAGATCTTGTTCTTTTCCCAGCACTGGTGTGCAGTGCATGTGCTCTGATAGCTTCCTACACAGTTAGCTGCTTGTTAGGAAATTTTTAACATGGAAGTAGTTGGGCAACCTCCTCTGAAGATTGTCTTTAAATGATTGCTGGAGTAAAACTCTTCAACGATTTCCTCAGTGGATACTCAAGATGCACAAATGCTTAAGCATTTTGCTTACGATAACTTGTAAACGCTGGCACAACCAGAATTTTACTTCCATTATAATTTAGGAACTATTTGGCATTGCATACAAACAGTTCCATGAGTATAAAATATCAACGATAAAAGCACTCCAGTAATTTTATGTATACAAGAATAAGGTTAAATGTTAGGTACCATTTAGAACCACTCTCAGTTCACTGGAAGTACAAAATGTGACAGTCACTACTCTTTGCTGAGTTACTTAGTGTATCTTTTCCTTTCTTTTTTTTTTCTGTCTGCTTTTTGGTTGGTTGGCTTATTTGTTTTGGCTTTCACTACTGTAGTCTCCAGAGCTTCTGGCTTGATGGGAATTTCTTCACATCCTTACCAGAAGAGCTTGGAACTCTGCAACAGCTCAGCTGTCTTGGGCTTTCCTTCAATAACTTCCGTGAGCTGCCAGCAATCTGTGAGAAACTCACCATTTTGGACAAAATAGCCATGGCAGGGAACTTGCTAGAGAACCTGGACCTTACAGTGCTGAACCGTATGAGTCACATCAGAAGTGTGGACCTGAGGTAAGGGGTAAACTTGCACACACACACACACATATATATATATATGTGTGTGTGTGTATGTATACATGTGTATCTATTTAGATGTGTATATGTTCATATATATAGAAGAAACAGAATGTTACCTTCTATTTATAATAGAGAAACTGAGTAAATAGTAGTACCTTTGTCCATAAACCCCGTGGTAGGTTTTGCCCCACTCAGTGATTCTTCTGGAGAGTTTTATTTCTAAGGATGTGCAGAATTCGTTTAGAGAAACTAGGTCAGCTGAGCAGTGCTTGCCACTACAGAATGGTGGAATTGTTTGAGTTGGAAGAGACCAAATTCCAAATTTCCTGCCGTGGAATGAATACCAGAGAATGTCACTTAATAATCTAGGTTCCTCTTTTGATATGCTGTTATCATAAGCCTAGGTAGCTTTTTGATTTCTCCTAAGCTTTTATTGCTGTTGTTCTGTTTTTTTTCCTCTCTCGAGGTATATCCCTGATTCTCCAGACTGCCAATTGCCGAGTTCCCAGAAAGGGACAAAGAACTTTTTGTCTGTAACAAGGCAGTGTTACTAGCCTCTAGTCTCTGTATCTGCATGCTCTGGTAACTGTCCATTGATGTGACTTTAAGTTTATGGACTGTGGTCTTCAGAATCTCTTAACACTGGAAAGCAAGTAGAATTGTTTCACCTAGTCATGCAGACAGAAACTGTTTTTCTTCTTATTCACTGTCTGAAACCCATCGTTGCTACTTATGCCTCTCACTTGGACGAAAGCCTTTACTGGAGCTCTTCCTTTCTCTGTTCTTACTCATTTAGTGTTCAGTGTTCTAATTTCTGACTCTGTACCTCTCATTTCTGAGTGTTTAGGCTGAACAACCTGAAGAGAGCAGCAGCTGACACTCTGGAGGGGAATAAATCTGTGATTTACATGGATTTGCGAGACAATCAGCTGACAGATCTGGATCTGAGCTCGTTGGGCAGCCTGGAGCAGCTGCACTGTGAGCGAAATAAGCTGAAAGAGTTGACGCTGAGTGGCTTCTCCCTTCGGGCTTTGTATGCCAGCAACAACTGTACGTGTCCTTATGTTCTTCATTTGCCTTCTTCCTTCAAGCTGTGGGAACGATGGAAACAGCCCTTTTGCTATCTCCTTTCACAAAAATACTAATATTTACTAATATTATTGACAGAATATGTGATGGAGCTTCTGAGGTCTACTCATAGGGACTGTATTATGGATATATGCGCATAGGCTGTATAACAGCAAGAGTATAGTGCTGAGTTGCCATCCAAGCTATTTGTCTTCCAGTAAGAATTGCTTGGGAGTCCAGACATGGAAGCAGAATTCTGGTGTCCCGTGTGTCAGACAGAGAACAGGACAGCAGGAAGCTGTGCTGATGTATGGTAGATGTATGAAGTTTGAACTCTGTCTCAGGAAAGATGAGTAGAGACATGTCTGCAGTGTAAGACTATCAGTGTTACTTGCTAGTTAGTCTGTGTGTTTCTTTGCTGTTTTCCCTCTGGAGCTCTGCATTAATATTTATTTGCTTTACTTCACCAGGTCTTACAGGTGTCAGTGTTTATCCAGTTCCTGCTCAACTGATGTGTCTAGAACTTGCCCAGTAAGTGATTATACACCACAGAATATAAAGCAAATATCTGAACAACTTTGGTGTTCTCTGCAGACGTTTTCTGAAACTGCTACTCTTTTGAAAGAGTTGAGAGCAATTGAGAAAAGGCATTTCATCTTCACAATAGAACTTGGAAAGCCTGGTACTGAAGAATGATGAAATTGTTGCAGACCAGAAGCCCTTCTGAAGCAGTCTGACCTGTCAAGGTGACTGGCTGTCCTTCAGCTGTAGGCTGTAATGAGCCAGATAGGCCAAATAAGGACCACTGAACCAGCAACAACTTCAACTAGGTTGAATGGTGGGAATCTGCCTAGCAGATATTTAGACTGTGTGCTGGTGATAATGATTGCTGTCTTCATTTCCTACACCTGCCCTAAGTAGCAGGATTGCCAGATCTGTAAAATAGGAAGCCCAGGGAATCTGATCGCCTCTCGCTTTAGTTGAGATTTGAAGTATATTAGCTGGCTGGTATAAGTTGGCCTGTTTGGCTCTATCAGTGCTTGAAACAAACAGAAGCCTGATCATCAGAGCCTTGCAACAGTAATTCCTACCAATAATATTGCATTACACAGCTGGCATCTGACTCAGATACTGTGATGCATTTTTTACCTTTTGTTGGGCTGTCAATAGTGCTGTGCAGTGTTCAGACAGGATGAATTCCATATCAAGTTCTGGTGTCTAGCTTTTTCCCCTTGCTCTTCTCAGTAATCAGCTGCAGTGTGTCCCAGATTGGGCCTGCGAAGCGAAGAAACTGGAAATTTTGGACATGAGCTACAACCTCCTTGAGGAACTCCCATCAAGGTCAGGAGACTACTTTCTTGTACAGAGCTGAGCTTTCTTTTATGGGGAGCTAACTGGGAAGACAGAAGCAGTGCGATTCCACTTTCTTTATTCCTTGTTGTGCAGATAGATAATCTACTTACTTCTTTGTGCAGTTTCCAAAATACTTTGCATTCTTGTGTTGAATGAACTGACTTCCAAATCAACATCTTGATTAACAGGGGCCAAATAGTTCCGTCCTTTGCCAGAAGTTTGCACTGAAGTAAAACACAGTGCTGTGAATTTTCTCTGTGTTGCAGTAGCGTATGTGAACACAAGTTACAGTTGGAACCCTAACATGCATTGCACCACCACAGAATTTTCACCAATTAACTTCCATAAGTAGATTTCACAGGGATACAGTATAGTTCATCTCAAAGGTAGCTTTCACAAACATCAACTAACTCCTTTCTCCCTGCTCCCATTTCAGCTTCTGCAGCAGTGTAGTAAATGGGAGCCAAGAGCTAACGTGATTTTGTAGACATTTATAGTGACTTCTTCGAGATACAAGGGATATCATGGGAAGAACCAAAGGCCAGATGCTCTTTGCTGAACACATGTGTTTAGTAGGGAGTGTGATTGTAATGAATGAGAGCATCTGGGTCAGCTATACTGAAATGTGAATGGAATGGTAGATTGCAGTTGAAGTAGTTAAAGCAGCGGGCATAGGAAGTATAACAGGGATGTTCTAGTGGCTGTCAGTGCATCAAAGGCAAAAGAAGAATGTTGCAGGAATGGGAGAATGAGAACTTACACATTTAGCCATGCTGAAGGATCATAGAATCGTGGGATGGTTTGGATTGGAGGGGACCTTAAAGGTCATCTAGTGCAACCACACTCCCATGACATGGTAGGAGACACCTCCCACTAGATCAGTTTGCTCCAAGTCCCATCCAGCATGGCCTTGAACACTTCCAGGGATATGGTATTCAGTCTATCTAGACAGTTGTGCCAGTCTCACCACTCTCGTAGTGAAGAATTTCTTCCTAGTATGTAACCTAAATTCATCCTCTTCTAGTTTAAAGCTGTCACCACTTTTCCTGTTGCTACAATCCCTGATGAGGAGTCCTTACTCATCTTTTTCTGCAGGACCCTGTAGGTACTGGAAGACCTCTGTAAGGTCTCCCTGGAGCCTTCTCTTCTCCAGACTGAACAACCCCAACTCTCTCTCAGCCTGTCTTCATCGGAGAAGTGCTCCAGCACCTGATCATTTTCATGGCCCTCCTTTAGATCCATGCTAATAGGTGCTTCTCCTTTTAATGCTGTATGAAAAAGACCACATTTTAAGTGTGTTACATATAATGAACATGTGGAAATCAACCTCAGAAATACATACCTTTAAGAATTCAAGTATTTTTAGAGATTTCTAAGTGCTGGAATTTACTGTATCCACTGGGGATCTCTTCTGTGTGTTTCTGGAACACCAACACTGTAGGTACACCTCGTTTCAAGTTACAACTTTGCTAATGAAAATTTTGAACTATCAGGGTTATCTAGCAGACTAAAGCATAAGAAAAGCCTTTCACAACAGGTTATAGTTCATCATAACGTCATCTTTTAGCATCTGAAAATAGAATTGTACCAAAGTAGTGTTAATCAGCGTGAACAGAGAAGCCAGATCTGGATGAGTCAGCTTGAGTGTGGAAATTGGTGTATCTACCTTTGAATAGTTTTTTGCCCAGTGTAATTAGCCTTGTTGAAATTTGACTAAGTGAGCAAGATCTCTTTCAACTTAAACCATCCTATGAAACCATAAAGTAACTCAGTTAATTGACCTGTGTGGAACACTGTGCTGTTGCAGCTTTAGCCTTTGATGTTTTGAAGCTGTTCAGTACAGGACTCTCAGGTTCTAATTCCAAATTATCACCTCACCAAAAAGGGCAGGGTAGTTCTAGGCTGTGTCCAGTTGTGTTCAGGTGCCCTTCCTGAGAACTTCAGTTATTAGTTAGTGGGGATAGAGGCCTTTTCAACAAGCACTACAATTCTGAAAAAAATGTAACAGCATCATATTATAGAAATACGAAGTATTCTGTTAATGTTCTGAATCTGAGCTGGCACCGGGGAAGCACTTCTTTCTGCCTACAAGTTTAAAGAGGCATTTAAACCTACCCTTTGTGGCTTTCTTCTCTTCTTTGTATGAGAGAACGCTGGGTATGTGCATGCAGGCTTGGGTCTATTTACAGTAGCACAAAGGGAAATATGGATATGCTTCTGAAGCATTGAGAGACTGAAGCATGTAACCACATTTTTCTGCTTTGTCATTATTTGTATTTTATGGATAAGTGTACTTTAATCTGTATCTGCTGTACAGTTAAATTGTAAGTGATTAAATATTTTCTTTTCCCGTTCTGTGGATGTGAAGAGGACTGAACCAAGCTGATCTAGTAAACCTTCTCTTTCTAGGATCCTCAGCAGCTTGAGCCTTCGGAAATTGACAGTGGGGCACAATAATCTTCAGAGCCTTCCACCTCTCCTAGAGCACGTTCCTATGGAGGTGCTGGACCTTCAGCACAACCTGTTGACTAAACTCCCTGAGACGCTCTTTGTCAAGGCTCTGAAGTGAGTGATGGTATCGTGGGCAGAATGCCCAAGCATGCGTCTGTGTTAACCTTTGAAGCTGTGAAGGCTAGTGGTGATGTTTGTGTGATTATCCTCATGAGGTGCTGTGGGCTTTACTGCCCTTTGTGGAAGAGATTATGATGAGGTAATTCAGGTGCTGTGAGAGAAGTCATCTAGCTGATGTGAGAGAATCAGTCCATGTTAATATTTAATTACAGGAAAGCAGATATGTTCCTAACCTAAGTCATGGTATTAACTTCATTTGCAACTCTTCTAAGGTCGTGTTACTGTCTGGCAAGTTGTGTCATTAGAATGAGTGTATAAATTCAGGGGAAAGGAAAAGCCATACAGATCATCGGTTGCTACTGCAGAAAGTACAGCAGGTCTCAGAAGAACAATAAGAGAGACCCTTAGTGTTTTATCTATTCAGACTCTAGTCAACCCTTCTTGAAAGACTCAGTAACAGTGCCCCCTCTTTGCAATAAAATGCTGTGTGCAGCTGCAATAACATGTATCTAATGGACGTTTGTAGATTCTAAAATCATAATGTAAGTGGGGATGTTACAGTGTGTTGTCTGGCCTGCCTGCCTGCTGCTGTTGCTCTGCTGTCTGCATTGGCACTTTTATAGCTGTATAGCTACTGTTCCTGCTGTTAATGGAGTGGATTAGATGGAGTGTGATTTTTTTTTAATTTATTTATTTATTTTGCATTTGCTGTGGTTAGCCTCAGGTACCTGAATGCATCTGCAAATAGCCTGGAGTCCTTGCCCTCTGCGTGTACAGGTGAGCAGAGTCTGAGCATGCTGCAGCTGCTTTATTTGACCAATAACAACCTCACAGATCAGTGCATCCCTGTCTTGGTGGGACACCAGAACCTACGGATCCTGCATCTGGCAAACAACAACCTACAGGCTTTCCCTGCAAGGTAAATATATGACTTACAGTCTCTCATATCAGCGAATTAGAAGTGTAGCTTGTAAAGGGCATTGTCTGTGGAAACTGTATCTGCAGGTCCAGGAAGTTATAAGTTCTGGCCTCTGAAATATTATATTCTCTCATTTTCCCTTTTAGCAAACTCAGTAAGCTGGAACACCTGGAAGAACTGAATCTGAGTGGCAACAAACTGAAAACAATTCCCACAACGGTGGCAAACTGCAAGCTACTTCATACACTTATTGCACACTCTAATGACATCAGCATCTTTCCAGAGATCCTGCACTTACCTCATATACAGGTACTCTTACCTAAAAGATAATATGGTGCCAGGAGGAAGTTTGGTTAGGAGAATTAAGAGTAACTGCTACAAGAGGAATTGGAGATCTCATTATTTTGGTCAGTCAGCTTGTGAAGAGGGCACATAATACACATTCAAGATTTGTTGCCTGTTTTAACTGGCTGAAGATGGCTCAGTTCTCATTCATTGTCACTGTGACCTAGGACTAGAATAACTGATAAATTGATTGCATGAAAGAACAGAGAATGTGTTCTTTGTCATCAGGTTTTTTTTGTTTGTTTTTTATATGCAGATTGTGGACTTGAGTTGCAATGAATTAAATGAAATCCTAATCCCTGAAGCACTGCCAGCTGCTTTGCAAGAGTTGGACCTGACTGGAAACGCAAACCTGGTGCTAGAACACAAGACACTGGATATCTTCAGGTGAAGAGTTGCAAAGCCAGTAGTGACAGGCACAGGAAAGGGGAACTCCTTCCAGGAGAGGAAATGGGATAGCAATGTATATAGCACAATATTGTGTAATTTTACAGTGTTCTCTGCCTGAGGCAGCTGAAGCTTTCTATCCTGTAGTAAGGGAGGGGGCTGGGTTCAAATCATCAGAGCAAAAACTTCACAAGTGGAGATATTCCTAGCTGTGTCTGGAATATGTATAGTCTGACATCTTCAGAAGGCCGAGACTTTAAATTCCGCTCTCTGCTGCTGTCTAAAATTCTTGAGTAGATGTGTTCCTTTGGCAACAAGCTGTACAGCATGGCACCTTGGAGAGAAGAATTAATTCTTTTCTTCTCTCTCTATAGTCACATTACCACACTGAAGATTGATGCAAAGCCCTCCCTCGCAACTGACTCGGCACTCACTTCTACCTTTTGGAGTCATGGAGTAGCTGAGATGGCAGGGCAAAGAAATAAGTGAGTATTGTGGTCTGCTGGTCCCTGATGCTTTGTCTCCACAAGGTGCTAGGTGGAGTCCATTGGTATGCACCCAAGCAGACACGTTTTGCTGAGTAGCTCATCCATCTCCAAATCTCTGAATCTCTTGCTTAGTGTCAGCATTGCTTACCCTAGTTTGTCATGCCTATCTTGGGACCCTTGTTGAAGGCTTTCCACTCTAGCACGGATGCTTTTGCTGTTGCATACAGACTGCATCCACTTTTCTCTTAGTACAGCCAAAGAGGGTTGAGGCATTCCAGTAATAAACAACAACTGAACATGTCGTGGGGCAGTGAATGTCAGGACAGTGGCTTTACTGCCTTGTGAGAGCAGTACTCATGGCAATGTACCTGATGGCTGTGGTTTGGAGGCAATATAATCCTCTAAGGCGGATTATTTTTGCCTGTATGCTTTTCTAACAGGCTGTGTGTGTCATCCCTGGCACTGGGCAGCTTTGCAGAAGGAGTGGAGGCTGTGTACGGTATGTTTGATGGTGACAAGAACGAGGAGGTTCCACGCCTGCTGCAGTGCACCATGGCCGATGTGCTCCTGGAGGAGGTACAGCAGTCAGACACGGTGTTCATGACCAACACCTTCTTAGTCTCCCACAGGTATGACAATGAGCAAGCTGGTGCTGGGTGGAGCCTGTATAGGTGCATCAGTTAATGTGCTAGGTGGGGTGGGACAGCCCTCTGAAATGCCTGTCATGAAGTCTGGAGCCTTCCTACCTCTTCTCCTTCAACAGGAAGCTGGGCATGGCTGGGCAGAAACTGGGTTCCTCTGCTGTCCTTTGCTATATTCATCACGATATGGCTGATCCAGCAAGCACCTTTTCTCTGACTGTGGCCAATGTGGGAACGTGCCAAGCTGTTCTGTGCCGAAGTGGAAAACCACTGCTCCTCTCCAAAGTCTTCAGTCTTGAGCAGTGTACCGAAGAGGCCAAGAGAATCAAGGAACAAAAAGCAATTATAACAGAGGTTGGTTTGGACTCTTCTCAATTCAATTTTCCCCTTCCAGTCAAACCTTGTTTCAAGTCTTTGCCATCCTGATCTTTCCTGCCTGCACAATTCTGTGGAAGAGGGGATGGCATGAAGGTCTTCAGATGACTTATCTGTTGCTTCCTGCTCTGTTTTTCTTGCTAATTAGCTGTTCAGAATTACATGTTCCTTAAATACCCATCATAGCCTGAGAATTACAGGTACAGGATGCCATGGATGAGGGGAGAAGGAGAAAAAAGAAACTAGATGTGGAAATAAATGGGAACGTGGAAGGTGGTTCATAATACTGCCCATGACATGGGTGATTGTGCAGAAGAGTTACTAAGGAACAGAGCAGGGCCTGAGAAATCATCGTGTCTCGAAACTCACAAAATATCTTGTCTATCCTTGGTATTTCATGAAAAGCATGACTCAGGTGTCTTTCTTAGGATTTCTTCCACGCTTTACTCACTGAAGGTGTTATTCCCATTGAAGAGTGATTTCGTGCCTGGTGCACGTAGCAAGTAAGCACACAGTCGTAATTCACATGAAGGTTTCTATTTTAATTCTGCACAGAATTAGGTGCTTGACAATCTTTCATAAAGCAAGCATAAAATAAAAGCCTGGTTATTTATGCATGATTGTTTACAGAACTATTCCTCGTAGTTTCTAATTAGTTAATCTGTTTCATTCTTGCCAAGCATCTATATGATGGGGCTAGAAGATTCTAGATTTGGGAGGGAGCAGCTGCTACCTCATTATCATCATGTTTTCATTCTGTATGTTATATATTAATAGACATTAACGAGCCCGTATTTTTAGGGCAGTTTCCCTTCCTCTTCTGTTGACACTAGCACATTATCTCGTTTAACATACCTTTGGTCAAATTGTTTCTCTTTTCACTAGTTTTTCACATATTTGTGATGTTGTTTATATTTTCTTGTCCTTGGTGGATAGTCTATGGGATTTGTGGCTGTTGAGACATATGAAAGTGGATGTCAAATAGGAACAGGTAGAAATTTTACACAAAAAAAAAGCTAAATTGTTCAGTGTTTTTTATGCAAACACATCAGAGAATTCTCCAGAAGCCATTTCAAAGGCTAACTTTTCAAAAGCTTCTAAGTAATAGGGAAGTTCAAAAGAACTGGAAAATAATGCAGTCAGTAAAGAACTGAGAAATAAGTGCCTTTCTTTAATACACAATGGGTCTTTTAAGAAGTTGGAGGCTATCTGCCAGAAGTGTTTCTGACAGGAATAACCTGTTTGTGTTCTCCCACATGCTATGTGTTATCCCCATAGTTTCAGTACCACTGAGACTAAACCCTGGACCTAGATCTCCTTCTCCTGTACTGTGCCTGATGTTACTTGCATATTGGCATTTCTCAAGGCTCCAGAGCAGTTCACGGGCAGGGCAAAAGAGTGTTTTCCAAATGATCTAATACTAGATCTAATGCTACTGCTTTGTTTCTCTTGTCTGCAGGACAATAAGGTAAATGGGGTAACTTGCTGTACTCGGATGCTAGGCTGCACATACTTGCACCCTTGGATCCTGCCCAAGCCACATGTCAGTTCCATTCCACTGACTGTACAAGATGAGCTGCTGCTTCTAGGGAACAAAGCACTCTGGGAACACCTGTCTTACACAGAGGCTGTCTCAGCTGTGCGGCATCTACATGATCCTCTAGCTGCTGCAAAGAAACTCTGCACATTAGCTCAAAGCTATGGTTGCCAGGACAATGTAGGTGCAATGGTGGTGTATTTGAACATCAGCGAGGACAACTGCACATGTGAGATGCATGGCCTCTCTTTACCAGGCCCCGGGGGATTTAGTTCCACCACTGCCAAGACAGCAACACCTTCCTCTAGCAGTGGAATTGCTTCAGAGTTTGGTAGTGAACTGTCTGCTTCTGAGGTTAGCAGTGAGGTGGGCTCTACTGCTTCAGATGAACATAATGCTGTTGGTCTTGATGGCAGTGTGCTACCACGACAAGAGCGACGTTGCAGCCTACATCCTTTGCTCCCCTCAAGCATCTTTCAGCGCCAGCCTTCCAGTGCCACGTTCTCCAGTAACCAGTCTGACAACGGCCTGGATAGTGACGATGAGCAGCCTGTGGAAGGTGTGATGACAAATGGCAGTAAAGTGGAGGTGGAGGTGGACATCCACTGCTGTAAAGGAAAGGGCCTGGAGTTTGAACCTCCTGCTTTAGAGTACAGCTCCTCTGCTCCAGGTGTAGAGGATGACTCTGGACTTGTCCTCGTCATTCAGAGACAGAACAGCATAAACAGCAGTGCTGTGCATGGAGGAGTCAAGGAAAAGTGTGAACTGCAGAAATCTCCTTCCACGTGCTGTCTGTATGGAAAGAAGCTTTCCAATGGCTCCATAGTGCCCTTGGAAGAGAGCCTTAACCTAATAGAAGTCGCCACAGAGGCACCCAAGAAGAAGACAGGTTATTTTGCTGCTCCATCCCAGATGGAGCCAGAAGATCAATTTGTGGTGCCACCTGACCTGGAGGAAGAAGTGAAGCAACAAATGAAGCAGCACCAGGAGAACGGAGCAGATCAGGAGCAGAGAGAAGAATCTGCAGTAGCTCTGACAGAGGAATTTGACACAGCTTTGTAATCCTAGAAGTCCTGCTCCCACTTTGTCTGTCCCAGGAAGCTCTATCCTGTAAGGGCTGTCATGCCCCCAAAGGGAGCTGGGCCCTGCAAGGCATACAGGCATCTGCTGCTTCCTTAATGGAATGGAGAGAAAATTGGGAGTGCTAAGGTCTGGGCTGTCTACTTTTTGCTGTAGAGTCTGTTGTTCTGTAAGCGCTCAGATCAGCAGCAGTGCTCTGTTTCGAACTGTCTGGAAATTATGCAAGTACTAGGAAGAAGGCAGGTGTTCCAGTGCCTCCCTCTTACTCCTTAAAGCCTGAAGTTCTGCCAGCTCTGCAGGAAAGGGGCTGGTGTACTGGGGGACAGGGAAAGGGAAGGCTGTTGAGGGGCCAATATGCAGTGTTTGGAGTCTGAATGTTTCTGACACAGGCTCTCCTGGCAGCACCTGACTTCATTGTTCCTTGAAAGAATACAGGCAGTTGGAATGAAGCTGACCCAAGAATGGTTTCCTATGTGAACTGCAAGCACTTTCATTGATTGCACTTAAACTGTTCCCTTCCCCTTCAGCACAGCACTTTATTACTTAGGGTCAGGGGAGAGAGCACTCCAGTACACCCTGTCCACAACAGGTGGGAGGGAGCAGAGGAAGCTCATCTTCCCAGTAGCTATTGTTAGGGCATTTGAGGATTCAGGGTACGGGTGTTCTAATGAGCACTGGTGCAGGGTAGAGTGAAAATTACAATGGGATCAGTTGATGCAGAATGAGAAAACTCAGCTGGGTTATAAGTGGGTATCTAATGATGCATTTTACATGGAACATGGGAAGGATCAGCTCTGGACTTAGTGATTAAGTAACATATAGAGCTAGTATTTCTAGCTGCAGAGCACAGATCCAGCTTAGCAGCTTGTCCACTTTCATCACAGGTACCTCACAGTAGAGGCTTCCTGTATCAAGAAGACCCAACGTGAAACCATGAGCTCCTGCTGGTTTCAGTCTAAAAGAAAGTCAGGGTGTAAGTGGTCTGTTGCTCTAAGGTGAGCAAGCAGTTGGACTGCTCTTCAATTCTGTGATTCTGCTCTCTGTATGCTGGGGAAGCTTTTCATTACTCTTTTCCACCAACGTAAACTGCATCGTCAACCACAGTGTCTTTGCTTGCATCTAAAAACAGGAGTCATGATCTAAATCCAGAGCTACCTGTGTTTTGTGATGTGCCCAATTTCCCAATCTGGCCATGATTAAGTTGGAAGTATCTTTATTTCTACTCTTTTTTTTTTTCCAATGGAAAAAGAGGGAAAAAAACAAACTACTTTTCACCTAAAAAAAAAACAACCGTCTTTATCACCACTGGGAAAGAGATGTTTATAAAGTGGCCCCACTAATGGTGAAATGCCCAGCCTGCAGTTGTCACATGGTTCCATTAAGGTTTTTGGTGCAAGGGGTAAATGGGCTCTCTATGTAATCATCCTGTGGCAGCATTGTGAAAGGACCTTGGCCCCCAAAGCATGTAGGTGTCTTCCCTAGCTGGCAGAGGGCTGGACAGCAGCTGCCTCTGTCACATCAGTGGTGCAATAATGCAGACTAAGGGCTAGTGCCTTTACTACATTTATGAAGGAAATGTGAAAGTTTCTTCTCAAGATCTCTGAGGAGCTCAAGTTGTTATTTTTTTTTAATCAAGTTCAGGCCTTGATTTGAAGGAATGATGTGCAGACAACCTGTGAGATTTCAACGACAGAGATCTTTGGACAAAATCTACAGGAGTTATGCTTAGACTTCAGTGCTCCTTCAGTTTCTCACTGGAGAAAAAGAACGTATTCTTACCATACCTGAGAGCAACTTTTTCGGATATACCTTGTACTAGTTACGATGTAATCACGAAACAACCCAAGTTTTTTCCAAACTCATGAGTTTTGGCTGTGTTTAATTGTCTTGTTTTATTTAGAGAGAAATGCTCACTCTTACGGTCATAGAAACAGCATTTTAAAATCCTCAGAAATTTAAATTCAGTTTCCTCAGCAGAAAAGTTTAGAGACTAAAACTCAACTCTCTTTCAGGTTCTCTTTGTATTAAGTATGCAGAAGTGGCTCACCTCAAAGTATTTGACAATAATCTTCAGTTCATTCACTGGCAATAACATCACCAAGTATCTGTGCCCAGGCCAACATTGTCTGCTACCTGCTCTGTTCAGTGTGGGATTGATCACAGAATTGTATTGGTTGGAAGGGACCTCCAGAGATCGAGTCCAACCCCTCTGCCAAGCAGCTCCCCAGCCCAGCTTGCACAGCTTGGCATCCAGGCAGGTTTTGAATGTCTCCAGAGAAGGGAGACCCCACCACCTCTCTGTGCAGCTCCAGTGCTCTGTCACTGCACTGGGAAGAAGTTCCCACACACATTTGTGTGAAACTTCCTGTGCTTCCATTTGTGGCCATTTCTCTTCATCCTATCGCCACAAACTGCTGAGAAGAGTCAGGCCTCACCCTTTTGCCTCCTGCTCCTTAGATGTGGATCAGATCCCCTCTGAGTCTTGATGCTGGAGCATACACTTCTTTCCAAATAAGATTGTGATGAACTTTGCATTAGAATGGTAGATGTCAATGCAAATCAGGGTTCTTTCCTGCACTGATGTGGAAAATCCAGTATGTCCTTGCCAGCCTCAACCATTAGCATTGTGTGCAACATAGGTATGGCCATGGGGAATTTGTTGTGAATAACCATGCTTAGTTCAGTAGGGAAAAAGGACTAAGCAAAGCTCCATAAGGGAGCATGCAGTTTTCTGATCTGCTCCTCTGAATGGAGTGCACAGAACCACTGTTTAGCCTTTTCTCCAGTGCTGTTTCTGGTTTTGAGGCAGAAAGGAAGTTCATTTTCTATGGGTATGAACTTTTGTGGCAGGATATGACTTATTCTGTAAAATATTCTATAAAACTCTGTAAGAGTCCACCACTGCCTCCAATTAGATTGATACTAAGAACTACTGCTCTTATTCTGGGTAGTACAGCCTGAGTGCTCCCTCTACCACCTCCTTTTGTTTCTTGGCCTCTCAGAAGACACCAAACTTTCTTTGCCTTCCTGATCATCCTTAGTAACACTGACATACATCTCAGACTTCTGAGGGGTGCTGCTGGAGGTGGAACACATGTGAATGGGAAGGTCTAGTGAGGCCCTTATAGCAGAGGATAGAAGGTATGTTCCCTCACAGTTCTCCTCTTGCCTTCTGGTCTCTTCCCTGAATTCTGTGTGTGGTTCCTGCAGATGGCATAATTTCCATAGAGCCACATCACTAACAATTTTCCATTCTTTCTTACTGCTGGAGGTTCTCAGTGTGGGATCATTGAGCTCTGACTGCTGCCGGAGCTCCCATGCTCCAGGTGGCTACAGTCAGGTTAGGCTGGTAAGTTAGTTTGTTTGTCCCTTCAGTAGTTCTGGCCCTGTTCCCAAGCATGGTGAGAACAGGCACGCTGAAGGCACTGACCTGCCTGCTCTGTCTTGACCAGAAGGATGTCAGCAAAAAGAGACAGTAAAGGCAGTGTTGGTGCCTGGTCTGGGCTTGAGTATTGAGCATAAAGCATAGCCTCAGAGTTGCTCCCAGCACCTGGAACAGACCTGGTGGAGACAACACTGCAGACTGCTGGAATCTGATCAGAATCCCTAAGTAGACAGGAGGGAAAAATTCAGTTCCAGGAAGGAGTGGATATTTCCCTGTCGTTTTCCATTTTAAAATGTTATCATTGTTTTTACTCATGACCCAGTGCGTGTTAAAGGAATATTTCAGCACACCACAATCTTTTTTCATGTTATTTTAAAAAGGAAAACCTTTCATGTATCCCAGTCTAGCATGCAGCTGTAATAATTCCTCCTCTACAGTCTACAGGAATGGATTGTTCTGTGAATGCACCTTCAGCACGGTGGCCTGTGTGTGTACTGCATTGGAGAGGCAAATTCCATTGCTGGAAAACACTATTCTGATGATTCTTTACTCAGCTGTATAGAGCAGTTCAGGAAGGAAGAATATTTTTGCATCAACTTTTCAGCTGATGTAGCAATAAAGATTTTTACTTTTGTCTAACAATATATCGAGTCTGTTACTGCACTGGAGGGAGTGTGTGCAATATCGCATTTGCACAGAGTTGTGGCTAGCTGTAGTTGTGCTAAGGACCCTTTTCTTGAGCTGTGTGCTACTTCTACTCATCAGCCTTCCATACCAAACCTACTTGCAGAATACTGAGGGTAGTTTGTACTGCCAAATACTGGGCAGCTCTCTGTGCCCTACCAGCAGCCACAACCATTGGCTTCATTGCTCGCTGTTAAGAATTCCGTTCTCGGCAGACAGTCACAGGCCCTTTGTAAAAGACTGCTGTAGGAAGCTGTTCACCAGCACGTCTGCAACAGACTCCAGCCATGCTATTTGACATGCTCCTGATTATGGATGTAAACTACCTTATTGCTATGAAGTCTGGGTATGATGTTCCCATAAGTTCTGTCCTAGTACCCCAAGTATGTAGACAAAAGGAAACCCAGAGCTGAGGTACATAATTTCAATCACCTACGCTTAGGAACAAGGACTTCCCCAAGGCTGAATTATCTTCCCAGGCCTCAGAGCCTGCAAACATTTAAACCCAAGTTTGCAATCTAGGCAAAGCCTGTGCATTACCGTGTTTGTAAGAACAGTTAGCAATGCATCCTCCATCTCTGATGCATGCTGGAGAGGCAGAGCAGCTACCAGATGAAGAAAGTTGGATGTATGTGTCCATAAACTTGAATTTGCATTGTTAAATTTAATCAGACAGTTTGGTTTCACTATATTTGGAGCTATACTCCTAGTGAATGTTCTGTCACAGTATTAAGAATGCACTGTCCACAAGTGAGTAAAAGCATGCCACAAAGATGGCAAAAATCAGGACATCTACTAGAGCAGAGGAATAGTTCTACAGCTCATACATGTGTTCTGGCTTTTTTTTCAGTTTGTGAACTATTCTGTACCCTCTGACAGCCAGGGCAGCACCAAGCAGGTGTGCTACAACAGCTGCGCAGCCCAGCAGGCCAGCAGCAATCTCTGCCCCATGCATGCTGCAGCTAAAGCCCTGATAGCCTTTGCTTTGGTAAAGCTGTGCTCTCTCTTTGCACACTGATGAATCATAAACCCCCAGCAGATTATGGAAGAAATAGTACAGAGCGCACAGCAAACCCACTGCAACCACCGCATCCAGGACGCATTCCAGTAGGAGCCATGCTGGAAAACGCCACGGTAGCCGGACAACGCCGACCACAATCAGCGAAGAAGAGAAGACCATGAGGGCTCCCCCCACAGCCATCGCTGCCCTGGCTACGGGCATCTTGAGCTGAGTGAAACGCCGGTCCAGCTGCTGGGCTTTTTCCCCGTCAGCTCCGTTGAAGCCGCTGTACGCCCCGCCGTACATGTAGTAGTAGATGCCGCCGTGGCTGGGGACGCCGGTGTAGCCGCCCGCCGAGCCGTAGGACACGGAGCTGCAGACGAGGATCAGCGCGGCGAGCAGCGCTCCCAGCAGCTGGCAGCACGCTGCAAGGGGAAGCGCAAAGCTGCTGCGACCGAGCGCCGGGCCGCCCGCCGCTGCGGGACACAAGGAGCGGCTCCCGCCTCCCCCCAGCCCCGCTCACCCCGTCCCGTGCGCAGGTAGCGGCAGCGGCGGCACTCCAGCAGCCCCGGCGTGTCGGCGCGGCCCCGCGGCGGCCCCGATCCAGGCACAGCGCTGCGGGGAGACAACGGGTGAGGGGCGGCGGCAGCAGCCACGCGACCCCTCTGCACCGCCACCGCCCGCCCCGCCGTGCCGCGCAGAGCCCCGGCCGCTCACCGCCCGTCCGCCCGTGGGGCGGGAGGGGAACGCCCGTCCGCCATCGCCCCGCGCGGCGCCGGGGGAGGAGCTCGGGGCAGGGCCGCGGGGCGGTGCCCGGTGCTGCGGCGGTTCCTGCTCCTCCGCCTGGGGTCGCCCCCGCTCCTTTGCGAGGGCCGCTCTTCGGTGCTCGTGGTCCGGCATTTTGCCCGCTCCGTTCCGCCGAAACTGCCCGCGGCCCTGGAGTTCACCAGCTGCCGTACGGAATTGCTTTCTCGTACCGATGAGAAACCGGGCGGCAGTTGGTTCTCACAGGTCCCCTTTGAGTGGAAGTGTTCCACATCCTCTGTCCTTTCCCGGGCATTTCAGCTTCTCACGGGGTGGCCCTTCTGTGCACCCTCCCAGTTACCCTTCATGTAGCTGGACTCGTATGCAGCACCCAAGATGCGAGTGCATTGGTGTTTCTGTTTTCCGGGGAAGCGGCTCTCTGCGTTCCTTTCAGCCTTTCCTGGGAACACGAGGCATCGTGCTACTCCTCCCGCTGCCCGTACGCATGGGGCTGTCTCCAACACTAGGATATGTCCTTCAGTGCTGCTGCCAGATTCCAGTACAGCACTCTAGCATGTGCTCAAGTAGTTTTCTTCAGACACATTACCTCATATTTATGAACACTGAACCACAGAGGCCTCATTAGCATCTGTTTGCTGGAGGCCACCTCAGGCAATGCTATGTGATGTTATCACAAGCTGACCCATTTCCAGGCAGAGCAGTGTCCTGCTGCCCACCAGGACTGACTGCCTCCAACCCGGAGTCTGCTGAGCACGGCTGTCACCTTGCAGCTGGGAGGAAATTAATTGGTCCTTTGTTGGTTGGTAGTTGCTGAAGCGGAGGTGAGTGTATGTGGGAATAAAACATAGAGCAACATAGAACAACCAGAGAGAATGCTCTTCTGCAAGGGTTTGCCCAACTGCTCCCTGGAAAAGGATTAGCACTGCAAATAAGTGCTTTTGTTGCATTTAGGAAAACAGACTTTCAGGGAAACAGATTACTCCCTGACGTCTCAGTGTCTGAATGAGAAACCCCATTTCAGCACTAAGGTGCAAAATATATTTCCTCCATCTGTAAGAACAGTGAGATCACTTCACTCCTTGCAGGAGAAACAGCAACAAATTCTGGTGCACTGGGAGGCCTACAGGGTGGGCTGTGCCACGGCCTCAGCCCTGAAGGACAACAGCCTCCAGCCCATTTCACACAGCTCCATGAAGTGGAGCTCCGCAAACTTGCCTTAAAATCTTCCTTGTTTGTGGATTAGAGAGAAGCAAAACAAAATGAGTTCTTGTTCTCCTCCATTTCAGATAGAGGAGGCAGGAGCTGTAGGACGATGTGAAGTCAGGAAATTGGGAGAGCACATGGAGCCCAGGATGGGGCCTCTGGAGACTGTGCAGGTGCTCATCAATAAACTCTTGCACATGTTTTGGTGTGCTCATATTTCAGTCCCTTGTGTTCATGCATTAGAACCAAGACCTCCTTGCTGCTGTGAAGAAATGGGCATAAAAGTTGTTAGCAACCCTTCATTTAATTTTAGGATCACAGGCAATATAGTTTTGCCTAGTAGAGCTGTTAATTGCTGTGATGTGAGCAAGCAAGCTGAATTGTGAGTAATAATACGGGATCAAATAGTCATTTCTTATGCAGTGTTGCTGCTGGTCCTCCAGCAACCTGAACCAAAACTACCTTTGGATTTTGTGATGTTTATGATTAGTTATTAAAAAAAAAAAAAAAAGACAGAGCTGGGAAGTGCTGTTGATTTGGTGACACATCAATGTTCTCTTGGAATGTTTGCTGCTGGGTACAAACTTCAGGTCATTGCTGATCTGACTCAATCGCATTCAGTTTCTGTGATTATATTGAGAACCGAAATGTTTTACATCACCTGTGCTCAAATTTTCGCAGCTGGTAAACCACCCGAGCTTGGTCAACACCGCCTGTTGAGTTCCTATTCTCAGTGCAACAAGAGGCAGCAGTCAGGAGAAGAGAGCAACAAGCTGTTCTCGTTTGCTTTGGCTTCTTTCTCTTTCCTTTTTTTTTTTTCTTTTTTTTTTCCTCCTCTTCTGTTCCTGGCTGCTCCTGATGTCATTGCCTCTCCACGGGGAGGGAAGGGCTGGCCCTGGCTGCCATGGCCAGCAGCTCTGACCTGGTTCAGTGCCCTCCCTGGGAACTCACAGGGTGAGGTAGAAAGAGCAAGTCGTGAACTGCTTCATACTTCACCAGCACGAGAGAGCTAGGAGCTGCAGCACAATCCCTGCTGAACATCACAAAAAGTTTTACCCTCTCACACAAATAAATAGTCATGGAAACATTGTGCAGCACAATGACAAAGCAGCTGTGCTGCAGGAAAGAACGGGAGGTTTTTGTGAATCGCAAATTGAACTCAAGTCCACAGTGTCATCTTGTTGCGAAAAAAGCTAACATCACTAGGGTGTATAAACATAAATGTCACATGTAGGACATGTGAAGAAATTCTTATGCTCCCTCCTCTCCCTGCTTTTTGCTCTTTTCTACAGCAAAAGAAAGCTCTGGAAATATAACCTATGAAAAAAGACTTAGGCCAGTCCTCTCCTTGTCTTGAGTGCCTATTAACAACTTGCAGGCTGGTCAGTGAGGCACTTTAACAACCTGCAAACTTTAAAAAAACTACTGACAAGAGAAGGGGAATATTTTGTTCTCCCTATCTGCCATTGGCATGATCAGGAAGCAGTGATCTTAATTTGAAGCAGAAGAGATGTGATTTAGGCACCCTCAAAGAAAAAAAAAAGAAGAAAAGACATGCGCCTTTATCACTTCCTGAGTTGGAAGGCAGTTGTTGTTGGAGCAGCTTAGCAGGGCATGTGGTAGTTCTCCATCACTGGAGCTCATATTCAATCATGGGAGTAGTTGACCTCTCTGTGCTCCAAAAGAAAAGTGCCTCAGGCTACCTACGCCACTCACCACAAGCTCATGCTGTTCCCTTGTCCTGCAGAGCCATCACGTTCCTTTCCATCCCGTCCTCATTGGCTGGTCACATGGCTTCAAGGCCATCCAAGGGGCAGTTGCCTCAACAAACGATGCAACAGCACGAATATCTGAAGTCATACCTCAAACATGAGGTACGCACTTATGCAACGCTTGTCTGGATGTAGGCAAAGAACAAGGCTTGTCATGGTGCTCATCTTCCCAGTGCCTGCACCCAGGAACCACTCAGATGGCCGCTTCTGTGGAGCATTCTCTGCAGCAGCTCCATGAGGGCCAGTTAATCCTTCACTGTGTCTGCTGTGCCTGTAGTCACCAGTGCTGCTGACACTCCATGAACCTGGGGTTCTCACTGCTTTGCTCAGCGTTCTGCAAGTGTCCTGCACGTGGACTTAAGGCCAAGGCTGAGCAGTGCAAGACACCATGTAGGTGCAGGATTCCTTTTCTTCTGTAGTGCTGCAGTGGTCTGCATGCAGAGTCATTTGGCTTACCTCGCACTGCCAGCATTAGGCCATGGCACTGCCGCACTGACATTCAGGAGGCTCACAGTAGTCCCTGGTCATGAAAGCATTTGGTGTTTTTGTCTCCTGCATTTCCAGAGACCAGCCACAGTGTTAGAAATGTCTTGGGAGCCAGTAATCAGTCACAAAATTCACTGGAGCCAAGGAGTCTTCACATCTGTTTGTACATCTAAAGGAGTAATTAACAAGAAATTGATCAAGAATAAAAAGTAATGGGAAAAATCACATATTTGGTTATTAAAGGCTGATACTATTAGAAAGGTCTAAACAGCAATTAGGTGACGGACATTTAGCGAAGCAACCCTGACCCTGTTAGGGCTGTGCCAACTGCAGAAAGAAGCAGAGAAATTGCAGGAAAGATAAGGAGAATGTGAGGAGGTAATTACTGGAGTGACTTGCAGTTAGTCTAGAAAAAAACCTGCTAGATTTTTGTGCAGAGCAGCTGATTGTCTGTCCCCGGATTAGCATACCCTGAATGGTAGTGCAGAGCATATGTGCAAAACTCTACTGGAGCACATCCTGCCTGCAGCCTAACTGAAGTCATAGATTTGCCAGGGTAGCAACGCTTGCATCCATGCTCCACTCCAGCAGCCATTTGTCAGTCCTCCTTCATAACTGTGGCTCGCCTTTGAAGCAGGAGCTGCTTGTTTTTGTAGGTTTAAACTCTGTTCATAGAAACAGCCTTTGGAGCAGTTGTGGTGCAAGAGCAAGGCAGTACCCAGGGAACATCAAAGCCATCTTCAGTTTCTTCTTCCAGTAAGACAAAGGTCAATTGCTGATGTTATAGAAGAAAAAGGGAGCCGAAGAGGTACAAAACAAGAAACCCATAGGGAGGAGCTGCTGAGAAAGAGAAACAGAAGGTGGTGTGAGAGCTGGTGGGGTACAGAGAACCACAAGCTGCCTTACTGGCAGAAACATGCGCTGCAGAGTATGGGCACCTCTTGCTGCCCTATGCATGGATTGGCTTCACTGTACTTGGAGAATTTGAAATGCTGAGCAGTGTGCTCATGCTTTGGTCCTGGGAGGCTCCATGGGCACAAGGTGATGGGGAGAACTGTATGACATGGGATTGTACAGATAAGGACTGGAGTTAGGCAGGGAGAGGAGAAGGGCATAGCAGTAGCGGGATAAACCCACTGACCCCATTGCACTGTGTCCTTCCCATGTCTGGACAGGCTCTCATCCTTATGTAACTGAGTCTACCTGTGCCTCCAGAGCCACATTTTTCTCCTCTTGGCAGCAGGCCACCCCACCATGCCCTGCCCTGAACCCCACTGCAGTATGTAGGATTATGGGTAGAGCTCTGGTTGCATTGTGTTCAGGGTTGTTGTTAGGCAGAACATGCAGCAGCGTCCTTGAGACCTCCCAGCAGCACATTTAACCCTGTCAGGGCTGCAGCATGGCAAGTGATGAGACCAGCTAGGAGAAGAGAGAAAAATACCAACAGGTGCTTGGAGAGGACACACCTGAGCTTCTGAAGGTTATTCATTTCAGGCTTCAGAAAAAGGAGAGAAAATCTAGAGCTGTGCAACTCTCAAAGGATAAAATATAAACAGCTTCAAAACAAGATATTTCTATGTTAGGTGTTTTTGAAAAGCTTTATTCCTTGCCCAGTCCCCGGGGTGGCAGCTGTGGGAGTCCTGCCAGTCAAACTGGGACAGGAGTGTCTCTCCAGTCCCACCGGCTGCAACCCACTAGGTGACAGCCTGTCTCCAGCACCCATGTCACCAGCACCTGTTGTGCCCTCAGCTGCACCCAGTGTAGTACTGCAGCCAACAGCAGGCCACAACTCCCCTGCAGCATTACCCCAGCCCCATGACCAGGGCTGAGGGGAAATGCCATTGCACCTGGAGAGATGCAGCTTTATTACTGGTAATGCAGTGGGTATGTGCTAAGCTCAGATGATCCTCCTTCCTTTGTGTGGAAGGCCACACATGAGCAGAATAGGCATGACCAGAAAATAAATAAATAAATCAGTTACTGCTGACCTCTGCCATGGAGGTTTGCCAGGAGATAGTAGGATGTTTCTTGCTTCTAAGCAACTCTTTGATCTCCAGCTATTTGCTGCCAGGGCAGTAGGGGAAGACTTGTAGCAGCACTTGCAAGACAGAAAGGGTGTAGATGGCTTTCTTATTTATCCCTGGTCTGTAGCAGGCAAAGGACAAGAAGGAGTAGATTTTACATCACTTAAAAACCTTTAGGTGATGGCATCATTTGTGCTCTGCAGCATTATCAGAGGGGAGGGAATTTCGTCATCTCTGTTATCTGCCAAAATGATGAGAGTTTGCTTGAGCATTGCGACAACAACAAAGCCAAACAACAACAAAAAAGGCGGCCTGAGCTTCCTTTAACACTTCAGCTCCTGGTGCCTGCTAGGGAAGTGCTTCAGCCTACAGGCAAAGATATCCCCTCTGTGTAACAATGCCACAGTGTCCTTTCTCAGCATTAAGTGCTCAGAGCCTCTGAAGTGGGAAGGACATACCAATACTATTTGCTCGTTTCAGAGTGCACCACCCCACTCTTGGCTCGTTACAAGATGCTAGGGCTGGAATACTGGGCTTTGCTGTATGGGATTCTTTCTCTTCCCCCAACAGTAAGCTTTTGACTTCAGAGGGAAGTGATTCAGAAGGGTGGTGGCCTAGGGCCTCCAGGAAACAGAGCTGTGGCCCTCTGTAGGCTAACTCAGAAAGAGTTAATGTGCAGGCAATTTCCAAGTATTTGAAGTGAACATGGTTACAGAGTAGAGGGCGTTTTTGGGTGGAGAGAGCAGCCCTCTCTGTGAGCCAATGGCTAAAGGATTCTGTCCCAACGCCCAGTCTGGGGGCTTATTTCATGGGGAAGAATTTGCAAGAATTCCTTCTCAAGATTTGTCCTGGATGAAAAGTAGGGACTGGACCTCCACGCTTGTTGGTGGCCCCCTCTCTCTGCTGTTAGAAGGTAAGGTGCAGTCCTCTGGTACCTTCTTTGGTGCCACTGGTGTGTGGGGAGTGTTTCCCTGTCTGCTTATACTAAAGGCACCTATTATGTCTGCACATGTGGCTTCTCTTTGCATTTTGCAAGGTGTTATGAAGGCTCTGCTGAGATGTGCATTATACACTGGCACTCGTCTCTGTTGTTGAACAGAGACTCATGGCTTGTTTATTTTCTCAGTTTTTTATGCAGTTATGAAGAATCTGTGTGGTTCTTTAGGTATCCTTCTTCTGGTACAAAGGAGATCCAGAAGGCATTAGAAGCAGGGAGCATTCAATCTTCTTTCATCACTACCACCTGTTAGATCTATCTTTGCTTTAAAGTGGATAAGGAAGCACTGCTGGCAGAGTAACTTCAGCAGCATGAGGCATCTCTGTGAGCACACCTCACTGAATCAGTGATGCTTGTTCATGTGGCAAATTCTGCCTGAAACAGGTAATACAACAACTCTTTCAATGTTGGGAGGGTCAGCTAGCTCCCTTGTTTGTTGTGTCTGGAGTGTCTGTGAAGATGGCACCTAACAGCTGACGGGGCTATGTAACTGCCAGCCTGAATGGGTCACGGTTCAGTGAATTGTCTTTCAGTGGAGCAGAGAAAAAGAGCTATGCAGATACAGAGTATCGGCAGTAGGTGAAAGGATTACAAGGACACAATGCTGATGTCAGATGAGATGATGAGAATAGGCTTGGTGGCTAAGGATGTCTCTGCCAGCTCTGTCCCTAGCCTCCTCCTAAGTTAGCAGCAGCTCTTAAGCTTTTGCTGGCTGGGACTAGGTGGTAATTTGGTTGTACATGCTCATGTGTGTAAGCCACTTTCCTGCCTACTTTTGGAGGTCTAGAAGGCAGCTGTTCCTCTGCTGTGCCTTGCTTCTTACCCAACATCAGGGAGGACTACAGGCACTTTGCCGGGGATGGTGTCATCACCTTGATTTCCCTCACGACCCCACCAGCATTTCTTCATTGTTTTTAAGCACTTTTGGTCAGGAGTCCTTGGTTTGGACTGGAGTACTGCTCTATGCTGACAGAGACAAGTGTCCATAACCTACACCCTAACACTGTTAACTGTATTCTGATAAGATGGAATCAGAACTACTTTTTTTAATGTAAGGTTTAATTTTAACAATACAGTATTTCTATCTGCAGACTGAAGGGACTTTCTGAGTATTATGCAAGTTTCTGGGTGTTCTGCAAGTTAATGGCTGGCAGGTGAAAGGAGCAGTGCAAGTCCTGGCCCTTCTAGCAGTGGAACATTGAATCTGCAGCCATGCAAAGACTACAATATGCTGCTAACTACTAGATAATGAATTTATGATTTAGTGGAGCTGCTCCTCTCCACCACAGCAATTGCCCCCATACTAAGAAGCAATGGGACTAACACAGGGAGATGCCTTTGTCTTTCCTGCTCCATTGTTACCTCATTTACATGTGGAGATTCATTCCTTGGACCGAAGTATAGCTCTGCAAGTGACTGACTTGCACGTAGGCAGTAGGCAGTTCTGCAGCTTTCAGATATTTTGTTTTTGGATAGTCATAGGCAATGCCTCCCAGATAGGCAGAGCCTTTGTCTGGCATGTATTAACTAAGCTCAGGAAATCCATCTACCACTAACTTTCAGGATGGACTCGTACCTGATCCAAGTGAATGGCCAAGGAGATCATGTCCCCCTGTTGGATATTCATCTCAAGACCAATGGAAACAGCATGTCACTGGGGAAGGTGAAGGGCCGAAAGCCAAGATGGGCTGTCAGGGCTTCTGAAATGTCAAAGAAGACTTTCAATCCTGTCAGAGCCATTGTAGACAGCATGAAGGTGGAGCCCAACCCAAAGAAAGCCATGATCTCCTTGTCCTTAGGTGAGCACGGTGCTATGGCTGAAGCCTCTGAGCAGTGAAGTGGCCTGTGAGGCTGCCAGATTGCAGGGCTCTGAACTGCAAAGCTTGTGGGAAACAATAGAATGTGCCAGATTGTCACACAGCTCTGTGCCTGCCACAGAGCAGTGAAAACTGAGGGGGTTTTTTTTGTTTGTTTTTGATGTTTTTTGTTATTTTTCAATCTTTGAAAAGGGGACCCAACAGTCTTTGGAAACCTTCCCACAAATGATGAGGTCACAAGGGCTATGAAGGAGGCTTTGGATTCAGGACGTTACAATGGCTATGCTCCATCTGTTGGTAAGCTGACATAGTTTAGACATATGGCAGGTCCTCCCCCACAGCAGGTATATGGAACCTTCAGATATCTTTCCAGTAGCACTCTGCAGCTGTCCTAGTCAGTAGTCCCATGAGCTCACAAATATATATCTTCCAGATGTCACAAGTGCCCTTCCCCGCATGATCTGGTTGAGAAGGCATCACATATGTGTTTTCCCTGAGATACTACCAAGGTTCAGATTCTCCCACAACAGCTGTGTTTGCTTCCTGATCTGCTAGAGCAGGCAGGGCTTCAGGGACCCAGAAGGCCTTAGGACTGTATCTCCTGGACATGGATTGCAGCCAAGTTCCTCCTAGTACGCTTTGACCAGGATTCCTCTTGCATTCCCCACCTTTACAGAGAATGAGCCTTGTTTGCTGTTAGTGCTAACAGCATATGCAGAGCATAGATCACACCTACCTCACAGAACTCTTTCTGCATTGTGACAATGAAGAACCAGTGCAAGGAGGGCTGCCCTTGTACCACCACTAAACAGCGAACGTTATGCAGCAAGACTTGGCTTCCTACTGGGTGAAATTATCTCCCTGGCTACATTCTACCCAGCTCAATTGAATTCCATGTTCAGCACATGCTGGGCAAAAACCATCCCTCTTTCCAGGGCCATGTCTCCTCTCTTGTCATACCTGTCCCAGTCTTGGGGCTGCATGCTGCCTGGCCTGAGGAAGGATGGTCTCTTCTGTCCTGGGACTGTGTAATTAACAAATGGGCTTACCCTGGCTGGGCAGGCACCTGTGAACCTTGTCCTAGCAAGAAAAATGAGATGTTCTGTAAAAACCTATCAGACGTGTGGTTCTTCTCTCCACAGGCTACCAGTCCTGTCGAGAAGCAGTGGCTGCGTATTACAACTGCCCAGAGGCACCATTGGAGGCCCAGGTACTGGTGTGCAGCCAAGGTACTGCCACCACAGCACGGGCAGGGTGCTGCTGCCCATGCCTAGCCCATGTGGCATGGGGACCCTGCCCCAGCTCCTGTCCTTCCCTGTCCAGCCATGGGACCTGTGGGTAGCTCATGGCCTTGTTTTGCACCAGCGTGCTGCTCCCTTTCCCTGCCCTGGACCATTCTCTTCCACCTTTCTTGGACAGAGGTCAAGTTCTTTAGCTGTTGGAGGTTCTCTGCCTTCAGTTAGGATCTTCACTCATTCAATGTGGCTGGGGATCCTCAGAGTGGTTGCACTTTCCACTCACTCCTGTGTGTTCTTTGTAGGATGTCATTTTAACGAGTGGCTGCAGCCAGGCCATAGAACTTGCCTTGGCAGTTTTGGCTAACCCAGGCCAGAACATCCTGGTGCCACGGCCTGGCTTCTCTCTCTACAAGACTCTGGCACTGTCCATGGGAATTGAAGTTAAGCTTTACAATCTCTTGGTAAGTGGTGGCAAGCTTGGAAAGGGCAGTCCTAACACCTCTGCCTCTTAAAAATAAATAAATAAATAAAAATCTTGACGCTGCCTGGGAAGTGGGTAAATATGATCTGAGCACCCTCAAGCACCTTGTCAAACCTCACTCTGTGTACAAAGTGCAATTCCCCCACTGTACTTCCCCTTTTCTTCTTCCATCAGCCAGAAAAGTCCTGGGAAATTGATCTGAAGCACTTGGAGTCCCTGGTGGATGAGAAAACAGCTTGTGTAATTGTGAACAATCCTTCAAACCCTTGTGGCTCTGTGTTCAGCAAGAGCCACCTCCAGAAGATCCTGGCAGGTGAGACCACATGTACATAGCTGGACTTCAGCTGCAGTGTAGTGTTTGACCAAACTGCCAGTGCCTTGATCGCTGTGTTTCTTCAAGGCTGAGGCTGTTGTTCTGCAATGTAACAGCAGTACTGCGTGAAGCAGTGCTGTGGTCCTGGGGTTTGACTCTTACCTCATGACTGACTGCAGCCTTGGACCACACACTCAGTTTGAAGAGTTTGCGTTTTCTGGAGAAGAACATGTAGAATACGTGTCTTGGTGTTTCTAAGATGGCCAGTGTGTCTTGGATCACTTATTTCTCCACTCTGGCTCTACAGGATTGTGTTCACAGGGAGCCCTATGGCTCCTGAGCACAGGTCTACCAATCCAGGAGCTGTGCTACCTATATCTATAGGTTTGAGCAGAAGTAGGCTTAGCCAGGGCAAGGCTCTCCAAGTGATCACCCTGTAGGAGAAAGAGGGGGACCCTCTGCCCTGGGGCAGAATTTCCCACAGTCTTCCAGGCCCTGTAGAAAAAGGCAAGTCTGCTCCCGTGGAGGATGCAGAATGTCTAGGCTGAATGCCCTCTCTCCCACAGTGGCATCAAGACAGTGCGTGCCCATCCTTGCTGATGAGATCTATGGAGACATGGTGAGTGTCCATCACAGTCCTTTGCATCCTTGTGCTACCTGCCATTTCTGCTGCACTTGCCCTTTGGCCATGGCAGCGAGCCCTTCAGAGACGAGAAATTGCTTCTTTGTCCCATACTGTGCCTGAGCCTGTGCCCGTGACATGCAGTCCTGGGTGTAATTTTCATGTCCTTCTTCAATTCTTGTGTCTCGTGCACAGTCCCCCCAGTTTTCACAGTGAGATACAGAGACAATTCTAACACGGCTACCCATCACAGGTGTTTGCTGACTGCAAGTATGAACCCATTGCAACACTCAGCACTAATGTGCCAATCTTGTCCTGTGGTGGCTTGGCAAAGCGGTGGCTAGTCCCTGGCTGGCGGATGGGCTGGATCTTAATCCACGATAGGAGAGACATCTTTGGTAATGAGGTGAGAACTACCAAGTGTCACTGTCATGGCAACAGATCTGCAGTGTCTTCAGTGTGTGGATTGGCAGGGCTTTGACTGGCAGAGGCATGTACTGTTCTGCTCTTTTGCTTTCGTGTGGGTGTCACCCAGTTGCTTACTTGCTTTTCTTCACATGCTGGCTTTTCATGTGTCTTCTTTACTTCATCCGCACCCATATATTGCCTTTTACTCTTGTCTTGTTTGTGTGCTTCTAGTGTCTTCTCTTCTCAAATAGCTCCAGTGTGCATTAATGGTACTGCATGGTTTACCAGCAGACAGCGGGGTCTGTGTGCTCTCATAAGTTTTCTCTTAAAAGTGGGACTAAAATTCCAAGCTATGTAGTCAGTGTTTTGTCTGGCTATTCATACATGTAATGAGAGCAAGCAGTGTAACTACTGCAATGACCTTTCTACCCAAAGGGATTTCTGCATGAAAAGTGAGAGAAGAAAGGCAATTGAGTGAGCAGAAAATCTGATGTTGGTTCTCTCTATCTGACTTTGAAAGTGTGGATTGTGGACACAAACCTAATGGACATGTAAAGTGGTATCTGGATGAGCTCTGGTTTCATTTGGTCAGAATATTAGCTGTTTTGAGTCAGACCGGGAAGCTCAAAAGTATATTTCTGCTGGCATTACAGTCCTCAACTGGGGAACAGAGAATGACACTGTAAATAGTCTGCAGACACCTGGCATGTAGACAAGTAAATGTTCTGAAGGGCTCCATGTGCTTACTGAAGAGAGTAATGTGAACAGCTGTAGAAGTCTGCAGACGTGCAGGTAGTAGGCGTTGGAGTTGTCCCTTCAGAAAAGCAGTCTGAGCACAGCCTGCAAATACTACCTGTTTCTTTCAGATCAGGGATGGCCTTCTGAGATTGAGCCAAAGGATCCTAGGACCATGTACAATTGTCCAAGGAGCACTGGAACATATTTTGCACAGAACGCCTCCCGACTTCTACCACAACACCCTCAGCATCCTCAAGGTAATCAAACTGTAATCAGGTCAGTAGTCTGTTCGTGTGTTATTTGGAGTGGGGGAATCAGTATCTCTCTAGCTCATTGTCATGGCAGGAGAATTGGCCATGACAGGTAGCTTAGCCTTGTAGCTGGAGCTGGTGACCCAGGTAGTGGAGCATTAAGCCCTGACTTGCTGAGTTAATCCCAGTAATGTATGCCTTACTCAAGGCCATAATCACCCATATTGTTTGCATTCCTTACCCCTTTATTTGCAGTGTGCATACTTGTTCATAGTCCTGGTCCAGAGCTTGGCTTCCATTTGCTAATCAGCTTCCTAGAATTTCGCCTGTTGTTGAACTTTCTCCTTTCTACATTTCAGTCCAATGCAGACCTTTGTTACGCTGCTCTATCAGCTATCCCAGGCCTCCAGCCTGTTCGGCCTGCTGGAGCCATGTACCTCATGGTAAGTGAGGAGAGTGTAATGTCATTTCCAGTCATTAGTGGTTACCCTAGAACTCTTTACTGGTGGTTACCAATGGCTTCAGGGTAGCACCTGACACCAGCTCTCTACTGAATGCATCTTCACATTGCCCAGCACAGTGGAATCATCTCTTGGTTGTTTTTGAAGGCCAGGATATGTTGCTTACTTCTCACTGAGCAGAAGATGGTAAATTTCGTCTTCTTGCACCTGCAAAGAACTCAAGGACTTGTCCTTTGCAAAAGAATATTGTTTTACCTGGATTTGAAACAAGATGACAGTGCCATAGTAAGCCCCTTTACCACACCAGATTATCAAACCTGCTTCTTTAAGTGTAACCTTCCTTCTACACAGCTGTCTTCTGCCTACACTGTTGCCTCTTTTTCTGCCTTTTCTGGTGTCGGTTAGGTTTGGTTCTGAGTTGTTTTTTGATTTTTCTGTAACTCTTTATAGCATAGTGAAATATCCTTTCTCAACAAGCAACACTGAAATGTTTAAGCCCCAAGTTCCGTATATTTTTATCTTTCATTTTGATCTCATAATATCTTACTTTTTTATCAGTTTTAAAAATGGTGGACTCAGAAGTGGAAATATACTGCAACATCAGTCTCACTCATATTCGATAGATAAATCGTTACCAGTTTACTTGTAGCCAGTCTTGCCCAGAGTTACGTATGTCATTCCTATGCTGCTTACGTAGAGAGATAGCTTCAAGGCTTGTTCACCCTCTAGTATTTCCATAGTATCTGAACACACATTCCATATTAAATCAGCTGATAATTTTTTTTTCCACTGGCTTTTTCAGACCTTCTGCATGCAAATTCTCTCTCACAGCCTTTATTTATGAATATTTTCATGAGATGTCTTTGGTTATGTGATAATGGGACAGTCTTCTTCTTTCCAAATATAGAGCAGAAATACTGATTGAGTGTTTCTTATTTTCTTTGTCTTTTTAACAATTACATCATCCACATTAAGCCACAAAGAATTCTTTTCTCCATAGTATTCTAGACCTCGCTATCTTAAAAAACAAACAAAACAAAACAACAACAACAACAAAAAACCACCAAACCCCACCCCCCAAAAAAAGCCAACCCAACTCATTAATTTATTTTCCATCACTTTTTCTTACCTTATGCATTTCTTGCATGATGGGATTACTAATAGATATTGGGTAGAGTTCTCTCACACATTTTTTTCCCTTATCTTAGTTATCCCTTCTAATTTCTAATTGGTTCCAACATCTCTGCTACCAGTTTTTGACTAAAGTTGTCCTTAACTGAAATTCCAGTTTTTGGCAGTTAGTTTTACATTAAGTTTACTTCTTAAAAAATCTCTAGTTTTTGTTTATATCTTTCTGTTTGTCTCTCACATTCTACTCAGCCCAAATGATGAGCAAATTTCCTGAGGACAGATAGCAAAGTGCAACTGGGCAGTTGTTGAGCAGTGTGGGTAAGCAGCGACATGATATATAGTATTGGTTGCCATGCTTCATTCCTTTGGTGCAGGTTGAAATTGAAATGGAGCATTTTCCTGAGTTTGAAAATGATGTGGAGTTCACTGAGCGGCTCATCTCAGAACAGTCTGTGTTTTGCCTGCCAGCTACGGTGAGTCTGACTCCGGGAGCCCCAGGGATGTCTAAGCATTGGGAGAGAGGCAAATAGAGCTTTGCAGCCTTGAGCTGGGGACAGTCTGGGAATCTAGTATGCAATGTCCATGGTCTTTAATGGTGTCTATGTACTGCCTGTGAGGTCCAAGTGCTGTCTAGAGATGGTGACTGGCAAGCTCTAGCTCACTAACAGTCCTTGGTCAAGTTGCCAGGATTGTCCCAGCTTCAAACTTGCTCTTTATTTCACATGCTGGCAGTTGTATCCCTGAACTGTACATACCCCCATACCTCCTTGCAGAAGTCATTCTCTCAGAGGCCTTGGAACTGTTCCCACCTGTGCTACTTCACATGCTCCATTTCCAGTCCCCCACACTTGTAGGAAGAGACTACAGACTTGAGAATCATGTCTGTGCCTATGTCTATCCCCTATCCTACTCCACTTCCTGCACTGAGTCCTAAGGCCTCCGACATTCTCCAGCTCTCACTCTCTCTAAGCCTTTGAGAAGAAGGGAGGAGTCCCTAGCTCCTTAAGGACTGTTCCCTGGTTCCTACACAGTCCATACAGTGCGTTGGTCTGTGGCCTGCACAGCATTATGTCTCCTCTGAGAAGTTTTAGAGATGGAGCTGGGAGATATGCTTGGAATGGAACAGTCAGCCTAATAGAGTGGGAGTCCAGCCGTTCCACTCTTGCTGGATGTTCTATGCTGACCATTTTCATTTGCTGATATAGAATATGGCCCCAGAGCAGGGCTGTGATACACAAATAGTATCCCAAATAATCAGCCAGTCTCATTCTTTATCGTTTCAGTGTTTTGAGTACCCAAACTTCTTCCGTGTGGTGATCACTGTACCTGAGGAGATGATCTTGGAGGCCTGCAGTCGCATCCAGGAGTTCTGCGAGATGCACTACCAGGGTGCTGAGGGGGCCCAGGATCTTGAGTGTGACAAGTAGCCACAGCCAACCTCCTGCCTCTGCCAGGCTGGATTTTGTGTGAGGTGGCAGGCAGTGCTGCTTCCAGCCAGCACCACGTCCCCCTGCCTGTAGGCAGGTGCTGTCCTGCTGCTTCAACTGTTTTGCTCCACAAACCCCTCAGCACCATAGAAAGAAGCAGATCTTCTCTCCTTTTCCACTGCACCTCTCGCATCCTTTGGCATCTGGTGCCTGTGGTCTCCATATACTCTGCATCTGCACCCCATAGTGGTCTCTGTGCTGGTGACAAACCAGCCACCGGCAAGGGTACCTGGCTATTCCTGCACCAGGCATTGACCCTGAGTGGCCAGTAGCTCCTGCACTGCCTGCACTCCCCCTCTGGGGCAAGAGATGGCCACAATCTCAGAGGTCAAGAGACACTCACCCACCTCTCACCTGTCTTTACTTCAGGAGGCCAGAGCGCTTTATACCAAGCCCTTTGTCCAGCAAAGGGAGTAAGTTATTGTGACTTTTTTTATTAATAAATCTTCTGAGATGGCAGTCCCCTTAGTGTGTCAGTAAGGGCCCGTGCCCAGTGGGTCGCTTGTTCAGCCTGCGGTGCCCCATGCTCTCTTCTGTCCCTGCAGCTGCCTGGATGGGGCAGGGTAGGACAGGCCCTGCAAACCAGGCACAGGCAAGAGCCAACTGCCTGCATTCCAGTGAGACTAGAAGCTCCCAGCAGTGGCTCAGCCCCTCCACAGCTCACTCCCTCTTCTGCTGCTTGTTGATCCGTATAGTCTCTCCCAGGCTCCCAGCAGAGTAATGTGCGCTGGTGCCTGGGTGGGCAGTACCAGGCACCAACCTCCAGATGTCCAAGGTCGAGGTGGCTGGGTGTTTCCCACTCCAGCAGTAAAGATATTTCTCTGAAATGCTTTCACTGTGCGAGTGTTTGTGATGTGCCACCACGCCCAGGTTGCTGATGGCTGAATGAGTAAGACCCATAAAGTAAGAACTGATGGCCTGGCACCTAATGGAAAGATGAGCCCATCAGACTGATTGCTGTAGTCAGGGGCTCGAGGAACATTTTCTCATCACAGAGTGATGTACAGTGTGCTTCATGCTGTCACCTGCAGTTCTATTCATCTGTCTTACTGCGATATGAGGCTCATAGGCTGACTTTGACTTCCCTTGAAAAATGGGCTGGCACTAAATTACATGCTGCCAGACCTTCTGCCAGGTTCAGTGGACTCCTCTTCTGTCCAGCACAAAGTCTGAGTACCAGTATGCTGGAGGAAGCTATGTGAGAAAAAAAGCAGTCTATGAAAAGGTACACATCAGCTGACCATCCAAAGCTACATCCTTTCAAACAAAGCAATCCCAGAAAGAAAGAGAGAAGCTGGGCTGTGAGGGAATGAGAGGAACTTCCGAGATATGAGGCCACTAGACCTCAAAATAGATAACACAAGTTGCTTGAGACAAAGATTGACAAATGATGTGTGAGGAGTCCATTGGGACAGGGGACTTTACAGGATGACACTGCTGCATTGTTGTACTGTGTTGCATCTACTGCAGTTGTCAAGTTTGTCTTCTTGAACTCTTCCCCAGGTATCTTGGGTTCTCAGGCTTTAATTTCCATTAATAATTAATAGTCTTCCCATTTTTAAACAAGGCTGCTCTGTATGGTAACTGCTGAGTCACAGCCTGAACCACTGATTGAGCACCTGGAGAAAAGACCTGATCAGTCCTGGGAGCAAAGGTGAAGGCAATTAGACCTCATTTAAGGGCTGACTGCCACTGTGGAAGGTTCTCTTGTTGGAGATCCCTCCTCTGTGGAGTTTTTCCTGTAAGCCTAGGTCCTTGGAGGTGGGTGAGCATTCCGTTTTCTTCTTTCTTTATAACACCTGCTCACTGCATTGGTCCTGTTGCCATTATGTGCTCCTTTGAGATCCCTCTCCCTTTGTGAGACCCTTTTCCTCCAGTCGTAGAGGTGTCTGTTAACAAGCAGCTACTCTTTAGTGTTTAATGTAATTTTTATTCCTCTTAGCCCAGAAAACATCTGACCAGCAGACAGAGGCATATGCCTCTTTATTACTGCCTTATAAATCTCAATACACTTAGATGTTTTCAAGGCCACTTCCTCTATTGACATCATCTATTGTAAACATGACGCTGTGTGCTGGCAGTGCTTTGGTAGAATTTTTCAGTGCTCTAAATAGCTGATCTGCACCCACCCTCTATGTCTTCGCTGGGGAGCACAAGCTGTATTCCCTGGGGCAGGCTTGCAGCATGCTTATCCAATTTTCTGCCTTGTCTGGGCTGGCCACATTTAGGAGGAGGGTGATCTACCTTATATGCAGAGACCTAAGTGGTGAGGCAACCTCACACCTGGGCTACACTTATGCTTTGCTATAGTAACAAAGGAACTTCTCAGCTCCTAGGCAGATGAAAAAGTTAAATTAAATGTTCTCAGCTTCCAAAGGAACTGGTAGTGGACTCACCTACCTGCAGTGCCATGTTTTGCCTTGCTGGGCTGGGCTTAATCACACCTGCCAGCAGTTAGGCCATCAATTCATCCAGATACCTTAAGAATGTGGATTCAGCCACTTCCCTGGTCCTTTCCTCATCCAGTATCTCTTCCAAGAGCCCTGAGTGTCTCCTCCATTGGGTTGCTGTCTGAAACAGTTACTGAATGCCTCCCACCATGGAGCTGTGGTACTGAACCATGAGAGATGAGAGACTGCCTAGACCATCCCTCTCGTCACTAGAATGCACCTGGATCCATCAGGGTTTGTCCTGAGTTGGAGCCTGGGCAATCGCATGGAGGCAATCAAGGTATGGTCAGTGAGGTCCTGGCATTGCTCAGGAGTGGAATGGGGAACGTGGTGCTAGGGGAAAGTGGTCATGCAAAGCTTGTTTATGCACGAAGGGAGACACGCAGCCTAATTTGTGCAAGACATATAGAATCATAGAATGGCCTGGGTTGAAAAGGACCATAATGATCATCTAGTTTCAATCCCCCTGCCATGTGCAGGGCCACCAACCACTAGAGCAGGCTGCCCAGCGCCACATCCAGCCTGGCCTTGAATGCCTCCAGGGATGGGGCATCCACGACCTCCCTGGGCAACCTGTTCCAGTGTGCCACCATCCTCTGTGTGAGAAACTTCCTCCTAATCTCTAACCTAAACCTCCTCGTCTCATATTTAAACCATTCCCCCTTGTCATTGCTATCCACCCTCATAAACAGGCATTCCCACTCCTGTTTTTATGCTCCCTTCAAGTCTTGGAAGACCGCAATGAGGTCTCCCTGGAGCCTTCTCTTCTCTAAGATGAACAAGCCCAGTTCCCTCAACCTTTCCTCGTAGGAGAGGTGCTCCAGCAGCAGGCCCTGTCAGAACCTGACCCCGGATGAGCTGACCTGCTCCAGCAGTATTACTCGTGAGTCCTGGAGGAAGGAAATACTTAGTACACATCAAAGGGAGACATGGACGGGATTCCACAGAAAGAAGTGTCCAGGGCTGTGGTAAAGACAATGGATGTAAGAGGAGGTGGCAGCAGGAGGCTGGGGAGCAACATTTTCTTGAGGTGACTAGGAGCAATTTTGAAATCAGACTATGAGAAAGTAGAGTAGCTCTGGTGGAGAAGGAAGGCTCAGTATGGGCCAAGTCTTGCTATTAACAGGACAAGACACAAGATGTGTTGTCAACAGGAGTACTGTCACTTAAAAGCTGTCTAGCTAAGCTTACCAGCTGTTCAGAACAAGGTTGAGGTTATGTCTTATGTATCAGCCTTCAGTCTGGAAACCCAGCACAAGGGTTCACACACCTGTGGGTGGGTTGAAGCAGGGAGGGAGGAAGAGTCAGTCATCATCTTTACTCTGCCTACTGCAACTCTTGGTAATTTTTTTCTGTATGCTTGCTGTACTTCCATGTACCTATTATCTGAAAATTCTACTCCCAGCCATTATCAGTGTTCCATGAGTAAGCTGTAAGTCATTCCCTAAACTGTTTGGCATTTTAGGCAAATAATCGAGCGAAACAGGAGCAAAGTCTGAAGATCAAGTTTATCTTCTGGGACTAAGCTGTGTCAATTCAGGCTTGTCTATTTACCTTAAAGTGTTTATAATTCACATTATAACTTTACAATTTATCTCAAACTCAAGGGAAAGGCTGTAGCAACAGAAATCCAGTATCACAGCAAACTGTGCCCAAGAATTGCTATGGAGAGATGTTTCATGTAGTACATTGCTAAAGTCATCTTTCTTGTCTTTCCTCATTCTTGAAATCATATGGGGTGAATTCTGCTCTGGCTCGGGAGGAACAAGCTCTAACTGGCATTTAGCATGGGTATTGCACCTATGCATTCTGGCACTTGCCTGACTGTAGATTTTTCTTTCCATCTCCTATGAACAACCAATTTTTATGCAACTAGAGTGAATGTACAAAGCATCCCTGACAAAAAGGTCTTTCCAAAAGCTAAAAAATTCTGTTCTGTTCTGCTGCCTTTGGCCTAGGAAAGTAACAGATCTAGCAGATCCAAAACTTTCTCTGTCCTCTACAGCCTTAGTCTTGTCAGCTAGAAAACACCTAAATTCCCTCTTGCCTCTCTCTTGAGACAGAGATCTCTTTCTGTGGCAAGCATTCACAAGTTCATTGTCATCACATTGATTCACTTGGCACCTTCTGATTTCATACATCTGGGATGCAGGAAACATGAGTCAAGAACTAACTGATTTTTCTAAATAAATATTAACAAACACACAATAGTGAGACTTGTTTCTAGTCTTCTAAATCTGCCTTTCTGCCAAGAGGATAAGAGGAAAACTGCTTTATATGTAAATAGCAATAAATAATGTGAATAGGAAGAAATTGCTCATGGTCTCTTTTGATACAAAGTATGCTTGTGCTTTGTTTCATCTGTCACTTAAAGCTTATCAGTCAGACGTACAGGGAGAAGCAGGCCCTTTGTTCAGGAGCCACAGTATTCTCCTTCACTTTCCACAGTGTGCAGGTCTCTATGAGGGCAGGGTGCCAGAACTATGTGCCTTCCCAAGCCTTGTCTCCAAAGAAAAGTACATTTTTTCCCCTACGTACAACTGCTTATGCCACAGAGGCTGCCTTCTGGAAAGCTCAGCCAAGCAGCTCGTACTTGTGATCCGTTCAAATGAAAAAGTCCATTGAGCTCTGTGACTGGAGCACTGTACAGCAGTGTTCAGTGCTGTTATGGAGCCTGAATAATGGCACCAAAGGACCAGCATGTCCTGGACAAACTACATAGAGGTGGAGCAGGAGTTTCATATGTCTCTGTTCATGCAAGTGTTGGTAGGGAGAAATTAGGCTTCAGGAGGAGCTACTCAGTGGTGTGACCTTAGATATCAGTTTTGTAACTTTTATAGACATACATATAAATCCATCCTACAGATGCTGTCTGTGAGGGCCTAGGAACATGTAGCTGTAATCCAGGCTGCATGGAATATTGCTTTCTTCTCTCTGCAGGGCCATATCTGTCCCACTTCAGCTTCTAACCTGGTTTCCTGACTTAAAGTTACTGTGTTTGTAATGAAGCAGGTGAAAGGGAACGTGGACTTCCCTTCCCTGTTCAAGTTGTCCCTCCTGCTGGAAGGGCCTGTATTTTTTGCTTCTACCAATTCTTCTACTTTAGTAGTCCTCAGAGCAGTGCAGGAACAGAGGGCACCATCAAGAGGTCAGCACCTCACCAGAAAGTGTAACAGAAAAGATGACACTTGGAATAGGGATTACCTGGTGTCTTTTCTCACAGTTGCAGGATATCATGCATTTCCCCCAGGTCCAGCTCTGCTCTTCTTTACCACCTTACCTGGCACAGCTTCACTGCAGCTCCAGCATCTTTCTGAATTATTAACAGCACAAGTCCAACTGCTCCTTTTACTGCTTCTTCTTTCAGACAGTTTTCAGCTCTCAAAAATTCAACTCAAGCAGGTCACATCCCTGTTCCATGTTTTAAGGACAACAGGGACTTTTGGGGCCTGCAATAGATCTCAACAAAATCAACTCTCGGTTGCCTTCATGAATTTCATGTTCATTCTCATTTGCTAATGGCTTATGGTCATCTGTGCTCCTGCAAGAAACTTCCATTCCCATGCTTTGCTGTTAGCGGAGGAGGGTGGAGTTTTCTAATTTATGGCAGGTAGAAGTAGGCAGGCACAGTAGTCAGAGCTCAGGCATAAAGGAAAGGTAGAGAAGGTAACATGCAGGTTTAGATAAGAGCTGAGTACATATGTATGTGAGAGCCTAGCATGAAGGCTGAGTGCCTGTATGTAAATGTGCAGGTGTTTATAAGGCTACCTGAAGGAGTGTATACTGCTGAAGTATACATACAGGAAGGAAGCCTTGCTTGAATCAAGTCTGGTAGTGCTTCAAGAAGATACACTAAGGTGAGATTTTCAGATATTTCTTAGTAACTGGTGTGAATGCCCTTGTGCTCAGAACTGGTTTTGCTGCTTGTGCTCAGCAGCCTGAACTGGGAGATCATTTCTGTAAAGCACTACAGAAGTTTGGATGTCAATGAAGTGCTGTATGGTTCCTTGTGTTGATGGAGGCTGTTGGGCTGTCTTAGAGGGTACTTCTTGCTTCTCTAGACTACCTTCTCAGTATTTCTCACTAGTGCCAGCCATTCCATGTTCTTCTCTGAATGGGCAGATGCCAATTCTAATTCTGCAGAAGCTAACAAGGACAAACTGAAGAAGGAGATGACAAAAATATGAGCAACCATCACTGCCATCAAAGGTCCCCTGCACCAGGTACTCATTGCTTCACCAGTCCCAGTACAGCAGTGCAGTTCTGGAGATCTTCCCCATATTTGTGTAGTAGAATACCAAGCCACAGTTTAGATGGTACAAGGTGTTTCAGGCTGTATGATCACTCCTCTCAGATGCATCTCTTGTGAGATGTGCCAGCCATGGTCACAGTGAATATGCTCATTCTTTGTCAGAATCAGGCTCTCTCTAGATCTCTGTGTGTTTCCATAAAAGCTGTGGTGATTTCATGTTTACGACTAGCAAAACTCCGCCATACTGTGTGCAACAGTCTTTCCCTTTCTGAAACCTGCTCTCAGATTTTTTTTTAAATTTTTTTTTGTGTGTGCGTCTGGCTATAGTCCGGGAACTCTGTTGGGAATTAGAATGAAGATATTAGTGTGCAAGATAGAAGTGATAGTATCAAAGTACATTTAGAAGCCAGGACTTTTGGTAAACACTGGTGTATTCATTTGCAAGGCGGAAGCTGAGACATGACTTATTTTTACAACGGTCTTTGTTTGTAGCTGATACTAGGCTTGGTGTGAATAACTATGCAAATCAGTTTCTTGTCAGAACTGAACTTTACTGACCTATGCATAGGGATGCCATCCACAGGGACCTGGATAGACTTGAGAGATGGGTCCATGCCAACCTCACAAAGTTCAGAAAGGCCAAGTGCCAGGCCTGCATCTGGATCAGGGCAATCCCAAGCACAGAAACAGGTTTGGCAGAGTAGGGCTTGAGAGCTGCTCTGAGGAGAAGAATTTGGGAGTGCTGATTGATGAGAGATTCAACCTGAGCTGGCAGTGTGCACTTGCAGCCCAGAAAGCCAACTGTGTCCTGGGTTGCATCAAGGGAAGAGTGATCAGCAGGTTGAGGGAGGTGATTCTGACCCTCTACTCAGCTCTCATGAGACCCCACCTTGAGTACTGTGTCCAGTTCCAGAGAACCCAACACAAGGACATGGTGTTGTTGGAGTGGATCCAAAGGAGGGTCACAAAGATGATCAGAGGGCAGGAGCACCTTCCCTATGAGGACAGGCTGAGAGAGCTAGGGCTCTTCAGCCTAAAGAAGAGAAGGCTCCGGGGGGGCTCTTATAGTGGCCTTCCAGGACTTGAAGGGGTCCTACAGGAAAGCTGGGGAGGGGCTTCTTATCAGGGCAGGCAGTGACAGGACAAAGGGAAATGGTTTTAAACTGGAAGTGAGTAGGCTTCTAGATAGTAAGAAGAAATTTTTTACGATGAGGGTGGTGAGACACTGGGACAGGTTGACCAGAGGGACTGTGGATACTCCCTCCCTGGAAGCTTTCCAGGCCAGGCTGGATAGGTCTGTGAGCAACCTGGTCTAGTGGGTATCCCTGCCTATAGCAGGAGGTTGGAACTAAGTGATCTTGAAAGGTCCCTTCCAACCCAAAACATTCTATGAATCTATGATTTATATGACCAAAAAAATCAATGGGCATCTTGTCCAGGAGAATAGAAGAATGTGGTCCCTCTCTAACTGCACAGCCTCATTCTTTCAAGATGTTACAAAAATAAAATTTACTTTGTAGAGCATAGTGGCAGTACACAACCTAACGTGCAAACCTGTTTTCTATTCTGTTTTGAGAAATGGTAATTGCTGCCCTATGAACCCTAAACTCAACAAGAGAGCACAGAATAGAGACAAGAGAATAGACAGAAAATGTATGCATATATGCTGTACAGAGAGAAGTTTGGTTCCTAGTTGATTAACAGCAGTGACTGCACTTGGAAATGTGTACAGTGCCACAGTAACTGAAGTTGTGGGAGGATGCAGCTCCACGCCTCCATGCAAATTATTTTGAAGGCTTCCATGCAGAGAGAAATTGAGGCAGGGTGTAAGTAGGAAGTTGGAGGTTAAAGAAATTTTAACTGGGAACACTCAAGCTTTGTAACGAACCTTGAAGACAAGATGATAAGCAGTGTCTGCATCATGGACAGCTAGGTCACACCTTATACCTCTGCTGCTTTAGCAGGGAGGAAGCTAATCTTCAAGGGCATGGCTGCCTGAGTTCAGTGCAACTGTGGGCTGCACAAAAGTGATGTATGCTGCCACGAGAAGCTGGGCTCCGGCACTACTTTGTTCTGGCTGGCCTTCAGCTTGCCCTGCAGCCAAGGCCTCTCTCTCTCTCCATCTGGCTGTAGAAGAATAATGTGTGCTGTGATTTTCCCAGTGTCATAGTAGCATGGCAGCTTTCCAAAATCCTGAGCCTGCAGCAGGGTTAGCAGAAGTCTAATTCACCACAGTTGCCTTCATCATGACCCCGTGATGCTGAACTTCCTCTATCTATCTCTGCAGGTCCCTTGCAACCATGATGAAATCTAGAAGGGTGCAGATGCTTCTGATTCTGGCAGTTCTGTCCTTCCTTCTGATCCGCTTTCTCTTCCCAACCTGCAGCAACACTACCTCACTGGAATTAAAATCTTCTCCGGTTCACATCCTCATTCTCTCCTCTTGGCGGTCAGGATCGTCCTTCACTGGCCAGCTTTTCAGCCAGCACCCCAGTGTCTTCTACCTGATGGAGCCTGCATGGCATGTATGGGTTACAATGTACCAGAACAGTGCCAAAGTCTTGCACATGGCGGTGCGGGACCTGGTCAGGTCAGTCTTTCTCTGTGACATGTCTGTTTTTGACGCCTACATGTCTAGCCAGAAGAAAAAGTCTGACTTATTTCAGTGGGAGACAAGTCGAGCCTTGTGCTCCCCCCCTGCTTGTGACTTCTTCAGTCGCAATGACATAATCACTGCAGGAAACTGCAGAACTGTCTGTGGCAAATACTCATTCAGCAAGGTGGAGGAAGCCTGTAAAACCTACAGCCACATTGTAATCAAGGAGGTTCGCTTCTTTGACCTGAAGGTCCTCTACCCACTTCTCACCGATCCATCCCTGAACCTCAAGATAATTCACTTGGTCCGTGATCCTCGGGCTGTGTTCAGGTCCCGAGAGAATACAATGGAAGAGCTGAAACGTGATAGTAACATTGTTGTGGGGTCCCAGAGGATGAAGGGAGAAATGGGACCTTACAACACAATGCAAGAAATCTGCAAAAGCCATGTTGAGATTTACAAGGCAGGCAGCCAGGCTATTCCCAGCTTTCTGAAAGACCGCTACCTGCTAGTTCGCTATGAGGACATTGTCAGAGATCCACTAGGAAAGGCTGCTCAGATGTATGAGTTTGCAGGACTCCGTTTCACACCAGAGCTTCAGAAGTGGGTGCACAACGTTACCCACGGGAAGAGAAAAGGTGGACAAGCATTTGATATTGGATCCAGAGATGCACTGAGCACATCTGAGGCCTGGAGGGACACGTTTCCCTTCAAGAAAACAGAAAAAGTGCAAAACGTGTGCAAGGATGCGATGGACTTACTGGGGTACCGGCTAGTTCAGTCAGAAGAAGAACAGAAGGACACATCACTGGATCTTCTGTTTGGCCAAAACAAATTCTGAAGGAAGAAAAGCTGCTCTGTGTACCTCCTCACTGAAGGCTGCATGGTGGAGAACTATTTCCTAGTGCTGAAGAGGGTATAGATACACCTGCGTGTGTGTATGGGTGTGCTAGGTCAGGATGAGTAACACAGGAATGCTGGCTGTGCTGTTGAGGGCTTTACCCACAGGGTCTCTCTCCAAAGCTACAACACAGGCTGGAGTAATGCAAATCTGTTTTCCAAACTGAGTTCAGGGTGTATGGGAAAGAGGAAGTATGTGCAGATGGAAGCAGACTGCCGGGAGAGTGGGATCAGGTATCAGAGGAAATATAGATGGAAGCTGAATGAAGAGAACATTTTGTCATGCTGCCACCTGGGGACGTAAGCCAGAAGAGACACAAAGCTAACCATACAGCGTTTTCTGGATAGAATTTTATTATTATTATTATTATTTTACTTTATTTTTTTTCAGAATGGCTGTTTTCAAGATGAGGTGGGTTTTGATTTTTTTTTTCCCTCTCTATTCCTGTGCCTGAGCCTCTGTCATGGATGGCAATGTTGGCAAAATGTCTGCATTCATTTGCCAGATAAGTAGACTCTCATCAGTACGCTTACTAATTACATTTATACATTAACCAATGTTGGCTGGAGTAGCTTAAGTTTTATTATGGATATTCGTTTCTGATAGACTCGGTTCTTTGTATCAAATATTTAGCTGGAAAAAAGAAAACAAAAACCTTCTGTGTTTCCAGTCTATGGTAAGCAAATAACATAAAATAACATGTGATGCATTTTCTTAATGTGCTGTTTAGAAATTTGTTTTCATGTCTGCTTCCTAATCTTAGTTGGAAAAAAAAAAAGACCATGGATTTCAGTGCCTCATCATTGCGCTTCTGCTACATTTTCTCACTGTGACTATTGGCAATAATGTTTTTTTTTTTTCTGGAAGCACCAAAATATACAGGGTGGTCATCTGAAATTTTGAAGTTGTATTAGTGCTAGCAAAGATGACTAAAAATAATTTTGGTTTAAGAAAACAAATTTCAAGACAGTGAGCATGACTGATAAAATCATGGCTATATGTTGCAGTCTGCTTAGAAACAAATGTCAAGTTTCTGCTGTACAAGCTTAGAAGAGCAAACTGCTTTTATACCAGTAAATTGTCAAGATAGAAAAAGCCATAATCAAGCAGGCATTTCAAAACAAATTTCTTGGTGCTCCTGTGTGTTGCTCTTCAACTTAGTGTATACGCTATCAGTTTTTCATTCATAATTTTAGTTATGAAAGACTGGAATTTATTGATAATGATGAACACTAACTAATTCTGGAGGGAAGCAAATGGGAAATATCCGAAGTCTAGCGAATGGATTGCGGAGCTAATGCTGTCTGCTCCAGCAGCGTCTTTACCTCAGAGCTCTGGCACTTGCATTGCTAATGTAACTCATTCTCCAAGCTTTATAAACATAGCTGTTCCATAAGTTCATAAGGTTGGAAAGGACCTATAAGATCATCTAGTCCAACCATCCTCCTTTCACTATCTCTACCCAACTACTAAATCAAATCCCTTAGCACCTCATCTAAACGCTTCTTGAACAGCGCTAGGGATGGTGCCTCACCCACCTCCCTAGGCAGGCCATCCCAGTGCCTGACCACTCTTTCAGAAAAGAAATGCTTCCTCAGGTCTAATCTAAATCTTCCCCGGCGCAACTTGTGGCCATTCCCTCTCGTCCTGTCGTTATTTATCAGGGAGAAGAGGCCCACCCCCTCCTCACCACAACCCCCCTTCAGGAAGTGGTAGAGTGCAATAAGGTCTCCTCTGAGCCTCCTCTTCTCCAGACTAAACAATCCCAGCTCCCTCAGCCGCTCCTCATAAGACTTGTGCTCCAGACCCCTCACCAGTTTTGTTGCCCTTCTCTGAACACGCTCCAGGGCCTCAATGTCCTTCTTGTAGTGAGAGGCCCAAAACTGAACACAGTACTCAAGGTGCGGCCGTACCAGAGCTGAGTACAGGGGGATGATCACCTCCCTGCTCCTGCTGGCTACACTATTTCTAATACAGGCCAGGATGCTGTTGGCCTTCTTGGCCACCTGGGCACACTGCCGGCTTGTTAAGTGCAGGGTCTTGTTAAGTGCCTGTCTGGTCTTCCACACAAAGCCCTAGAACTAGTCTGAACAACAGGAATGTACATATCATTCACACTGTTTCAGTAGAAACGAGCTATCCAATTAACACTGTAGCGTTTTAAGCTCTGGCATTTATTTTCTTAACACTGGTGAACAGTGGCAGTCGGTGTTTCAAGACATCAGTTTTCTGAAGCAGAAGTTTCAGTGCACGAAGTTACCAGTGACTTTCAAGGTAAAATGAATTTAGCTTAGACTTGTCAATTTCTTAGTTCAGATTAATCTTACTAAGTATACTACAGTGCAATAAGCAAAAATGATAAATATAACTGTTACAAATATATAACAGTAATAGTAGAAAAATATCAATCTCTGCTTTTACAAGCCCATTTTACTTCACCAAAAGGATGACTGAATTCCAGGCTTCCAGGAGTTATAGACAACTAGTGCCAAGCTGCTGCTTTGACCAAGCGTTCAAATAATATTCAAATAGAGTCCAGAGCACAATTTCAGGTTGAAATAACTGAATTTTTTAGATTGTGACCATATGTTAGAAATCATTTTCTTACTTTTTCAAACATTACACAGTTGATACTCTGAGCACATTTTTTTACTGTAAGTCTGAAGTGGACACTAGGTTACTTCACCTAGATTGAGGAGTTAGGGACTCTTCCTGTAGCTAGGGGACAGCTAATCACTGTTTTCGAAATCATAAAGCTAGATGATACATTTAATGTTATTAAACAAATCCTGCAATATTAGCACTGGAGAACACATACTGAAGTGGTAATAAAAATTCCAGTGACTGCCTGCTGGCTTGAGAGACCACTGTAATACGAGACTGATTATTATGATGTCCCAGAGAACATTTCTGACCATTCACAGATTTTAGCATTAATTCATTAAACCAAGTGCTTAAATAAGCTTTTTTGCACAAACATTCTTGACCTTCTTTTTGGGCCACTGAACTTTCACTGATATCTTCTCCATGTGTCAGCTACTAATCAATGTCTATTATCTTTTTGTTGTTTTTAGATAATGAAAACAGCCAGCAGAGCAGATTCTTAGATGATTGCCTGCAGCATTCTGAAATGACACACGTAACAGCGTACTCACAATGCTTTAGCCAGCTCCAAAATTATTTGCATACAGCAAAGTACAGGTCAGACTGTCAGAAGTACATAGCAGATATACTGAACACAGTACAGCAACCTTTTATAAATATTATTTTAAAACATCTCTGAAACACTTAGAAATTCTAAAGTATAATTCTGAAGTGACTTAAAAAAAAAGTTAACTTGTCACTTGTCCTAGATCAGTCATTTTGCTCTGCTTTGCTATTTTAACTTTTCCTAAATGCTACTCGCCTTGCTACATTTTCAGCTCCAAATTTTGCTATCAATTTATTTCTGGCATCCTCATCATCCTTTTGCAATTCTAAGTCATCCTCTCTACTCCACACAGGGTACCCATCCGAGCGCTGCCCTGCATGCAGGTAGTATGAAGTAGCCTCCACTTCACCACTGTTTTTCAGTAAGGCCTGTGTAACAGAAAGCAGGTCCATGTGCAACTCCTCCACCAAGTGCTGAATAATTTGTGCTGCTTCTTCAACCTTGCTGGAATCAGGGCAAGTGTCTGCTTGCTTATTTTCTCCTTGAGAAGCAGGGAGAGCACTGTCCTCCAGTCCAGTTTTCAGGCCAGACACTGCTTCACCTGGAAACATTCCTTCTCCATTTTGCATAGGAAGTTCGTCTGGAGTGTCTGAGGTGTCACTTCCTGACTACAAGTAAGAAGAGACATCAGTTAGACAAGTTAGCTTTTGGCAAGCTTCTTTTATTGCAGCTTTACTGCAAATGCCAACTTTTACCATGACTTTCTACAGCACATAAGGTAATTATGTGGCACAGCAAAATTCAATGACTGAAGTGAAGCAATAGATTAACAAGGTTCTACAAGAGCACATGAAAACATCAAATATAAAGCAGCATTTGAACAGCTTAAGTACAAAAGGAAAAATAAAATACACAAACATTTTATGCCCAAGGTGAAAACTGCCAATACAGCTTTTAATGTGAGATAGCACATCAGGTCAATTTTCTCAACTACCTCTGAGCAAAGAATTAAGCCAAGCAAACACATCCTTTTCCACACGCTGCAGTGAGACACTGACCATCACATACCACGTGTTTCACAGCTCATGTGAAGCTTCCGCTTCAGTATAGTGGAAAGGCCACCATAGGACAAAATAATTCAGAAGTTAACTGTGAACTGATACATAGGAAAGTTATTTCGTGGCAACCAGGAAGGACCTCCGTGACGATGCCACTCTGCAGCTGCGGCAGAGCTGCTCCACACCAGCGCGTACCTCAGAGCTCTCAAACTCCCGATTCGCTGCCTCGAAAATGCCCATCGGTGCCGCGCCCGCCTCCGTCTGCTGGGGCTCTGCGGGAAGAGGCGCGCACAGTGTCGAACATTAGCGGGGCAAGGGACCTTACCCGCCGCCAGGCCCGGCCCCCCGCCCGCAACTCACCCCGATGCTGCGGCTGTAGGTGCCGCAGGTAGCGGTCGCGCATGGCCTGCCAGCTGTGCCGCGTCAGCCCGGCGCACTCCAGTTCCTTCCACAGCGTCGTGCCACTCACCCGCGCCCCACTCCGCTCGCGCACGGCCTGCAGCAGCGCCGCGTCCTCCGCCTCGGTGAAGGGGAGGCGGCCACGCGGAGAGGCGGCGAGCGGCGCGGGGCCGCTCTGCCGGTAGAGGTCCAGCGGCAGCCTCCGCTGGCTCTCCAAGCACGCCGCCACGTACTCGGTGGAGACGGCCCCGTCAGGCGCCGGCTCCCCGGGCTGCACCAGGTGCACGGCTCCCGGCTCCTGCACACGGCACAGCTCCGCGCCGCCCGCCAGCAGCAGCGGCGCCAGGCGCAGCTTGGCCATCCCGGGCCGTATGTAGAAGTGCATGGGGGTGCCATCCTCCCACACGAACACCTTCCGCGGGGGCGCCGCCATCTCCGCGCTCGCTGCGCAGGCGCTTCACTACCGGAAGCGCGAGGTAGAGGTGGGAAGATGGCGGCCGCAGTGGAGCGAGAGTTCGATCCGGCAGATGTCGAGTCGCGCCTCAGTAAAAAGTGAGGGTGGGCGGGCCGGCGGGGCTAGGGAAGAGTGAAAGGGCGAGGCAGGGCAGGCGAGGCGAAGCGTTACGTCTGTCTGACCGGGGTGCGAATCCGCTCGACCGTCCGTCGGAGCGCGCCATGCTGAGCCCCGCTGCCGCGCGGCTCCTCGGCTGGGCCCGGAGCGCCGCGCCCGCGCTCCGCTGGTGCCAGGTACCTCATGACCGAAGCAGGTCGGTGCTTGGCGGACCAGCTGCGCCCGCCTCTCTTCCCATGAAGTGCCGAGCGACGGAGCCGGGACCGTGGGGCGGGCCGGGCCGGGCCGGGGTGCAAAGGCGGCTTCGTGCGTCTCGGCGGCGCCCGGCTTCCTGCGGGGTGAGGGTGCGGTCGCTGCGCGGGGGAAGCTGAGCTTCGTAACGCCCCTCAGGAAGGGAGGGGCCCGCGGGCATCCGGAACGCTTCATCCGGATCTGTTTGTGCGATGTTTAACCAGGTTTTAGTTTTCTCTGGGTGGACTAAGAGAACTCAAAGAAGATAATTTTTTAATATGTTTAAGTGATGCTTTGGTTTTTGCGCAGAGCGGGGGTGTGACATTGTTGTTTTACAGTCAGTTCTTTATGAATTCTTGCTTCATGCTTCCCTGTAGAAGTATCAGTGTGTGTGCTGTATCCGATTTCTTCTTGTTTGACAGCGAACTGAAGAGACGTCTGAAGGCTGAGAGAAAGATTGCTGAAAAAGAGGCAAAGCATAAAGAACAATGCGAAAAGCATTCAAATAAGCCTCTGTTGGCTTCTGATTCGGAGAATAACATTGGTGCTGAGGAGGAGAGCCTGGATCCAAATGTGAGTGTGTGGCCACATGCTTAATGCTGTGCTGAAAAATAAATGTTACTGATTTACATGTGATTTTAATTCAGGTTGAGCTGAGTAGTTGAAATAGAGAGAGGGATCACAGAATCACAGAATTGTAGAGGTTGGAAGGGACCTCTAGAGATCATCTAGTCCAACTCCCCCGCCAAAAGATCTAAATATTCCTAATCAGAGCAGCTGTGTTTTAATTGATAATCTGTAAAATACTTTGAGATTCTAACAAAATCGTTTTGTGTTATTTGTTTCTTGTGACAGCAATACTACAAGATCCGTAGTCATGCAGTCCAGCAACTGAAGGGCACCAATGAAGATCCTTATCCCCATAAATTCCATGTAGACTTATCTCTCTCAGATTTTATAGAGAGGTACAGCCACTTACAGCCGGGAGATCACCTGACAGACATTACAGTGAGAGTGGCAGGTAAAACATGGTCTAGGCTTCAGAAAGATGGCCTGTTGCTTTGCAAAGCCAAGTTATAACTGATTTTATAGATAGGATGGTCTCTTCAAATTTTGATAATTTTATTGATTCTCTCAGTTTTGAAGTTAAGACTGAAGCAGTTTTGGACTATTCAAGACAGGACCTTTCAGACTGAGCAGAAGGTCTGATAGTGATTTGGGCTCCAGGACTATCAAAGCTTATATGAACTTTTTTGCAGTCTTAGTAGTTTGAGATTTTAACTGCTTCTCTTTCACACTTAGTGGTCAGTGCAGAGCTGATGATTTTTTTTATCCGAGTGGTAGTGTGTCTTTTGCCCCTGTGTCATAGAATCATAGAATTAAACATAGGATGGTTTGGGTTGGAAGGGACTTTTTAAGATTGCCTAGTTCCAACCCCCTGCTATAGGCAGGGACACCTTCCACTAGACCAGGTTGCTCACAGCCATGTCCATCCTCGACTTGAATGCTTCCCAGAAGGGGGCATCCACAAACTCACTGGGCAGCCTGTTGCAGTGTCTCATCACCCTAACAGTAATTAATTTCTTCGTACTATCTAGTCTAAACCTACCCTCTTCCAGTTTAAAACCATTTCCCTTTGTCCTGTTGTTGCCTGCCCTGATCAGAAGTCCATCACCAGCTTTCCTGTAGGACCCCTTCAGGTCCTGGAAGGTCACTATAAGATCCCTCTGGAGCCTTCTCTTCAGGCAGAAGAGCCCCAGCTTTCTCAGCCTGTCCTTATAGGGGAGGTGCTCCTGCCCTCTGATCATCTTTGTGATCCTCCTCTGGGCTCACTCCAGCAGCTGTGTCCTTCTAGGGACATGTTTCCCCATTACCTGCATTCTTTTGCTGCTTAGGTCGAATCCACGCAAAGCGTGCCTCTGGAGGGAAGCTGATTTTCTATGATCTTCGTGGTGAAGGCGTCAAGTTGCAGGTCATGGCAAACTCCAGGTAAGTAAAAGTATTCCTATTAGTATTCTAAACGGAACTATATTCTAGGACTTTAGAGATCTGTTTTTTCATCTCCGTTCCAGTAGGGTTTGGCTTGGACAGGTAATGTTTTGTTTTAGGTATTGTCAGTCATTGGCTTCCCATTTAGGATAATCCCTCTATTAATAATTCAGCCTGAGTAGAGACACACAGGACAGCTGGGATGTTTAATTTTAAGCAAAACTGCTTATACTGGATTTTGTAATTACAGGCTTTACAAGTCTGAGGAAGAATATTTCCGAATTAACAACAAACTGCGTCGTGGGGACATTGTTGGTGTAGTGGGGAATCCTGGGAAAACAAAGAAAGGAGAACTGAGTATTATTCCTTATGAAATAACTCTTTTATCTCCATGTCTACACATGTTGCCTCATCTTCACTTTGGCCTCAAAGATAAGGTACCTGTTGTACTTACCACTTTTGGAGGTGATTTGACAGGTAGTTTTGATTGTGTGATCTTTTGTATTTGTTAATGATATCAGTGAGCAAAGAACTGTTCTCATTTTGTTTTGGGTACTCTTCTTTCTGTTTTTTTTTGGCAGTCCGTTTTGTCTAGCTTGTTCTAAAGTTATTTCTTCTTTCAGGAAACTAGATATCGACAGAGATACTTGGATTTAATTCTTAATGATTATGTGAGGCAGAAATTTATAACCCGTGCAAAAATTGTGACATATATTCGGAACTTTCTAGATGAATTGGGCTTCCTTGAGGTAAGGCTTCATTGTTATTTCTGTCTGCATACCAAAGGTATTTGGAGGATCTCAGTTTCAGAGGAACTTTGAATTCAGGGACACTTGCCAAGTTTTTCCAAAGTGAGAATAACTCTCAGCACTGTGTGTTATGGTAATATAAACTGGAGGGCTGGTTGTTATTATTTTTTTTCCTTTTTAAAGTTATGATTGTTACTCGGTAGTCTGTGATACAGAAAATGAAGGCGGTAACTTCTGTCTTTTCTTTATTTCAGTAATGTAAGGTGGAAGCTATAAGTTTGGAATGGTGTTTTACTTCCTGAATGAAAAAGAATATTGTAGCATGTCAGGAGGTAGTACTAGATCTGCTCTCTGTAACATTCAGATTCTTGTTTGTACTGTGCAGTTAGCAGTGAGATTAGAACTGAATGTTGTTTATTAACAAGAAGTTATCAACTTAGTCTGCTGAAGCTGCCAGTAGAGTTTTGAGATCAGATGGAGGATGTAGAAATCTGAAACCTGTGCTCAGTTGTTTCCATTCTACATGTAATAGCTTTAAGAACTAGTTTGGTTTATTTTTTTTCTCAAATAGCTGTTAATCTAGTATTGATATTTCAGTTGATCATGAGAGAATCATGGTAGTCCTTTATGTGAAGTGCAGGTATGAGTAGAATAAAAGGAATAGGAGTCAGGGAATAGCCTGTCATATGGTAGAGTGCAATCTAGAGATGCTTGTATCGTTGCTGAGTCATTAGTGACCATACAGCATGCTGTAGTGTCATGACATGGACAGATACTTGATTTTGAGAAAAATACTGCCAAAATGTCATGGGTATTGTATTCTTCAGTTTGTTGTTAAGGCTTCTTACTCTGCAGTCAGTTAAACTGTACTGCCTGAAGTTAAACTGTACTGCCTGGGATGCTGGCTAGGCAGAAAAGAGATCTCCATAGGAACTTAGGCAGAAAAAGAAAATAAGAACTTTGGAAGCAAGGTCAGACTACCCAGGAGGGCTCCAGGAATGTGGTTCACTATTGCAGGGAGAAAATTTGTATGACCACAGATAACTGGAATGGATGCTGGCCAGTATTGCGCTGAATAACAAAGACAGCATTTACAAGTGTTAGCAGCAAGAGAAGTTTTCAAGAAAATACTGGCTTATTTCTTGCAGAGGCCAGCTACCTCACAAATAGGGATTTGATAAAGCAGAGATATTAAGTATCTTGTTTGTTTATCCCTGTCTCTAAACATCAGTGATGGTCCCTGGGAGCCCTGGAGTGCAGGGTTGGAAGACTGCGTCTGGTGAAGTGATAAGTTCCTAGTTGACGTTGATTTGTAATGGGCTTTGCTTTTGCAATTGTAGTTTCCTAGGCTCAGAGTATTGAAAGAGTTGGCCAATGTTGTGAGATCTCTCCCGGTTATTTATCAATAGTGCTTGGAATCTGAAGAGATGCCAGTTGACTGGAAATTAGTAAATGTTATTCTGAATTTCAAGAAGGGCAAGAATGTAGACCCTGGTAATTATAGGCCTGTCAGTCTCACTTTGGTGCCTGATAAAATTATGGTGAAGGATATTTTGCAATTTACTGAAAAACGTTTGACCAGTGATGCAGTCAAAATGAGAATGGGTTTGTGAATGGAAGGTTATACCGTACTAATTTAATATCCTTTCATGACATTGCCTACTGGACAAGGTGAAAGCAATGGGTTTGTTTTTTTTTCCCACTTTTATTTTTAACAAAAATTCCTATACTGTTTCTCTCCATATCCTTCTAGGCAAAATGTCTATCGTACATGTACACAGTATGATGAGTGAATAGCTGTCTGAAGAGTTGGGCTCAAGGAGGTGTAGTAAATGGTATAGTATCAAGTTGGCAGCCAGTCATTAGTGGTATTCCCACAGGCTCTATTTTAGAGCCAGTTCTCGTCAATATTTTTATCAGTGACCTGGACACAGGAGTTTAAGTACTCAGTCATTCTCCTTGAGAGTGGAGCAGCCTTACAGAGTGAGCTTAAAGCTGTGCTGAGAGAGGTTCAGGTTGGCTATTAGGAAAAAATCATTTGCTATGAGATAGGTCAGGCAGTGGAACAGGCACCCCAGGAAAACAGTCATGTTTTGAAGCTTGCTTGTGTTCAAGAAACAATGCTTTGAACAGTATTTTTAGATATGTGGTTTAACTCTTAGATTGCAGTGTGTGGAGTTAGGTTTTGGACTCTGATCCTCCAGGTTCCTTTCCATCTTTCAATATTCTACAATTCTAAATAGCTTAAGTGACTTGTCTTTGTTGGCTGCATGGGAGAAGTGGCCTTCAGACTTGTTTTCATATACTAAAATGTCAAAGAATAAATGAAATGCAGAAAATTTTCATTAAGGTTAGTTGTGGTTGGTTGGTTCTACTTTGGAAACGGAAATGCCCTAAGGATGAAAGCAGGGTATGTATTAAGGGGGAAGTCTGGAAATATTGATGGTAATGTGAAATTTCTTTATTTTGTTGTTATTTTACAGATTGAAACTCCTATGATGAATATAATTCCAGGTGGAGCTATGGCAAAACCTTTTATTACATACCACAATGAGCTGGATATGAAGTTGTATATGAGAATTGCTCCAGAGCTTTACCATAAGGTAAAATACAAGCTTCTTTTGGTTAAGCCTATATTCTCCAAGTTGTTGTGGTCTTGTGTGATCACAGAATGGTTGAGGTTGGAGGGGGGACTTCTGGAGGTTATCTGGTCCAAACACTGTATTCAAGCAGGGACCCCTGGAGCAGGTTACCAAGGACTCTATTCAAATTTGCCTCTGAATATTTCCACAGAGGGAGACTCCACAACCTCTCTTGGCAACCTGTGCCACTCTTTAGTCACCCACTCAGTAGAAAATAGTTTCTGATGTTCAGATTAAGTTTGCTATGTTCCAGTTTGTGCCCACTGTCTTTTCTTGTCACTAGACATCACTGAAATGAGCTTGGTTCAGTCTTCACGCTCTTTCTTCAGGTTTTTATATACATTTATATAGATTTCCTCTGGAGTGTTCTCTTCTCTAGTCTATGCAGTCCCAGCTCTCTCATCTTTTTCTCATTAGAGGAGCATTCTAGCCACTTATTCATCTTTGTGGCACTGATCCGTCTCCAGTGTGATGTCTCTCTTTTTCTGAGGAGTCCAGAATGATTATGATACCCCCTGACATTATCCCAGCAGCGCTGAGAGGAGAAGAAGAATGACCTCTTTTGACTTGCTGTCAATATTTTGCCTAATGCAGACAGTGGCACCATTAGCCTTCTTAGCAGCAAGGGCACATCTCATTTAAAAAAAAAAAAGTGTAACTGAAGAGAGGACTCTTAATGCACAATAGTGGCCTCATTGGAATGACGTTAGCAGAATGAAACTTGGATCGGACTTGTCAGATCATGTAGCAGTTACGAACACTTTCCTGTTCTTTTGATAACGTTAGTATTTACTTGAATATCCTTCTGCTTAGATGTTGGTGGTTGGAGGCCTGGACAGAGTATATGAAATTGGACGTCAGTTCCGGAATGAAGGAATTGATTTGACTCACAACCCTGAATTCACAACCTGTGAATTCTATATGGCTTACGCAGACTACCATGATTTGATGGAAATCACAGAGAAGTTGCTTTCAGGTTACATATGCAATATTAATTAAAGACTAAGAATTGCATACTATGTTTTATGCTCTCTTCTTAACTTCATTTTCCTCTGGTAGGGATGGTGAAGCACATTACTGGAAGTTACAAGATCACCTACCATCCAGATGGTCAAGACGGACAGGCCTATGAGATAGATTTTACCCCTCCGTTCCGACGCGTTAATATGGTGGATGAACTGGAAAAGACTTTAGGAGTAAAATTTCCATCCACTGAGTCTTTTGAAACTGAAGGTTAGATACTGATTACAAATGTCTTGTAATTCTTCCTTGAGAAAAAAGGAGCAAAGATCTGAAATCCTCAGCCTGCAGTCCACCAGCTACTTTCTCATAGTGGCATCAGTACATGGAATTGACTTTCTCTGGCTTTGTCTGTTACAAAAAAAGTCCAGGAAAAAAGTGAAGCCTTGCCATGCAGTCCTTGGCAAGATCTGACTGTTTTGCCTCTTCTCTGTGGAGTATATTTAACACTATATATTCAGGAGGCATGATCTAAAAGTTTTTGATCTGTTGAAGAGACACAACTTTTTATTTCTTACTTATTCTGTCTTTTTTGCAGTTGAGACTCCGTGTCTGTGACAGTAGGTTAGGAATAAGAATATTTTTGGCTTTCTACAGGATGTGTTTCTCTGCTACTTTATTCTTGGAATTCAGAATTAAGGAAATATGTCAGCACACTTTTTAGTAATATTTCTAATATCAGTTGATAATAACATTGGATTGCATATAACTGTTGTCCAAGTTTCTAAAATGCAAAATAATTTGTTTTAATGCAAACTAGTAAGAAACAAATACCACTTTTGTAGTGTTTGAAACTGACAGTAAAGCTACTGTTTTCCATTAGATTTCTGCTATTAATGTTTTCATTATTAAGATCTTGAGAATCCCTCTGAGACACGTTGAAGCATGCAGAAAGAAAAGATCTGACTACCTGGGTGACTCTTAAAATTTTTGTCTACAATTTCAGAAACTCGAAGGTTCTTTGATGACCTTTGTACAGTGAGAAATGTGGAGTGTCCACCTCCTAGAACAACAGCCAGGCTTCTTGACAAAGTAAGTAAAGGTGATTTTTTTTTTTTTAGTATTCCTATAATCTTTGGGGATCTGTCTGTAGCAATACCTGGGCCAGGCTCTGAGCAGCTTGATCTGGCTTGAGGGAGAGTTGAACAGATGATTTGAATAAGTCCTTTCCAATTCAAATGATTCTATGATTCAGTGATTCAATAGAAGTCTCTTAACAGCAAGTTCAGTTCAATGTGAGAAAATGCTGACATGCACTTGAGCTATTTCTTGCATGATAGTGAGAAATCTTGCTGTGTCAAAAACCTGTTGTTCACTGAAACGTAGTAGTTGACTGATGCATGCTTAGTGATGATTTAGACTGATGAGCTCTAGAACATTGTGGTGTGAAAAGTGATATTTTAGGCCCAAACCAGATCTGCTTTATCTTCTGTCAGCTTTGTTCAAGTGGTCTGTGCATTTGTATGTATCTTACTGAACTGCTAGATTTCCCATATAGTATTGTTTTGTGTTTTCTTTTAGTCAGTGGTGTTAGCTACTTCTTTTTCTGCTGCTTTTCTCATTGTCCTGTGTTATGATAGCCAAATTAAATTATGTTACTATTTGTTTTTATCAGGTTCTGCTATGCTGATATTTGGCTAAAACACCTGTTCTCTGTTAAACAGGTCATTCCCGTAATTAGTAAAGCATTTCGCTCTTGTGGTACCTCCTTCTGTACCGGAGAAGGAAACAGGATACTTGGGGAAGGTGGTGCTGGGAGGCAATACTGTACGCTACATGTGTTTTGCTTTTATTTTCTCAGTTAGTCGGTGAATTTCTCGAAGTCACTTGTATCAACCCAACTTTCATCTGTGATCATCCACAGATCATGAGTCCTCTAGCCAAATGGTAAGGGTATGATGCACAGTTATAATGTAACTCTTCTAAGTCCTTCACTACTACTTTATTTAAAAACAAACAACAAAACAGGAGGTACTGATGTTATATGCTAGTTAAATACTATTCTGACACAAGCCATGTAGATCTTGGTTCCTGAGCTGTGAAGCCCAGGATCCAGAGGAGAGGTGTGTTCATGCTGAGTAGTTCAGACAGCTGTTGCTGGCAAATATGAGTAATCCACCTGAAGTAATGTACGTGCCCTTTTAGTTTTGTACAGCCATTTCTTTTAAGACTTGGTTGATCTGTCATTTTCACATAGGCATCGTACTCGTCAGGGACTAACAGAACGCTTTGAACTCTTTGTGATGAAGAAGGAAGTGTGTAATGCATACACAGAACTGAATGATCCTTTCCAGCAGCGGCAGCTTTTTGAAGACCAGGCCAAGGTAGAGTGTTTTTCTGATAGGGAATCAATGATGTAAGCATGTAAGAGTATTTTACGTGTCTAATTCCAAATCCATTGCTAGTCCCTACTGGTGAAAAGGGTTATGATTAGAGCGAGGGTTATGATTAGACAGAGTGAGTGTTACTCATGTGAAAGCTTGTTCTTAAAATTTGCTTTCTTGTAAAGGAACTTTACTGTAAGGTAAACAAGTCTAAACTCTGCTGTTGTACAGTACTTGTAGGTTTTGGAATATCTTACCCTTTCTTTTGTACCTGCAATACTGATCTGAAAAAAAGCAGATGTACAGGGTGTTTTATCTGTCTTCCTCATACTGAAAGCGAGTTATTTTTCCACAACAAAGCCTTTATGTAATCATACAACATGGAAAATTATTTAAGTAACTAGAAGTATCATGTCCAGTAAGAGTTTGAATGGAATTACATATCTAATGTTCAGAACTAAGTTCTTTTAAATTGGCTCACATAATAGAGATGCATATTGGAAACTATTAGGTCTACAAATGTATATCACTAGATGTCTATACGTAAGCCTGGAAAAGGAGGGACTCAAACTGATTTTGTTATTAATTACATATGTATACACATGGATGCATGGGAGCACATGTGATTGAGGTCAGATGGTGTGGTCTGCAGAAAGAGTTCCTGTTCTTCCTACAGATTCTGAGAAGATTAAACAATTGTAAAATCCAAGAAAATATAATTACATTAAATAGCTTGTTAGTAAATTTCAGAATGTTTAGAGTGAATAGTACTAAACATGCCTTGCCCTTTGGCCTGCCATATTTTGCTGCAGTTCTCTCTTTATAGTCATGACCAGTATTTGTAGCCCTTTTGATTGTATATATGGAATGAAAATTCCCCTGAAAATATAACGTTAAGGTGGAAATTGACTTGAAGAGTGTCAGTTCATATTTTAGGATTACTCAGGCAGAATGGTTTGCTTTAAAACTTCTGCAGAATCATTCTTGAAACTGTGTGAGCCAAAATGTTGGTTGTTTCAACACTTACACTTAGCATTTATCATTATCACCGTTATCACTTGGGGGCTGTTGGGGTAAATTTATGTAAGCAGCAGCCGTTAACATTCCAATGTTGTGGGGGTTTAATCTTTCTGCTTGAAGGGAAAAAAAAAAATCCCTTAATTTGTTTCATGAAACAAAGTTAGTGGTGATTCCAGTGACTCTGGTCCTCATCTGTTTCTGTAAGGATTAAAGGGGGACTTGGAAACAATGAAGAACCTGAGAAACCTTTGAATGCAACTTATTGTACAGTTGGGCTGCTGGTGCATATACAGCTTTTACCTTGGCCCCTAGAAAAGAAACTTCTGGGTCATAAGGGAACTGAGCTTAAGAGTTGCTTTGGAAGCACCTCTATGGGGCATCTCCACAACTTTACAGGCATGAAATTCCTTCATCTGTCACTGACTTGTGTGGCTGTAGAGAGACTTAGTACCATCAGTGACATGGCTGCTACAAATGTATTTGACCCTTCCGGTAGGGATTAATAGCATCGGTACAACGTAGCTCTGTGCAAACACCCCTTACTGCTTATTTTCTCATTTAGGCAAAAGCTGCGGGTGATGATGAAGCCATGTTTATTGATGAAAACTTCTGCACTGCACTGGAGTATGGCCTTCCCCCTACAGCTGGCTGGGGCATGGGAATCGATCGCTTCACCATGTTCCTTACCGATTCCAGTAACATCAAGGTAAGTATTAGAAGTGGCAGCGCCTGCTGATGGCTGCATCAGAGAATAGGAGCGAGGTTCCATCGCAACGCAAAGTAACGCGGCCTACAGGCGTGCGTAACGCTGCCGGGCTCAGAGCTCCGCCTCTGCAGAGCCGGCCGCTCGCACCCCGCGCAGCGCCGTGCCCCTGCGCCGCCTCCGTCCCGTGCCCGGCGCTGGGCTGGGCCGGGCCGAGCGCCCATCTCGCGAGATTCGTGCACGGCCGCGCTCTCCTGGGCTCGGCGGGCCGACCTTGGTGTGCGCTGAGCGTGCCCGTTGTCGCAGGAGGTGCTGCTGTTCCCAGCGATGAAACCGGAGGATAAGAAGAAGGAGGCGCATCCCGAGCAGTCTGCCGAAGGCACCTCTGTGTGAAAGCCGGGGCGGGCCTTGAATAAAAGCAGCAGTGTCCGCCGAACGTCTCACGTTTTTCTTTGTGCGCCTGCGCGAGAGTTGTTTCTCCCGCCGGAGGGGCGGGGCTGAGGTGCGGCGCGTCCTCGAGGGCTGAGGTGGGCGGTGACGTCACGGTGCCGTGCGCTGCGCGGCCCGGGTACCCCGCGGAGTGTGGGAGCCGTTAATTGGCGGGTGGGGGTTTCCAAGCTGCCGTCGCGCGCGCGTGAGTGCTGGGGGGGCCCCCGTTCGCTGTGGAGGTGCGGAAACTCAGAGGTCACGGCTGAGCGCGGCGCCTCAGTCGTGCCGGGAACCGCGGGGGCGGCGCTGCTCGGCGGGCTGCTCGGCTCCCGACGCGGCTTTCCGTTGTTACTATCCCTAGAGAGGTGGGAAAAACAAAAAGAACTGGAAAACTTCTGTCTCGCGGGACAGTTCTCAACAGTCTGGAAAGGGGTGGTGCAAGCGGGCCTTGCACATCAGAATCTGGCCCAGGAAGGTGTTGTACAGCTAAGCAGTAGAATTGAGGGGACAGGGGATGCTAGTGTGATTGAACCCAGTGCAGGAGCTGTACTTGCAGCAGGAGTCATGTGGTCAGCAGATGAGATTGCTGAGTTATGTTATGAGCATTATAGGATCAGACTCCCTAAGCAGGGGAAACCAGATCCAAGCAGAGAATGGACTTCGCTGGCAGCTGTGGTCAAAGTGGAATCTGCAGAGAGTGGAGAGGGTTGTGCCAGTCTGGGGAGCCTGCAGGGTGAGAATGGGGTCATGTTTTGCAAGCTGAGGGGTGGTGGTGAATCTTTGTGATAATTCTTATTTTTTTTAACCTTCAAGATACCCTTTTCTTTAAAAACGAACAAAACACAGCCTTTCCTGTTTTGTTTCTTTCTATTGTGAAATTCTTTACTTCTGGTAAGAGCATTTACCACTTCTGTCTGAAAAAAGAGTTGCAGTGAAATAGTGTTCTTTCCAGACTCTAACTAAGAAGGTGAAAGTCTGCATTCAGCTATTCAGTAAGTGCTGAAAGTCTGGGCAGGTCCTGAATACCTGGAGTAAAGGCCTGCGGAAGTGTATTTGTCTATTTATAAGACTCCTGGGAAGTTCATTCTCCTTTAACAGATTGCGTTCATTCATTGTGGGATTGGTTTTTTGTTTGTTTTTTTTTTGTTCACCATCACTTTAATTTCCTTAATTGGTACTTCCAGATTGTTGTAAAGCAGATTGTAACTCATACTTCTTTCTTGAATGTGTGAGGAGTCTTTTGCTGCTGCTCACTGCTTGCCTAGGATATTGTATCAGTGTTAGTGCCTGTACTTGGTTTCTACAGCTGGAACATCTCACTGCCTGTCTCCCTGTACATTGCCACCTATTCAGTTCTGTGTACTGTCTTAACAAGATACTTATGTAAGAGCAATGCTTATTGTGGTAGTTTATCCAGTTAAGTGTTTTCTTTTTCACTAGCCAAGGAAGTTGTTGCTCTGGGAACTGGAACAAAATGTATTGGATTAAACAAAATGAGAAAAACTGGTAAGTATGGTGTAAAATCCAACAACAGACTACCTGTCCTGACTTCCTTCTTGTTGACGTCACAGAGTCAATGAGGAATGTCCAAGGCATTGAGCTCTGTCTTCTGAATTGAAGCCAGAAGTATGAGGCAGTGTAATGCAGTCTTCATCTGTAGCAAGAAGACAGGAGTTTAACAGACATAATGGCTGCCTTAAACGTTGGCTGCACTCTTTGCCTTCAAGGTGAATAAACTTCATATATGGAAAAGTGCAGTTTAGGTCCCAAGCCTACTTACCCAAACTCTTGATAGCTAAAAGCAGAACAAAACATAACCAAAGTAATTGTGCTTCATTCACCTGGTACAGTCTAGTTTTATTGTTGTCCAGTGCTTAAGATACTTCCAGTGTTGAGGAAGACATGACACGAAAGGTACTAGATGGCTCTTTCTTCCACACTGTATACTGTGACTGTGCAGTAACTGTATGAGGCAGGTGACATCCAGTAGCTACAATTTCCTGTTATTTATTGTTGAACACCTCTACATTTCCATTTTTTATTCAGTATTTCTTTCCTCTTTTGGGAAAGAGAGGAGGAAGGCATAGTAGCCGATGCCAAAGAGTAGCTGGGGATGAAATGTCAGTGAATATATTTGTATCGTTTTCTATCTTTGTTAGATATAGAAAGTAGAGCAAGATGGCAGAATTGGCTTAACACATTACTGTCAGACTGTTTTGTGCTCTCTAGAATTTACTTCATTTTGAAATGGATTAGTGGAATAAGGCAAGAAACTAAACTCTGTATCTTAGCTTTTTATTGGTGTTTCTTGTGCTTTACACATTCTAGTAGAGGCTGGAATTAGATGATCTTTAAGGTCTCTTCCAACCCAAACCATTCTGTGATACACTGTCAGAATATTACTTCAGAAGGTAATTGAGGTTTAAAAGAAGCCTTCTTAATTGTAGGATCTGTGAGTAAAAAGGTGTGTTAGTTTGTATTGCCATATTTTCTCAGATACAGAGTGCTATTTTAATCTCTCTTACTAAAGAGTTCTTGTTGGACTGTGGCAATGATTGTGATCATAGAAAAGCTTTTTGAAAAGCCTTCACAAGTTCTGCAACATTGTTTAATGAGGTCTTTTACCACATGACATTTTATTCCTGAGATAACAGCTGATTTACTTTTCCTGTTCCTTCAAATAAAGCAATAGGCAGGCACTCCAAATTGTTTCAAAGTATGCTGTGTAAACCTGATAGATATCAGAATTAGTTACAGGGAAATGTAATTCAGATCAGAGGGCATAGTGCAACAGGAAACTTCTACTAAAAAATAAATACTTGAGGCTTATTGGATGTTGGGCATATGCTGAATGATTTATTACTGAGAGCAGACATCAGTAAGGATTTGAAGGAATACAGTATTAGAGGATTTCAGGATTAAAAATTTGTTTTTATGGGTCCTTGACTTGGTACAGAAGTCATTTTTAGAGTGTTTTGACCTCTTTTTGTAGTGATTAGATGTTTAAAATGGGTTGGAATAACCTAATACCACTATTAAAACCTTCATATGCTAGCAGATCTGCTGAACCATGTGATCTGTAAAATTCTGTTAACAGCTGTAGCATTTACTCTCTCCTGTTTGTTAATGATGCGTATTCTCATTTGGTTCTTGCATTAGGAGACATTCTGAATGACAGTCATGCTGAAATCATAGCCAAGAGGAGCTTCCAGAGGTGAGCTGTGAACTCCATGTGCTCTTACCCAGTGCCACTTGAGGTTGTTTGTCATGATCCAAAAATGTTTCTAACCTATGTCTGAAATAGCTGGAATTGGCAGCTTCAGGGATAAGAGCATTTCTTTCTTCCTTATTATTGTAGTAACCTTTTACAAAGAAGTAGGATGTTATTTCATGTGATTCCAGTGTTGGCATTGTGGCTAGGTGTCAAAGGTGTCCACATACATCCTTCTGTTTGCTTAGAATCATAGAATTATTGGAGTTGGAAGGGACCATTAAAGGACATCTAGTCCAACTCCCCTGCAGTGAACAGGGACATCTGCAGCTCAGAGGTCATGTTGCTCAGAGCCTTGTCCAGCCTGGCCTTCAGTATCTCCAAGAATGGGGTTTCTACCACCTCTCTGGGCAATCTGATGGCCTTACCACCCTTATTGTTTAAAAAGTATAATAAAATAAAAATCCTTATTCCAATCTAAATTTCCTCTCTTTTAGTTTGAAACCATTTTCCCTTCTCTTGCAGCAGAGCCTGCTGAAGAGTCTGTCCCCTTCCTTCTTATAGTCCCCCTTCAGATACTGAAAGGGTGGAATCACGTCTTATCCAGAGGCTCTTCTCTAGGCTGAACAATCCCAGGTCTCTCAGCCTGTCCTCAGACAGGTGTTCCATCCCTCTGCATGCACTCTAACAGGTCCAGGACTCTCCTGTACTGAGGACTCCACATCTGGATGCACAACTCTAGGTGAGGTCTTGTCAGCATAGAGTAGAGGGGCAAGATCACTGCATTTGCCTTGCTGGCCATACTTCTTTTGATGCAGCCTAGGGTAAGGTTGGCTTTCTGGGCTGTAGGGGCACATTGCTGGCTCATGTCCAGCTTGCCATTCACCAGTACCCTCAGCTTCTTTTTGGCAGGGCAGTGCTCCATCCTTACATCCCCTGCCTTGTACTGATAGCTGGGTTTGCCTTGACCCATGTTCAAGTCCGTGTACTTAGATTCATTGAACCTCATGAGGTTCACTTGGGCCCACTGCTCAAGCCTGTCAAGGTCCCTCTGAATGACATCCCTTTCTTTGGATGTGCTGCCCACACCATACATCTTGGTGTTATTTGCAGACTTGCTGAGGGTGTACTCAGTCCTGCTGTCAGTGTTGTTGATGAAGGTTTTAATTTAAAGATCATTAACACAACTTGTTACCAGTCTCCATTTGGACATTGAGCCATTGACCACCACTCTCTGGGCATGATCTCTTGATCTCTCAACACGTTCCTTGTCAAACGAACAGTTCACTCATCAAATCCATATCTTTCCAATTTCGAGAGAAGGATGTTACAGGGGACTATATCAAATGCTGCACTGAAGCCCAGGTTGATGACTTCAGTGGCTCTTTCCTTGTTTATTAATGCAGTTACGCCATCACAAAAAGTGACAAGGTTTGTGTTATCTCCCTTCCTTCTACATTCATTTGTATAGTTTGTAGGAGAATCTGGTCAATGAGGTTCCCCATGGGAAGAGTAGTGGGGTAGGCAGGTTCAGTGAACTAAGGTGGCAGTCAAAGGTTTAATTTTCTGCTTTTTTTTTGTTTTTTTTTTTTTTTGCTGCTAAGCTAGCTTTCATAATCAGATGAAGCATCAGGTCTGGTAGTAAGTAGAGTGGAAGAAGCGGCCTCTATGTGTGCAGTGTGAGGAGGAAGTTACCTCTTCTGAATTTAATCCTTTGAGCTCTCTTATTAAGGTTCTAGTGGTGTGCTTGTGTTTATAGAGTATGTTGGGTGCTGTCTGACTACAGAAGTGTAACTGGCTGGCTCCTCAAATACATCATCAGGAATGAGCAAGCAGTAGTGGACGTCTAAGTTTTGTCATTTTTACCATGCATCAAAAGTGAAGTAAATGGTTCTTGGAAACTTTCTATTTAACAGGTATCTTCTCCATCAGATGCGTCTGGCAACTTCCCACCAACAAGGCAGCATCTTTATTCCAGGATCGAAAACTGGGAAATGGAAACTCAAACCAAATATCATATTTATTTTCTTCTGTAGTCATACCCCGTGTAAGTATTTAGGAGTGAACCAATTTCATGATTCCAACTTGCAAGGAACAGAAAAGATTATACCTTCAGTCTTTCCCAGGTAAGGTGGTAAGTAGCTCATGTCATCAGTAGGTGCCCTGAGATGTACTTGACTGGGCTTCTACAGATGCACTTGACATTTTGTTTTGCTGGATGTGATCCATGAGAACTCATTAAACCCAATCAACTACTCACTGTATAGTGTGGGATGCTTGGCTTCCAGTAGTAATGAAAATGTTAGATGTTCTGTCATTTTTCTTGACAGTTTTACTTAAATTGTTGTCTTCCTGGACTCAGATTCCTATGGAAAAAAAAAAGAACATGGACATTTGGTACAGTTCCTATAAATAAATAAATACTCCTGTCTCCCTCTCTCCCTCCGCCCATCTTATGGAACAGAAGGCTACCTTTTGTTACAAAAAACTCTCTTTGGATGTTTGGAAAAAAACAAAACAGACAAAAAGAGACAAACACCAACTTACCATAACCACAGGGGTGAAGGCCTGTTGGCAGTGTCATGTCTCAGCTTTTCAGATTCCTTGTGTGTTCTTTCTGCTATTAGTCTGTTACCAAACCAGAGTACTGCCCCATCAGTATTTAACAATGAGTTAGCACAGACATGTGCATTTTCATAATTTTGATGGCCTTGCTGCAGTAAGCTGTAATTATTTTCTTCATTAACACAAGTTAACAGAATCTACCATCTTCAATTTGATAGTAAGGGTAACTTCCTGACTTCCTTTCCTCACATGCTTCTCAGGTTTTGCTTTAAACACGTACCTGGAATTTTGGTTTTGAGCTTGTTTTAGTGACGTAGATTGTGGTTTCTTTTGATCTTAATTTGATAGTGTTTTCTTTAACTATTAACTATTATTTTGGGGATATTTGTATCATTTGGTTTTCCTGCAGATTTTCCACAGTTTTTCTGAGTACAAATCTGTGAAAGCCAGTAGTAGCCATAATGTTACTTTGACCTGTTATAGACATACAAGACACCTTTTTGGCTAACTTTGATGTTGTTTCTTCTCTAGGTGGTGATGCTTCTATTATTCCAATTAGGGAAACAGAAAAATATCTTTCTAAGCCAGTGGATGGACATGATGTGGCTGGACAGTCAGCACTGTGCAGTAGTGACTGTGATCATAGGGGCCCAAAAGACAAAAGGATATTGGAGAAGGTGGCAAGTGGTCATATAATCAAGAGAATGAAGAACACTGATGGTGTTTTTTTTCCCACAATCACTGAAGGCCTGTCTGTTCAGCAAGTATTTGTGAAAAAAGAAGGCAATGTGAATCCAAAGTGCAGTGAACATTCTGAAGAGATGCAAGCAGCTAACAAGGAGACTAACTCAGGCAAACTGACGGTAGTAGATGTTCATAGAACTGGAGCGAAATGCGTGCCTGGAGAGCTGAGTGATACCCTGATACCTGGCATGGAGTATCACTGTGTAGGGTTATTACGGGTGAAGCCAGGTCGTGGGGATAGAACATGTTCTATGTCCTGCAGTGATAAATTGGCTCGCTGGAATGTGTTGGGGTGTCAAGGAGCCCTTCTGATGCATTTTCTGCAGTATCCAGTGTATCTGTCAGCAGTTATAGTGGGGAAGTGTCCATATAGCCAAGAAGCAATGCAGAGAGCGGTTATTGAAAGGTAAGTGCCCTTCTTTGGAAGTCCGGTAGCTTGTATAGAAATTGAGTTATGGAAGACAACTTCTGTAAGCGACTCTGGTGCTCAGTTTGGATACTTGCAGAACATGTGCACTTCACAAATTCACATTTTAAGGAAGTAGCCCTGTGTAGATGACTTATAGCTGGTGCTGATCAGACCTGAAGATGTGCAAAATAATTTGTTAGATTCAGGATCTGTTTGATTATTCCTTTGTGGAGCAATGAGAGGCTGTTACCCACCTGAGCTTTTCTAAGAACGGAAAATAAAAGCCTGAAAGGACATGAGTTTGAGATATTTTTATCATAGTGAAGTTGAATTTTTCACACTCTCTTCCATGTTATTTTTTCTCCCAAATGTCGTCAAGGAGAGCTTGTAATTTATTCAGTTACCTATACTCAAGATATTCTGAACAACCTTCAAGTCATCTTTTATAGGAATAAGTTGGTGAGCGAAGGCAGCTTTTGTTTCTTGCATGTAACTGAATAGTAGAGTCCTGATACATTCCTAAAATTGTGAATGGATGAATAATACATTTCCTTGAATTAAATTAAGCTCCCAAGTATATCTGTCCTGAAGGCAGTCTGACTAACAATGCACCAAAGTAACCTTGGTAAACTATTTGCACATTTTCTTCAGTAGGGTGGTTTAGGAAGGTACTGGTTTTGTGTAGCTTTCCAAAGTTTTGATTGGTGAATTTTTTATTAGGAGTATTTCTGTTGGTTCCTGTTTTGACCGTTTCATTATTTAGTCCTGGAAGTAGAAAATACTATGACTTTGCCACAAGACTACTCACCATGTAATTGATTTAGTTTTTGTGAGTGTGCTATTGGTTTTTAAGAGATCAGATGTTTAAAGGTTACAAAAATAGTGTCTGGCTAGCTGCTTTTGCTTTAATTAACCCATGGTAGGCACATTAAACATCAGGAAAGTCTTCAGTAAATATTTGCAAAGTCAGTTTTCAGACTATTAGAATATGAGCCTCAGTTTTAATTAATTTCTGCTGTATGTAAATATTAGGGTGATTAAACATACAGTATTTTTTCCTCCTCAAGTGATTCACAGAATCACAAAATTGTAGGGGTTGGAAGGGACTTCTAGAGATGGAGTCCAACCCCAAATTCTAATAACATTTAGACAGTACTTGAAGGTGACGAAGCTGAGTTCATATATGGAGCTTATGGAATAAGTATATTTTCTGTCTTTCTGGTCTTTGATTAAGAGCCTTCAGGCTTGTAAAAGTATTAAGGTAGTATGGGTGACTATGTAAATACTTCCAAACTTTTCATTCTGTTTGCCGATTTATATTGCAGTTTTTATTCTGCCTATCTTCTATGAATTGGTACTAGCTTTTAACTATACCTGCAATAAAATTGGTTCATTGTAGTTATGTAGGATGGACAAGGTCTTATTAAACTATGTGGTTTTGTGTTTTTTATAGCCAGAACAGATCTGTTTAGAAGGAGAAGGTGTCCCTAGATCTTCTTACCTCTGTTTTGCAACTTGCATTCAGTTCTGTTTTAAAATGTAACACATTTTGGATTGTGAAACTAAATTGTGCAGAATCTGTCCTGGAATACAAGACTTTAAATCACTTGCATTTCTCCATGTTTACTTTAGGTGTCAACACATCTCATTGTTACCAGATGGTTTTCTCACTCAGGAGGTTCAGTTACTGCAGTCAGATCTTCAGTTTGAACATAGCCGTCAGGCAATCCAAGAAGTTCAAACTATCAGCAAAAGAAAACTTGTTCCCTGTAGCGCAGGTGAGTTAACTTGGACTAGCTGTGTAATGGTATGCAAAAGTCCAAATGCAAGTTATGTGGCTGTTGTGGTTTTGTGGTGTTGATGCCGGTATTCCACATGAGAGCATCACGCAGCAGTGAAGGAGTTAATGCTGGGGGAGCAGCAGAGGGGAGGGGCGGAGCTCCGCACCGGATGCAGGCGGCGCTCGGTCTGGGCGCGTTGCTCTGGGCTGCCGTGGAGGTTCAGCACGTGTGCTTCCCCTGCATTTTCCTCCTTAACGTCAGCTCACAGCTTTCGGTTTGGAAATTTTATCTCTCTCTCAATTGTTCAATTTTATTATATTTAGTAAAGTTACCGTTCCTTCTCAGATCGTGCCGTTGTCTTCTTGTAGACCCATCTCTTCCCGCTGTTTCCCCCTCCCCCCCCGGAGCGCGGCTCTGCTCGGGCGGCCACTGACGCAGTTTCTTTTTCTCTCCTCTCTCCCTTCTCGGTTTCTCTTGGGTCACTGTCACGGATAACACCGTGACAGTGGCTTTGGTGAAGCTTTGTAAAATGTGACATCATTCATTGCCAGTGCTAGAAGCGAAGTGTGATTTAAAGCAGTGAACTAGTTTGAAGACAGAACTTAATTATTTACAATATTCTGGAAAATGCTTGCAAGAAACTAGAGGCAGAGCATTAACTAAGAATCTATAAGAATTTATAATCACAACAAAGGCAGAAAATAACTAGCCAAGACAAAAAATTTTGAAGGTGGAAAGGAAAATATCAAAAGACTTCCTGTTATGGTTTTATATTCTCCTTCTTGATCAAAAGAAAATTTGCCGTGTTGAGTTATGCTTTTTATCTCCCAGAAAATTTTGAATGTAGAAGGAATGCAGGATAGTGTAGCATAAAGGTTTGTTTATAAGTTGTTTGGGATGTTGCCTTCTTTTGGTCATGGTGATGAATTAATACGCAAATCATGTTGTCATTTAGCATTGTGGTTTCCTATTTGGTGAAGGAAAGAGAGGGGAAAGAACTGATAATGTATTTGTGTGGTTAAGCACTTTTCCAAAACTACTGTTGTATTGGAAGATATCCTGTGTATTAGGATAGACCTGATAAAACAGCAAAGAAATGAGGAGCTCCCTAGTGAATTCACTTAGGAAACAAAATCCACCATTGAAAAGTGATGTGAATTCACTAAGCAGAAATAGTCTATGGCTAACCTGTGTCTAAATGTACTAAATTTTAAAAAACTTGTCTGTATTTTTGTACAGTCACTCAGGTCACTATATAGGGAGTTGGTGAATAATATTAAACAGTTTTGCATGTATGAAATCTGCTGGATTGACTTTTTCATGTGGGGATGAAAATTAGAATTAAATCTAAATTCATAGTTCTTAACTCTGGGTATTGAAATGTCCTGGACAGGTACATTGCAGCTAGTATTTCTAAAAAGAATGTGTTCAATTTAATGTTTTGAAGTTTGCAGTATCTAGAAAGAAATGAAAAAATGGAAAACGTTTTGAATTTCAGGTCAGTTTTTATCTACTATCCTGAGTTTAATATCCTCTAAGCTGGTATTTCTTAGGTATTCTGCACAGGGATTGTTTAATGTTTATGTATTTGATGTCATTTGGCATCACATAGGATTTCATTTTAGTGGAGTACTGCATTGTTGTACCTAAATCACACTGTAAGTACAGTTACACCAAGCAGAGCATTGCAATTGCAGCTTATAGCTAAATCACAGTACATTACTAATCTGCACAATATGCTTTATAGTATGTACTTTTTGAGTATCTTGAGTGGCAAGATGGCATCATAAGAAAAGCTGTGAAAATTCTCTTTACACTTAGTGTATGTGCAGCTCTTTCACCCGTTAGAAAGAAAGAGGAATGAGAGAATTTAGAGAGCAGAAATAATCTCAAGGCAGTAAATCTTAAAGATACTACTGTTAGGTTATAGATGGGCAGAATGGACATGTCAGTTCTGTTTCTGTGAATGTGCTTCTTTGGATGGTTTTCTAGTTATTTATAAATCTGTGAGACAGGACATGCTGAGACTAAAATGGTAATTAGATGTCAGGATGGGGGAAAAACAAAGTTGTTGGCATTTGAAGATGAAGTGTGCATTTTTTCAATGCTTTTTTTTTTTTTTTTTTTAGTATGTGTGCCCAAGAGAACCACAATCCTCTTGCTAGTTTGTCTTAACTAATTTTGGAAAGTAGCATAGTATCATGTGACCTGAGAAGACAGAGGGAATGATTAAGTTCTGTTTCATGCTGAGTGTGTCTCCCTCGTTCATAATCCTTTCTTCCCCAGCTATCAGTTGGAGTGCAGTTCCAGAGCAACCTCTAGATGTTACCTCAGGTGGCATTCGGCAAGGAACTACAAAGAAAGGGATTGGAAGCCCTCAGAGCAGGTTTGAGAATACTGTGATATCTGGATGCACGTATCTTGCCTTTTAGCCTCTCCCTTAGATCACTGTGGTGTGTGATGCATTGTCAGAGCAGAAATGTAAGGACTGGGGTAAGGAAGTAGTCATTGTTTAAGAGAAAGTGAGAGAAGCTCAGTGAGGGCTGAGAACTTTCCTATTTTTGTCTGTCACTTAACAAAGGATGCTGTTAGTAATGGTAGTGTGGAACTATGGGTTTTTTTTTATTATTAAAAGACAGCTTATTTATTGCCCAAGTTAGCAGAGTTTTTGCTTTGTACCTTTTGGTCTGGAGACTGAAGGAAATGAGCATGTTGCAGGACATGTCTTTATTATTTTTTTTTCAGATTTCTATTTCTGTAGGAGCTTTTTATGATAAAAGATCCAAATAAGGAATTTGTAGACCTATTGGAGGGGGTTGCTTAATACTAAATAAGTCTTGTATTTCTATCCTCATTTTTTCTTCAAGGAGTCTCAGAGTGATTGGTGGGAATTGTCATTTGTTTGTTTGTTTTCCTCTGTGCAAGATGCTAGATAATGCTAAATATCAAGGAAGATAAAGCTGACTGACTAAAAGGAATTTATGGGTAGTCTTGTGATATGTGTTTGTGTCTATTGGAAGATTGAATCAGTCATAATAAATACAAGTGTATAAAAAAATTCAGTAGAGAAAATGGTTTTGTCTGGGGCTTTCATGTTTCATGAACAGTTTCTCTGATTGCCTGTCTTTTGGGGGAAGGAGAAGGGCTTAAAGCTGACAGAGATGCCTGTAGTATCTTTAGAAATATTTCAGACTTAGACTCATTTTACTTCTTGATGAATCTCTTTGTATTTAACTGCCCTCAATCCGTTGCTGACTGTGTCCTTGCCAGTGTTGTGAAAAGGGCACCATCGTTGCTCTTGTTTTTTCTGATTCTTTTATTTGTTCTAAATGATTTTTTTTTCTGGTTTGAACAAGCCCTTGCAGTCCATTTGTGGTTATGTGATCAGTTCTAGGACTAATTCTTCTGTCTCAGCCTGTGCCATAGCTATGAGCCTATGATGGTGCATAGATAATGTGGGGCTGTTAAAATGTTCTCTGTGGACTATCAGAGTGCTAGTTGGGACAGTGGGGTAATTCAGCTTTTGTCCAAATAACATTTAAAACAAGAGTTTTAAAAGAATGTGGGCAGGCTCAGATAGGATAGGGGGTATGAAAAGTTAAATTGTGGAGGGGGAGAAAAACAAGTTTCAGTTCTGGTTTGTTACAGCACCAGGCAGGAACATGCTGCCCTGACAGGGCTGACACTGTCAGGAACTAATAAGTAGAAGTACATTTCTTATTATCTTGTGCTATTTCTCATTATCTTCCTGTTGTTTTTTCCCATCAGATCAAAGATTTGTAAAGTGGAACTGTTCCATGAATTCCAAAAGCTGGTGACAAGCATTTCAAAGGAGAATTTACCAGACACTCTCCGGTAAATACATTCCTGTAGTATCTTTAGAGTGAAAAGTTATTTTCATGAAGCTCAGAAACACTGTTGATACCAGACTCTCCCAGTCAGTGTCACTTGAGATAAATCTAATACTAATCTGACCTGCAAGTCCGGGACGGGGCGCATAATGCACCCCCTGTGATCCAAGCAGAGACAGTCAGAGATCTACTCCTCCATCTGAACTGCCACAAGTCAATGGGGCCAGATGGGATCCACCCAAGGGTGCTGAGGGAGCTGGCAGAGGTGATTGCCAAGCCACTTTCTGCCATCTATCAGCATTCCTGGTTATCTGGAGAGGTCCCACAGGATTGGAGGCTTGTCGATGTGACTCCCATCTACAAGAAAGGCCGTAAGGTAGACCCGGGGAACTACAGGCCTGTCAGCCTGACCTCGGTATCAGGGAAAGTTATCGAGCAGATGATCTTGAGGGAGATCACACGACACGTGCATGGCAACCAGGGGATCAGACCCAGCCAGCACGGGTTCACAAAGGGCAGGTCGTGCTTGTCCAACCTTATCTCCTTCTATGACTGGGTGACCAGACAGGTAGATGAGGGAAAGGCTGTTGATGTAGTCTACCTGGACTTCAGCAAGGCCTTCGACACGGTCTCCCACAGTATTCTCCTGAGGAAACTGGCAGCCCGTGGTGTGGACAGGTTCACTCTTCTCTGGGTGGAGAACTGGCTGGAGGGCCGTGCCCAGAGGGTAGTGGTTAATGGAGTTAAGTCCAGCTGGCGTCCTGTTACGAGTGGTGTCCCCCAAGGGTCAGTTTTGGGGCCCATCTTGTTTAATATCTTTATTGAAGACCTAGATGAGGGGATTGAGTGTACCCTCAGTAAGTTTGCAGATGACACCAAGTTGGGAGGTTGTGTCAAACTGAATGAGGGTAGGGAGGCCCTTCAGAGGGATTTGGATAGGCTGAATAGCTGGGCTGAGCTCAATGGGATGAGGTTCAATAAGACCAAGTGCCGGGTCTTACTGTCACTTTGGCCACAATAACCCCATGCAATGCTATAGGCTTCGGGCAGAATGGCTTGAAGAATGTAGAGAGAAAAAGGACCTGGGGGTGTTGGTTGATGCTCGGCTTAACATGAGCCAGCAGTGTGCCCAGGTGGCCAAGAAGGCCAACAGCATCCTGGCCTGTATTAGAAATAGTGTAGCCAGCAGGAGCAGGGAGGTGAGCATCCCCCTGTACTCAGCTCTGGTACGGCCGCACCTCGAGTACTGTGTTCAGTTTTGGGCCCCTCACTACAAGAAGGACATTGAGGCCCTGGAGCGTGTTCAGAGAAGGGCAACAAAACTGGTGAGGGGTCTGGAGCACAAGTCTTATGAGGAGCGGCTGAGGGAGCTGGGATTGTTTAGTCTGGAGAAGAGGAGGCTCAGAGGAGACCTTATTGCACTCTACCACTTCCTGAAGGGGGGTTGTGGTGAGGAGGGGGTGGGCCTCTTCTCCCTGATAAATAATGACAGGACGAGAGGGAACGGCCACAAGTTGCACCGGGGAAGATTTAGATTAGACCTGAGGAAGCATTTTTTCTCTGAAAGAGTGGTCAGGCACTGGAATGGCCTGCCTAGGGAGGTGGTTGAGGCACCATCCCTAGCGCTGTTCAAGAAGCGTTTAGATGAGGTGCTAAGGGATTTGATTTAGTAGTTCAGTGGGTAGAGATAGTGATAGGAGGATGGTTGGACTAGATGATCTTGTAGGTCCTTTCCAACCTAATGAACCTATAAAGTTTGAGACTTGAATGATATATCATATCCTTGATGGGTTAGAAAGCATTTTATTTATTTATTTATTATCTTGTTGGATTAATAGCTCATGTATTAATGAGAAAACAGAAATTGCAGGTTGTTTTGCTGTAAAGGCTTACTGGTTTTGAAAGGATAAATTATTTTTCTGATCACAGAGCCTTGTCCTTCTCTAGATGGGGTCTTCTGGACCCCTCTGTAAGTCTTTTTGCATGAGTTGAAGCAGTCTTGTCCAAAAGCACCAGTGATGGTGAGCAACTGGGAGAAGGAGAGTAAAGAGGGAGGTGAGAGGAAGGAAGTAGAATTTTCTGAAAAGGTGAGCTGCTGCCGCCTACCTGCAGCACTTGATGGGATTCAAAACCTCTATCCTCAAGTGGTTCTGTTTATTGATATCTCACTGGTGTTTAGCAATTACATGAAATGCACCTCTTCTTCATAATAAGGAAGAGTTTGGATAATTTTTTTTTAGTCAAGTGTATACTAATATCTTCTTTCATCAAAGCATGTAAAGGAGGAAGAGCCAGTGAGATGAAATAAAGATGGAACAAATAAAAGAACTCATACAAAATAAATATAAATAGAAGGTCCATGTGGTTGGAAGCAGGGCAGGTAGGCCATCTCTGCCTTTTCATTGGCACTAAGACATTAGGTAAGATTAACTCAGCCATAGTAAGTACACCCTGAATCTTTAATAATTAGGTTTTACTTGTTTTTAAGTTTTGTGAGTTAAATATTGCAGTTCTCTTCTGCATCTTTACTCAAAAGCTCTGATGTCAACATGAGCCATTTGTTGAAATGGTTTTAACTGGCACTTATGGAGAGAGATGCTTTCTTCTTAATTCAGTTCAAAATCATCACTCTCTTTTGAGGAGGAGTTGCTTGTGGCTTGTTGAGTTACAGTTTTCTGCAGAATATAGCATGAACTGATGCACTGAGTAGTTGACTCCTTGTGCTGATCATGTGCTCCTTACATAAAGTCACTTCACCTCAGGCCTCTTCTAGACTTCAGTGGCTTTGTAATTTCCTTTGACATTTTTGTCCTTTATTATTTTTCTGTCTTGTCTTCTGACAAAGTCCAGCTGACTTGCAGATGTTATCATTTTTATGCTGCACTAACTCAGTGTATACAGCAGAGGTGCTAGCTCACCAGCCAGCTTATCCAGTTGCTTTCTTTTTCCAGTCTTCCTTTAACTCTTCTCTAATCTGCTGTTGTTGACTGTTAGACCTAAGATACTCGGGCAGTTAAAACATTGAACTAATGCAGTGATTATGATGTTCTTTTGTTTTCCTTTTTCCTATATGTAAATCTGCTTCTCCTTTTTTTCATCCCTTCCTTTCTTTTTGATTCTTCACATCTCTTCAGAAGATCAGCATAGGCAGTGTTAAATTGCAGCAAGTTGAGAGTCTGCTTGAGGCAGAATATTTTTAAAATTGCTGGTACATAAATCCGTTTTTCTTTTTTTTTTTTTTTAACTACTGCATTCAGTCTGCTGCCTCATTCAGTTCTCTTAGTGGTTGCATCTCACTTGCTGCATCAATTTCATGTTATCATCCCTTTGATAATGAGCGTGAAAAAACGTAGTCAGAATGTGCTATGAGGAGCAGCTCAGTTTTTCCCTTACTTTGTACTGTAACGTTTTTATAAAAGAGGTCAGTTGGAATAATTAAGTTGGAAAAATTCCGTATGTGTTATAGTTAAATTGGTTCTGGGGTTCTGTGACTGTTACATCGAGTAGGTGGAAGACAGTTGCAGTGGGCACTCTCACAGATCTTTCAAAAAAAGCTCAGTGGTTAGATTCACAGAGTTGGAATAATGTGAAAAGGATAAAGAAAGCAAAATGAATTGGATATTACAGGAGTGCAGGCAGATTGGTCAAAATGCATAGAAGAGAAGTTGTGGATGCCCCATCCCTGGAGAGGTGTTCAGGGTCTGGCTGGATGGAGCCCTGGACTGCCTGGTCTGGGTGGAGGGGGGCTCTAACTAGATGGGCCCTTCCAACCTGAATTGTTCTTTGATTCTGTATATCTCCCATATTCAGCAGTGGCACATAAGCAGGTTCACAGCCTTGCATTTTCCAAACCTAAGGTCTTTAGGATAAATAATATATCATGGTTTGCTGTGCATGTTGCACTTATAGCAGAAGGCTGAATTATAATTTCTGATCGGTCTGCTGTTCTGGTATTTTGTGGGGTGGTGGTGGTGATTGTTGTGCCTTTAAGCATGAAAGCTTTGTATGAAACCTGCACTAGGTATCATACAAAGCTTTCATGCTTAAAGGCATGAAAGTATATATAAAACAACACCTGTATATAAAACACCAGTATATAAAACAATGTACACCAGTATATAAAACAACACCTGCACAAGTGCAGGTTCACGGACTTCTTATATTAGACTCCCCTATAGAAGTTTGGATCCCCTTATATTAGACTCCCTTATAGAAGTTTGCAGGGGGTGGAGGCTACATGAAGAAGGGTAGCAGAGCATCAAAACTGAGTCTGTTATACTTTAAGATTTAGTATATGTATATATTTACATTTTTTCACTTTAATCTCACTCTTCCCCATTATTTTATCTTGAAAGACTCTTCTTCCCTACCATCTTCTCCTCCAGCCAGTAATCACAGCCATTCTAGCAAAATAAATCTACCTCTATCCAAAGTAAAGCACCCATCTCTATCCACCTTTTCTACTTTGCATCAGCATTTTTTATCTCTGTTCTCTGTAACATATTGTCACAAAGGCACTGACACTTCTGTTGCTGAAGAGTGTGTATGAAGCATGGCAGACAAATTATTTTTTTCTTGTATAGGAATCCTGACATTGTCTAAAAACACTGCTTTCTTAAAGGCCTGGGCCTCTTCAGGTCTCCCTAGAAAGACAACAGAATTTTGTTAGTAGCATGGAAAGGCTCATAGGACATTATTGTGTTCTTACATGTTTGGTTGCTTTCTTCATTTTGTGATAGTACATCTAAAAGAACAGTAGAAAAATCGTCATTGGTGTGTGTTTTCTGTTAGGATGAAGACTCTGGAAACCTACTGGGACTACAAGGAAGCAGCATTAAATTATCAAGAAGCCTGGAAGGCACTCCTTAGCCAAGCACTGCTGGGCTGGATCAGGAATGCCCGGGAATATCTGCTCTTCACATGAAAATAAAAGCAGCTGTGTAAATCCAGCAATAAGCTGTGGAACACAGGAGCCACCTCTGCTGCTCAAGGAATGCAGAAATGCCCTCTAGTTCCTATGCCATAAGAAGACAGAACTGAAAAGGAAAACAATTCAGAGAACTCATTGTTTTGATTGAAGTCTCCTCTTTGTTTAAATATAGAAAAGGATTGTTGCATACTTATAAGTTCATAAGTTCATAAGTTCGTAAGGTTGGAAAGGACCTATACGATCATCTAGTCCAACCATCCTCCTATCACTATCTCTACCCAACTACTAAATCAAATCCCTTAGCACCTCATCTAAACGCTTCTTGAACAGCGCTAGGGATGGTGCCTCAACCACCTCCTTAGGCAGGCCATTCCAGTGCCTGACCACTCTTTCAGAAAAGAAATGCTTCCTCAGGTCTAATCTAAATCTTCCCCGGCGCAACTTGTGGCCATTACTTAATAATGAGATGCATGAAACAATCCAAAACAAAGGAAGCAGTGATGTGCTGTCCTCTGTTTCTTGATGTTATAATCTAACAGATATTGTCCCCTGTAATGGAAGTAATATTAACTAAAACTGAAGCAGTGCTATGGAAGAAAGGCTGTTGCTGTGAAATGATTCAGGAGGAAACAGTCAGAGACCTACTATTCCAACTGGACTGCTGCAGGTCCATGGGGCTGGATGAGTTTCGCCCAAAAGTGGTGAGGGAACTGGGAGAAGTGATAGCTGAGCCACCTTGTCATCTGTCAGTGCTCCTGGTTGACTGGTGAGGTCCCAGAAGACTGGAGGCTTGCTGATTTGACTCCTATCTAAAAGAAGGGTTGTAAGGAGGATCTGGGGGACTACAGAGACCTGTTAGACTGGCCTCGGTGCCAGGGAAGGTGATGGAGCAGATTGTCACGAGAGAGATCACACGGCATGTGTGGGGCAGCTGATGGATCAGGCCTAGCCAGCATGGGTTCATGAGGGGCAAGGTCCTGCTTGACCAACCTGTTCTCCTTCTATGATCCAGTGACCCATCTGGTGGATGAGAGAAAGGCTGTTGGTGTAGACTACCTAGGCTTCACCAAAGCATTTGCCACTGTCTCCCACAGTATTCTCCTGCGGAAGCTGGCAGCCCATGGCTCGAACAGGTACACTCTTTGTCGGGTTAGGAACTGGCTGGAGGGCTGTCAGTGGTTTGCGGGTCGGTTTGTCCCAGTACCATGATGGTTGAGGCAGGGGGCCCACACCCCAGGGAAGAGGAAGGGGGAAAGGGATAAAGGAGAAAGGAGATGAGCCTAGGAACAAAACAGCAGCAATGATCTGAGGAGGAGAGCTAATTTACTAAATAAGATATCAGAAAGCAAAATGACACAATATAATACAATATAATTGGAATTGAGGCTAATGAATCAAATAAAATGAGCAAGAGAGAGTGTCCTTTAAACCGAAGGCCTTACGCTAACGCTGAAGGTGGATGGCTGCAACAAACACCCACTGCTGAGCTCCATCCCAAAGGGAAAAGAGAGTCCCGTGACCACAGACAGTTTTTATCTTTACCTCTGGGCGGAAACACGTAAAAATACAAAGCATTACACAGTCCTCTGGGGAATGCAGTTCTTCTTCTCTTCTGAGACAGGCATATCCATAACTAACGATGATCCACACAGCTAGAGCATTAACTCTTTAACTCCCAATACAGTACATGATATGATGTGGAATATCAATAATATAACAAAAATCATAAAACCGCGACATGGGCTGGGCCCAGAGAGTGGTGGTGAATGGAGTTAAACCTAACTAGCAACTGGTCATGAGTAATGTTCCCCAGGGGTCAGTACTGGGGCCTGTTCTCTTCAATATCTTTATTGATGACCTGAACGAGGGTATTGAGTGCACCCTCAGGAAGTTTGCAGATGACACCAAGTTGGCTGAAAGTGTTAGTCTGCCTGGGGGATAGGGAGGCCCTACAGATGGGGTCTGGACAGGCTGGTTGATGCTTAGCTCAATTGGAGCCAGCAGTGTGTCCAGGTGGCCAAGAATTCCAATGGCACACTGGTTTGTATCAGAAATAGTATTGCCAGCAGGAGTAGGGAAGTAATTGCCCCTCTGTATTCAGCACTGGTGAGGCTGCACCTTGGGTACTGTGTTTTGTTTTGAGCCCCTCACTGCAAGAAAGACATCAAGGCCCTGGAGAGTGTCCAGAGAAGGGCAGCAAAGCTGGTGAGGGGTCTGGAGTACAGGCCTTATGAGGAGTAGCTGAGGGAGCTGGGATTGTTTAGTCTGGAGAAGAGGAGGCTCAGGAGAGAATTTATTGCTTTCTATCACTATCTGAAGGGAGATTGTAGTGAGCTTGGGGTTGGCCTCTTCTCTCATGTAACTGTAATAGGATGAGAAGGAATGGCTTCAAGCTGTGCCAGGGGAGATTCAGGCAAGATGTTAGGAAATACTACCAACAAAAGGGTGGTCAGGCACTGGAATGGGCTGCCCAGGGAAGTGTTGGAGTCACCAACCCTGGAGGTATTCAAGGAATGTTTAGATGTTGTGTTGAGGAATGTGGCTTAGTGAGAATGATTGATGATAGGTGGATGGTTGGACTTGGATGATCTTGTTGGTCTTTTCCAACCTTGGTGATGCTGTGATTCTATGAAAACTTTAGTACTTGTTTTCCTTCTGCTCTTCATAATGTTGTAGTTGTTTTTGTGTTGCTGGGACAACTCTAATGTTTAGCAAGTGGTATTTTTTTGTAACTCTTGGCTTTCCTTGTGTAGAAGGATTTTCTGTCTCCCTCCAGCCCCATTGCTCCTAACTGGAAGTAGTTCTTTTCAAGGGTCTTTCTCTGGAAGTCCTTCGTATAGGCTACTGTTAGGACAAGGTGCCAGAGCAGAAGCAAAAGGGTACTGGGGAGAAGACTGTCAAATAATACTGGTTTTGGTATTCTGTGCATGTCTCACAATTTCAGTACTTTACCACATACCCTTCATCATTTGTTTCTGTGGACAGGAAAAACACTTCCTGAAGTATTTGGGTTTAATCCTGTGCAATTCCAGGGTAACGTTTGCACACACTTCAGTGTTTCAAGCATGGGGATTTTTTGTTTGATTTTCTTTTTTTCTGTTTTGCTTGTTTGTTTTTCTTCCTCCAGTGATATGTAATTCATTAAAAGCAGAAACGCCTTAGTGATTTATGTCAGTGTTTGTTAAAAGCCCCACAAGGGTGGGAATGGCAAGAAGTATCTGTCAATCTTGTCCTTTATGCTTTATTAACAACTAATGTCTGAATGGCAAAACAATCCACATTGCTTGCCTGGGGGAGAAACAATGGGTAATCCTCAAACTTTGTCTGAGTTACTGCCTTTTGTGAGTAAGTTTAGGACTGTGTTAACTGCTACTGAGCATACTTCCTTTCTGTGCTTTTTCTGTTGTAACTTATTATTCCTCAAATATTTGGACAATGCAATGGCAGGATGAAAGTAGTAGTTAATTTACAACTTAATTGCAGAATGAGACTTGATTACAGCATGTTGTTTTGCTTCACACTTTGGTTGGCTTTTCAAATAAGAAAAGTTACCTAATTGTTGAAGGACTAAAACTTGAATTATGTGTGTGCAAGCCTGTCCTTTCATGTCCAGCACTGACATCCGGAAAGACCGGTTGAATTGGTGAAAAGAGAGCTGTTATGTATTCGTGGAGGGCAGGAGTTTATGCAGAATGGTTGATTTGTATTAGTCATTAGAGGCTGGAAGATGGCCAGGTGCCATTGCAGATTGGGCACTAGATGAACTGCTGAGAAGTGGTAGCAGTTATCATAATCGACCAAATAGCAATCCCGTGGCAGTGTCCCGCAGTGTAACTCAAGAAGTAACCAGGAAATTCCTAGGCTCCTGAAATCTACTTCTGTCCTTCCCTGAAGTCTTGCAAGAAACTATTCCTTACCATACCTAGTTTCCCTTAGTTAATCATCAGCAAGGTCCCTCGTGAACCTGCTGACTGGACTGGAATGTTTCCGTTTCTTACCCAGCTGCAATATTGAAATGAGTTATATAAAGTTAGTTGTTCTGTATTCTTGGCATCAGACTAGTTTTCAGAGGAGCAGTTATATGATGCAAATGCTTTTAACTCTTTCCTAAAATCTGAGTGTGGCAGTTAGAAAGAATTGTTCCAAGTAAGGTTTTCCTGTGCATTTGTAAAATACTTATCTACTGTAGACTGCTGCTTTGTAATACTTGTGAGATTTAAAAGCAGTTTTAGAGGTGCTGAATGCTAATAGCAACCTTGGCTTTTGATTGAACTTAGTGACGTGTTTAAGCTTAGAGTGAGTCGGTGAATATTCAGGAAGTGAAAGAACTAAGACAAGGCAGCATTTAAAAGGCTTGGGCTAAGTCTACAGGATCTTCTACTTCACTTGATGGCATTTCTGGAATTGAAAATAGGTGTTGAAATGCTGCAGCTGATTAATTAGAAAATGACAGGAAGCTCTATAGTTAGAACTGAGAAACAGCTCTAAAAACTAGAAGACAAAATTGCACAGAGATATCACAAGCTCTGCTTTTTGGAAGAGGTAGTGTACTAAACTTCCAGTATTGCTTGAATCTGAAAAAATTGCTCTTAGAACATAGCAGTTGACACATTTCAAGCTTTCTTCACGTTGCAATAGCTGATGCACTTAAAAACAGATAGTTAATGTGTATGGAGGACAGGATAATGCAGAGACTGCTGGAGATGAAAAGGTTGGAGGGAGAAGAATGCTCACAGCTTGTGTTTAATGAGGAAAAACAAACATCTGCTAATTGGGAACAGCAGAACTTGTGAGGGCAGAGTCTCAAGGGATGTGTAAAGTGTTCTATGGGATGTTTTTGTATTACCTAGTTAAATGCATGGCTTTTCCACATCAGTATGGGGACCAATCATCCCTATTTTCCAGAAGCAAGAAACTATAACTCTTAATTTGTGTGGGATGCCTATAACAGGTTCACTGTAGGAGAAACTGTAAGAAGGTTGGGTGGGCAGCTCACTCATTTTTAAGGAAGTCAGGAGCAGAATGTAAACAGGTGTATGGCCAGGTCTAAGATAGTCTGTCATCCATTTGAGTTTGAGGCTGCAATTCTATGAGATTGTGGTAATATCACTCTATCTTGAAAAAGCAAAGTTCTTATCTTCAAAGTATGCTTTTGTTGCTCACCTCACAGTGACTCGAGTGCTTACTGTTTTGAATATTCAAAGTAAATGGAAAAATGATTGAAATTAGTGTCTTAGTGGAGAAACAAACTGAGGAAAATAACTTTTTGCTTGGAATTGCCAGCTTTGCAGTTAAGCCAGTAAGCACAAGAGCTATGCTTCCTTTTGTTGACTGCGAACTATCAGCTGGTTGTGAAACCACACCTGGGGGAAATGCTTGAGGAATAAGTATGAAAACAAAGTGCTGAAAAGCTACTATTTATAAGGAGGGAAGAAAATTGTTACCAAATGCAGTTGAACAGTCTGTTATTTCTCAGAGCATAACAGATATCATAACAAGGGCATTGCAACATCCATGGTTCACAGTTGGAAAGCAAACTAAATTTTGAGGATGAATACTAGATGAGTTTAGATGGTTTCTTTATACCAAAGATGACATTTTATGTGAGGTTAAAATTAGGGGAAGAAAAAAACCTAGAAGAATAGTTAGATGTTTCAATTTATACACTTATCAAATGAAGTTGAATAAACATCTTCTCAGTCCTTAACGATTAACAGAAAGGCAAGATCATATGTATGGACCCAAATGTACTACATAAGTTGCTTTTAATCAGTTTGTAAGAGACTACTCTTTATAGGAGAGGTAGCAGATCAAAATTAAAATGTTTTATTGCAGTTTCAAGTACATCTGCAGCTGCAAAGTAAAGTTGCTGCTGTAGAAGCTGTATTGCTGCATTAGCTGGAATTATTTGTGTACCTGGGGTCCTACAGAAAAGTTGAGAGTAATTATTTGCTTTTTAAAGGATTATGAAAAGTATGTCAAAAGTTATTTAAGATGTAACACTGGGAATAAGACTTCATCTTTTCTTGCTTTGGTTAGCTATATTTGCATGCTCACAAGTGATCAGGGCTAAGGTACATTTTTACTCATGTTAACAGCTAGTAAATAAACTATTACCTATTACCACAGACAAGCTGAGAAGTTTAAGCTTAAAGAAAACCTTTTTTTTTTTTTCCAGTAGAAATGAGTACTACAGATCATAGCTGCAGCCATTTAATTCTGAATCAGAAATTCAGTTTAAAGAAAACAGAATACAAAATGCATTGAAAACAGGGACAGAATGGACTTGTGGAAGAAACAGTGACAGAATGTTTACTAAGGTACTGCTATACTTTGAGTGCTATTTCAAATAATGAAAGATTTACCAAAATCAAAAGTACATTCTTAGATGCAGTAAGTGCATGCAGCACTGTTATTCTAACAAGCACTGGTAACACTGTAGTTTCAACATTTCCCAAGCTCCTATCTCCTTATGGTGGTCTTTATGCAGCAGCTCTTGGACCTGTGGAGCCAAACATAATTCAAAGCATATGGTGGCCTCATGGGAACTTGAGTCTAGCATGAATATGATTTAACTTGGAAAGCAATACATATCCTGTGTCTGGAAACATTTTAAAAAATAAAATAATTCTACACCATTCGGCATGAAAACATTTTATTTAGAATCTAAAATGCAGTTAGTGATTCCTTTTTTGACTCATGAAGTTCAAAGCAGTCCTGCTTTTCCTACCTTGTTCTGTCCTTTCTTACCAGAGCATGAACACTATTACTGTGCTGGTGTTTTTAAATTTTTTATTGTTGATTCTGCAGCTTCATAGAAGCAAACCTGTGACTGAACTGCCTCTTAATTAAATAAGAGGTTGCTATGGTTTTATGGCACAGCCTCTATTTGCTGTGCTATGCACATGCTTGAGCAGTAGTGCTCATAGACTACAGAAAGTGATATTTTGACTTTTCATCTTGCATGCAGCATCTCTAATCCTTGTTCTTTATTTCAACAGAGCAAAGCTGTTTTATTCACATACTTGATTCTGTGATGCCCTTAAAATACATACAATTTTTTTTTTTTGCTTGGAAAATACATACATGTTTAGAGAACTACCTCTGACATAACCACTGCTGTTTTTTTTTTTTTTAAGAGCTGCTACTGCAACTGTTTTAGTATGTACACCTTACCAATTATTTCTCTCTTAAGTAACTCACAAATCATTCCCTCCAGTTCTACGTAGCTCTCTGGTCCCCTATTTGTATCATTCCTTCATCAAGATGCCCTTTCTTTATATGCTATGTTTCTGTCACATAGGTCCAGCTTCCCAAAACCCATGGTATTTACTCCTCCTTTGATAACTTGTGTACAAGCCTGGCTTTTCTTCTGATTAGATCTAATAGCTCTGAATCAATTACTTTTAAGGTCCTACAGATAACTCCTTGTTCCTTCCTTCCATCATTATCTGCATCCTAAATGCTGAAAGCTGCACAGTGTCTACTAAATAATGTAAGCAGTTGTATAGTGTCTGGTAAATATTATATCCAACTTTCTGGCCAAGGTGGAGAAATGACAGAACTGTCTGTTTGTGGTAGGAATTTTTATTGTTTGTTAGTTGTGAAAGAGGTACATACTACTGCAGTTTTAACATGGTCAGCATCTTGTTACTGCTTAGGATAATCAAGCAAATCCAGTGTTCCCAATACTAATGTAATGCTTTTATTTTTCATAAACTTAACACTTCAAAACAGAATAAATGTGTATTCTTCTTTCCATGTTTTAGAAGCCCAACTACTTAGCTTTATTATTTAGTCAATGTCTAGATGTATCTCCCAAAGGAATGAAGCTCTAGGCATTCATAGCCATGAGAAAAAACACACACAAAAAAACCTTTTTTTTTTACATAATTTAACAGTCTAATAAAACAAGACCTATCTATATTAGGAAATAAATCCAGTTACAAATGCATGTGTATAGAAGAAGGAACTTCTGTGGATGTCAGAACAGAAAATGACCAGCTATTTACAGGAAGATGATATAGTAGCCAAGATCCATCATTCAGAAACCAAATGTGTTCTCTCCACTGTAGGCAACATATAAGAATCCATCTTCATCTTTCTCCTTCTCATAAAGTTGTCCCATAGTTAAGCTTGAGGGGGGGGAAAAAAGAAACAGCTTTCTTGCGAGATGACCATTGCAAATGGTAATTCAACCTCACATAAACAAGGCTTCATAAAAGTTAACATTAAGTTTGTGTGTAGATTAAAATACAAAAATAAGAATATATGAAAAGCATTTAACATCTGTGTTCTCAAAATGGTCCAGTGTTTTCTCTGGGGCATTTCTGTTATACTTCTGTTACTTTTGTACAACACAAATGCATTTATCAAAGTGCTTCCTTATTTTATTGGAAAAGAGTCATTGGATGTATTTCAGTCTCTGAAACATATATTAATGAGGCCATGACTAACAGCAAGATTAAGAGCTTGACAGCACCTTCTTTGAATGCAGCCACATTGAACCCTTGCTTCTTAAGTATACAATCTTAATTACTCCCTCTGTGTGCTGTAGTCTTGACTGTGCAGAAGGTCTCAAATTCATCAAGGAGTTCTTTTGGATTGTTTTCTTTCAGGTCCAGGTTGTTTGCAGGGGAGTAAAAGCTTTGTTGTCTATACTGCTAAGAAGTGATGACTATTAAGCAGTGCTGCTACCAAAATTCTAAGCCAGAAACCAGTACTTTTTCATCATTTGAACATTTGGGCAACTTAATTACTTATTTATTTTAACAGAATAGACATGCGGTCCTTCACAATCTAAGTAGTCTTTAGTGGGATGACTGTATTGTGAAAACAAAATCAAACCCAAGCAATTACTTGGCCAGCACAATTCCTTCAGCTGTCTGCGAATGACAGACAAAATAGGTGGCCAACATGAGTCAACTGCATAAAGATGCTTCTTCAGAGCATCTGTTCTAGCTTCCCAAGAGTGTTTGAGTAAAGGCTGGTGAAATGAAAGAGACTGAATGTGGCTGACAGGGAAACAATCATGTCTTCTTCCCTGTGAGAAAGGAGCTAGGGAGAGCTGCAGGGAGTACTTGAAATTGATGGAAATTGATAAATAGCTGATAACCTTCTGGATGAGAAGGTTGTTAAGAGTTAGCCATCTGTGTAATAACTTTGGCTCACAAGAGGGGGTGGAACTGTCAGCCAATTACATTTTTACCTACTAATAGAAGTTACTATTTCTGCATCAGCTTGAAGGTCTAATGCCTTATTTCCAGAAGAGATGTGAAAATACCATCGTTGTGTGAGGTGATACAGTGTGCTCCCTTTCTTTTTCCTTTCCTGTTTGTTCCTAGCAGTTCTACAGTACTGAGAAGATGGGACTAAGGCATTCCTAATACTCCTAGAAGAAAGTAAGTAGGAAAAAGTGGTCCTCACAGATCACATGATTCTCACAGGTATCATGAATTAAAAATATTTCTGAATATGGACAGGTTACTGGGAGATGCTGTCGTGCAGGTAAGCATTAACAAGAATAATACTGCCTCTAAACCAAGTAACACCACATTCTATTTCCTCAAATACTATTAAAATAGGTTCTATAGTAAGCTGCTGTAGTGGCTGCTAATGCTATATAGACAACCACTGATGCTTATTCCACTAAAAAAGTAATGTGAAAAATTGCTCTGTAGTCATTTTGCATTTAGTATTTACAGGAAAGAAGTTATTAAAAACAAAAAACATTGTTTCTTTGTGAGCTGACAGAATTAGGTTAAGGATTTGTTAGGAATAATTTTTAGTGTTTGCTTTTGAGCATTTAACATGCAACTTTTTGCTACACTAAGAAATTATCTGGTATTTCTGATGCTGTAACTCTAGTTTACCTTCTTGCAATGGAAATAATCTAAATGCATTCTACATTCACCTTTCAGCTGAGCTTGAGAAATAAGGTATTTATCAATATGTGCAACCAAAAAAAATCCCGAACAAGATGAAAATGTGACCAAATGCTTTCTAAAATTGCCAACTAATCCTCAGGAGCGGTTTTTTGTTCCTCTGATACGTACAGACATGCTGAAATGGTTCTGAATACCAAGTAAACAGCCTCTTACCTGGACTGTGGGACAGTCTTGTCTACAAAGAGGAATATTGCTTTCTCAGATGGCAGCTGAATCCTCTTCCTGATGATCCACATAAATTGGGCCACAGTGATGTCAGATGGAACTAAGTATTTCCTTTTGTCAATATCAACAATCTGAGATCCTGATACCTTCTCCACTATGACCTGTAAAGCATGTGTGAAAGTGAGGTTTTTCGGGACTGGTATTAACAGACAGCTGTGACAGTGAGAGACAGGACTCAGTACTGCAAAACCTGACTTTACAGCTGCACTGAAACATACATTCACTCATATATACAATGGCTCAAAATTTCCTCCCCCTGAGCAAGGGGCAAAAAGATGCAAGATGTCCAAAAGAATCCTGGAAAACATACACTTTAAATATATATATATATATATATATATATATATATATATATATTTCTCATATCCTGGAGATAATAAATTACTTCTATTCATGTTAGGAGAGTAACATCCTATTGTGTTTAAACGTGGCTATCTTCATCTACAGAACTGCTAATTTCCAGACAGTTCTAAAATTCCCTCTGTGCAGGATGACATTAAGTTGTTTGTTTTTTTTTTTTTTTTGGGGGGGGGAATAGTGGCATTTACTCCAGGGCTTCTGTGTTCTCAAATACAGGAGTCAATTTAATAACAAAATCACAGAAGTGTCTGAGTTGGAAAGGACTTAAAGATCACCCAGTTCCAGTATTCCTGCTATGGGCAGGGTCACCTCCCACCAGACCAGGTTAGCCAAATCCCCCTCCAGCCTGGTCCTGAACACCTGTAGGAATGGACATCCATGGTTCCTCTGAGCAGCCTATTTCATTGTGAAATAAAAGCAACCTCTCAGCAGCCTCGTTGTGAATAATTACTCCCTTACATCTAATCTAAACTTACTTCTCATTTAAAGCCACTGCCTCTTGTCCTATCACTACATTCTCTGATAGAATCTTTCCCTATCTTTTCTGTAGACTCAGTTTAGGTACTGGAAGGCTGCTATATATGTACCTCCTTGGAACCTTCTCTTCTCCATGCTGAACAACCCTAACACTCTCTGCCTATCCTTGTAGGAGCAGCTCTTCTCTGAGCTTTTGTATTCCTTCTTTGCCCCATTCAGATGTAGCGGAGTCATTAAATATTCGTAAGACTGCAGCACTGGTAACTGAGCAATGGTAGGATGTCCATTCCCCTTGCGCAGATGTTGCTTACTTTGTCACCATCTCACTGTAAAAATCTAAATATTTTGTTATACAGAATTCTAGTCTGCATCAAGCAGGCCCATGAATACCAAGGAAGAGAGGTTTCATAATACAATGAAAGAGAGGTTTAATGTGCACATCACCTCTACTCTTCAAACAACTGTCTTTGAACAATGTCCCAAATCATTCCTAATACATGATTATACCAAAAGATCTAAAAAAAAATTAAAAAATAAAGATGAATGAGAGGGAAAACCACCAGCATAGTCTAGAATCTAATCTGTCACTTTGCCTGCTGTGTGCAAGCCCTGGATGCCAAAATATCTCTTGGGCTTCTGTTTAGAAGATTAAAGTATTGTTTTTTTTTTTTAACCTTTTTGTATTAATTTGTGCAGTGTAATGTATTGTAACACAACGTGTATTGATATGTACATGTGTATATAACATACACCACTATGACAGAAACTGTCAAGCTAAGCAGAGGTAAAGGTATACTCTAGGGAGTAGTGAAGAGCTGAGGAAGCCATGCTCTATCTGGATATAGTCAGAATTCTTAGATCTGCAGTGTAAATTGAATAATCTGAGCTGCCAGCATGCCACAGACCCCATGTTCATATTTCCATGGTGTTTTGTTCCATTGCTTTTGAACTGACATTCATTCTGTCTAGGTTTGTACAATCAGTCTGGCAATACAGACCTTCCAGTTAGGCAGTAGGTATTTCAGCCAGGCTCTAAGCCAGGGCATCAAAATGAAGCAGGCCTGTCAGCTGAGCGCTCTACCGGAGCACCAGGAAAGTGCTATTATGGGATATTTATCTGTGTGCCTTCAACATACCAAACTTACATCGACAGATAATCTAGTGGTATATGTATCTGATACAATAGATGATAGATTACAGACTGGTCAGATGAAGATGCTGCTTATCTCTGCATTCCCCATTGCTACACCATATAGGTAGCACTCAAATAAGTGTACAAAGAATACAATGATCTGGAGAAGGTTCTTATTTTCTTCCACTGGGCCTACAGGAACAGGAGGGCACACTAGCTGGCCCTTGCAGTATGTGGGAACTGTAAAGAACACCAAAAGTCTAAGTGGAATGTTCAAGCTTTAACAACTGATACTTAAAAAAAACAGATTGCAATAATTTACCATAGTTAGCCAAGTGGAGAACAGCAAGGATTGGATCAGCCTGCCAGACTACACCTGGAGAAGACGTGAGCAGGTTTTATTCAGCAGCAGAGAAAAGTAACATGGTTAGAGGTTTTTCCTCTGGGTTGTGCTGTCTACTAGCAAGTTACCAAGAGGTCAGATAGGAATGGTACTAATGGGAATTAATGTGATCAGATTGGATGTGGAAAATTTTACTCATAAGAAGGCAGGTTGAGAGTGTGGACATGTTGCTAGCTGTTACTTAAGAGTATTACTAGGGTGCTAAATATGGTCATTTCACTGACTGAAACATGGTAAAAGGGATTACAGACTGAAGAAGTAATTTGTTATTTAGTAGGCAGGTAGGTATTGCTGCAAGGTCTGCGTGATGTGGATACACCACAGTAAGGCTGCGTACAGGCGCAGAATACACATGGTAAAATCACCTCCCTCACAGAACCAGGAAGGAAGACTGTCAAGGTGTGAAGAATTGATTCGCTTTCCTGGAATCATGCATGCAATCTATCTTCAAGACACTGAAAGTACAGGGTCTTTACTGGGGATATAATTGTTCTTAAGAGAAACCAGGTCACTGATAAACCATAGGTGTGCATGATAAGTGTTCAGAAAGTCAGGCGCTCTTGTTTACTTGACAGAGCACATTAAGGTAGAGGAAGGAACGCTGGGTTAGTTACATGTCTTTGTATCAGAGGACACAGAAGGAAAAATAAATTTACTTGGTGGGATATGGTCAATGCAAACAGCTTTTCCACCTCTGCCTCTAAGTTCTGCATCAAAGCTGGCCTGGTTACTCACCGGGACGCGGTCAGGGTATTTCGCACGGATCTTTGCCGACTCGACACACCTGTGCTCTGTGAACAAAACTCGCAGTTAGCCATTGTACAGCAATGGTACAGTCAGAGCACTACACAGAATGAGCAGCCCCGCAGGCACGGGAGCCAGCGGGGGCCGCAGCAGTCGAGCCTCCCGTGACGCGGCTCAGTTACAGAGCTCGTTCTCCGCTGCCGCACCGCCTTTCGTCGAGAGCCGCGGGGGCTGCCCCGTCCAGCACGACGGCCGGTACACGGAGCCAGCCAGCCGCAGCGCGCACAATTGCGAGGCCCGGTGCGGATGGCGACACAGGAGAGAGGAGGCCGCCGGCGGGGAGCTCCGGGCCCAGGCCCGCCCTTACCCAGCGCATGGTCCTCTTTGAACATCCACTTCATGGCGCGGGCCGGGCGGGAAGCGGAGCCAGCGGCGAGGCCCGGGTCGGGGCGAGAAGGGACTCGAGCCAAGCGGCGCGGCCCTCGGCTGTCACGGACCCGTCACAACAAAATCAGCCGCGGCTCGGCAGGCGGGACTTCCGGCTCGGCGGTTCCATAGCAACCGCCCGGAGCGCGACGGTTCCGGCTCGCGGGTGGAGCTGAAGGGGGCGGCACGGGTCACGTGGGGCGCGTGCCGGCCTGTTCCGCAGTTGCCGCCGCGATGGCGGCAGTCACGTTGCGGATCCCGGCGGCGTAGCGATCGGCCTTGCTTCGTTACTGCTGCCGTCCCCGGATGCTCCCCGCTTCATCGCGACCGTCCGTTCGGGAGCACGACCCAGTGCTCATCGACTGACGCGCCCGTTCCTGCGTGTCGCTTCGGCGCGTGGAGAAGCCCTGTGGCGGTCAGCCAGTCGTTGTGCCGGTCAGCGCTTGCCATTGCCGTGGGCGCGCCATGCCGGCCGTGGAGCTGTTCTCGCACCCCGCGCTTCACACGCGCTACCGAGCCGGGCTCTGCTCCGCTGCTGCGCTGGCGCTGCTGCTCATCGCCGCGCTCACCTACGTGCCACCGTTGCTGGTGGCCTACAGGAGCCACGGTGAGCGACTCCCAGCCCCGCGGAGCCTTGCCCTGGGCCAGGCTGAGATCTCGCACTGTCTCTGCCCGCAGGTTTCTGGCTGAAGCAGAGCGCGTACCGAGAGCAGCCCACGGTCCGGTTCCGGTACGAGCTGCTTTTCCTGGCCACCACCACTGGGCCCGGCCCAGATAGTTTCCTGGCATGGAGTACGTTCCCAGCATTCAACCGGCTCCAGGAGGACCGGCTGCGCGTCCCGCTCCTGTCGGTAGGCGGCTCGGCGGTGGTCGGGGCAGACGTTGGCGGCGCCGATGGGGGAAGGGCGCCCGTGCTCTGCCGCCTCAGCCCCGTGCCTCGGTCGGTCAGCAAAGTTTAGTCACCTTGGCTTCCTCTCGGTGTTTGGCTTGCACGAGAACGTTGTTTATTTTCCCAAAACTAGTTGCTGGCTTTTTTTTTTCCGTATTTTTTTTTTCCCTTAACTTTTCTCCCTTTCCCTTCCCATCCCTGTCTTTAAAGCTTGTTATACTCTAAAGCTTGCAGGTAGCCCCTTTGTTTTGAATGCCGGTACGTGCTTTCAAAGCATATAGTCTCTCCCCTACAGTTACTGTTCCTTCTGGGATCTAGCAGTGGTAGTTATTTAACTGTGAAAGCTCCATTGTTCTTCATCAGTACGGTTGTGAATGGTTGAGGAACTGGGCAGCAGTGGCACAGAAACACAGTGAGCCTTGGCTTACCACCGGGAACTGTGTATGGCATAAAGAAGTCACTGAGAGGCGAGCTGCTGTGGCTGGAGGCAGAAGCTGAATGTTCACAGGATCTAGCAGATCCCGTGATAGGATTTTTGTAGCATACAGGGAAGATGATGGGAATGGCGTGGGACAGAAGAGCTCTTGGAGTGACTTTTCCTTTCATGGAGAGTAATTGGAGCATTGTGTAACAGACAAAATTAAGGCTTCTTCTCTCTAATCTCTTTAAAATCAAGCAGCTTCTTATATTTCTAACTACGCAGTTTATTTGCTTTCTTTATGTGTGCATGTTGAGGTTTTGTAAATCTGTAGTTTAACTTTTTTTTGTATTCCTTCTTAACAGGAATTCCTCTAATAAAATAAATAAAAATCTGATTGCTCGTTTTAGATTAGAGAAGAAGACAAAAATCAAGATGGCAAAGTGGATCAGTTGCATTTTAAATTGGAGCTTCCACTACAACCTACGGAGCATGTAGTTGGTGTTCAGCTAATTCTGATCTTTTCCTACCACCTTTATGTGAGCTTTTTTTTTGGTTTTATTTGTTGCAACATACAGACCCAGTGTAGTATTTCAGTAGTAGTTATGCAAAGAGCCTTCATTCATTTGAAATTACATCTGAAAGATTTTAGTAACATCTGATTTTCTTTTCCCTTCACCAGATCATTTCTAGTTTCTCTTAAGTTGTGGTATGTTTTGTTGCTATGGGGATTGGAGGGTTGTTTTTTTTTTTTTTGGAGGAAGAGGGGTTGGTTTGCTTCTGTATATTCTCTTGATCTCTAGTGCAGCATGTAGGATAGAGATGCAATAACAGTTGTTGGAGTTGGTGGCATCAAAGTATTTGAGAATTACAGTAGGCAAAAGTTCTTGTGTTCAAATACTGCTGTGTCTTGATGAACAGTTTTCTGAAGTGGAGAGGTGGTGACAGTTTAGTTCATAAAAGATTGGATGACACATTAGTGCAGACAGTTCATGGAAATATCTGGAAGTAGCAATAGTACAGAGCAATAAGATGTGTTATAGAAGTCAAGGAAGAGACAGATAAAATTTATTAGCAAGATTAGGTTTGGTTTATCAGAGACTTGCTGAATGCAGATGGACAAACTTAGCAAGCACAGCTGTGCTGTGTTTACTCTGAATTACAAGGTAAAAGCCTCACAGTCCTGAGTTTGTGCTGAAGTATTAAGCTAGAGATAATAGTGTGTGAGGAGTTCCAATATTCACAGTGCTCTTGTTTTACAGCAAATGTATAAGCTTTCCTTCAGACTGATTGATTGATGAGGGCAGGGAAGCTTCCTCGTTTGGCCTTTAATAAAGTCAGTGAGTCCTTATCTGCTTTAGTGGCTGAGGATTTCAAAGTTTTTCTCCAGTGAAAGTGCTTAATTATCTCACTGCTTTTAACGTGTTATGGCAAGTCGCTGTTTTTTGTTTTTATTTTTTTGTCATTAGCCTCAAACTGTTGGACTGCACTGAATCATGTCTGGAACTTCAGTTAACAAAGTTAGTTACACAGCTAATGATAAAGCTAGTTCATGTGTTTAAAAAAAATCATGTTTATTGTTCGATGCTCTATGCTCTAGAATAATGAGATAGGATTTTGTTGACATGAATGTTTCAAATTATCTATGAAGAAATTGTAGAGATAGTTTTCTACCAATTGTGAGTGATGTTTTTCTAAATTTTCTGTTCATGTGTTCACTGTTTTAGAGAATGTCAACATTTGTGATGCAGAGTATGGCTTTTCTTCAGTTTTTTTCTCCTGTACCTGGGTCTCAGCTCTATGTGAATGGAGACCTGAAACTGAACCAGAGGCAATTACTTAACCATTGCGGGCTAGATACAAGATATAATGTGAGAGCACTTTTTTTTTCCTCTATCAAGTTCTCCCTCATTATTCTCCTGCTACCTAAGTGAGCCCTTAATTATTTGTGCAAATACATAGAGTGGATCCTACAACTTTTGAACTGTTTATTTGTTGCACTGGAGGGTAGAAAAGATTCTTTTACTGAGATACTCAGTCAAGTGTTTGTGATTTCCTTTCAAGGCATGGTTACTTTGCCTAAGAGACTCAGTAGAACTACTATCCTGAAGAGTGGACAAATAATGCAGATATCTCCTTGTGCTAACAGGTGTCTGTGGTCAATGGCATGAGTCCTTTTGCAAGTGACTATGAGCTAAAGAACATCATTGCAGCGTATCGAGATAGAAATGGTAAGCCTGAGTGTATGGCTGTTAATTGCAGGACAGCTGCAGTTAGTATATTAGTAGTTGTTCTTTAAGGATTTGAGTTATCTATTAAGACTGAAAAGACCATTCACTTGGATGTTTTCCTTCCCTATTTTAGTGACAACAGTATTTTCAGATCCTAACCCTGTTTGGATGACTGGAAGAGCAGCAGATACCCCGTTTATTGTTAATGCCACTATTCATTACCCAGTGGAAGTTATCTTATATCCTTAGAAAACTGCGTTAATGGTGAAATAACTGGATAGTATTAATTGAGCTTTCACATACAGGCCAAATGAACTTTGTTTTAGACTTGTCCTTTAGTTTTCTTTTTCTATTAAGCATATGCTGTGTTTGCGTTTGCCCATCCCTGCACGCCACACCCTCAAGAAATTTTTGCTTGTAATTGTTTTCTGTCTTTCTCTCTGTGGAACCTCTGTTGCTTTTCCACCTTACTAAAATGACATTTTAAGGCAGTTTCTTAGCAATTCAGTCTGAACCCCCTTACTAAGTTTTAGTATAGCTCTGCAATCCCAGTCTGGTGTAGCTGCTACTGGCAAATTATGTTACTGCATTTTATGGCCTAAAGCAAATCAGAAACAGGTATGCAGTGTTGTAGGCTCAGAGAAAGATAACCCTGCAGTGGATGGGGCAAATCTGTTGAACGAGCAAGCAAACCAAAAAAACCTTTTGTTTCAAATTAATTAGTCATTCCTTACGTTCTTTGGTTTGTTTCTCAGACAAGAACAGGCCTGTATTTAGAAGAAAACTTACAGAGCACATCTCTTGCAAGTTTTTTTTTACCTGAATAAGAATTACCAACTGTATGGGGACTGTGAGTCATGGCCTGAACCACTAAGTGAGCATGTGAAGGAAAGATCCAGTCAGCCCTGGGAACACAGGTTAAGGCAATTGACCTGTGCAACTGAAAGGGTGGAGCCAGGTTGCACCCCTCTTGGACCTCATTTAAGGGCTGACTGCCACTGAGGAAGGATCTCTAGTTGGAGATCTGTCGTTTTGGAGTTTTCTCACTGCGAGCCTAGATCCTTGAAGACGGGTGAGCATTCATTTTTCCTTCCTTATGTAACATCTTGTTTGTGCTGGTCCCTTTGCCTTTACACCAATACCTATTTCCTTGTGAAGTAGGGGCAACGTAAACACTTTCCACAGAGTTGTTTGGACATCTAGGATAGGCATTCTTCTAGCTGTTCTGTGGTCAAAGGCTTTTTGAGCCTTCTATGACTCAAAGGATTTGTAGTTATTTCACAAACTAATGTGTCTTTCCACCTCTGAGTTATTTTCATTAGATATTGCAGTGATGGTGTCAAAAGCTTCTCTTTAATACTCCTTGACTTCATTTAAATATCAGCCAGGATTTTGGGAAATGATTAAATTTGCCTGGATCCAGTATGTCAGCGTTCTCCTTATCTTTCTTTGGGTGTTTGGTAGGATTAAAATGTATGTGTTCCAGAATCAAGTGTTAACTACAACTCCAGTTTCACCAATTCTGCCATTGTCTCCAGTATTGTCCTACAAACAGCATCAGTCCTGAGGAAGTGCCTGAGAAAACTTTAAAAAAAATGTGGATTGAAAATAAGTACCTGCTTTTATTCTCTATACATTTCTTTTTTCTTTAGAAGATCAGAGCTTTGTAAGTATGTTCTGAGTATGTCCTGTTCTTGTTGTTGTCTTTTTTTTTTTTTTTTAAAGATGTGTGTGTTTATGTATTTCTGTAGGAACACTGCTTTGGGACTGAAATGTTTTAATTTCAAACAGTTAAAGAAGAACTTGTTATGTTTTTTTTTCCCAACAGGGTTACACTTCAAAAAACATTAGAATTCAATGAGCTGCTCTCAAATGACCTAAATTTTGTTAAACAATGAAGATGGAAAATAATGTAACTAATAATTTGAGCTGTTTAAAAATACGGTACACTCAGTTAGCTACTGAGTTAGAGTTCAGCAAAGAGCTACTTGTATATCCACTTGTGTGCTATGGAAGGGAAAAATATATAATATATAGGGAATGTGACTCTAACTTCCTTTTTTTCTGCATTTCTGTAACTTATTGAAGTATCCACTGACTTAGTTATTAAATTGCTTGATGGGAAAACTAAGTCTGATGTGAGAAGCTGGGTTCTAGGTGATGGTATCTGCAGGGTTTGTACAGTCACTTACTAATGGTAACTGTAAACTGTTAATTAGGAATATTAAAACATAGAAGCTTAGAGTTTCTCACACACACACACAAAAGTAATAGGCTACAAAAGACACTTCAGAATTCTGAAGCAAATGAGTAATTTCAGAATAGAGTAAAATGAAACTGATAATCCCTGGTGAAAACTGTAAGACTTCCTCATTCTTGGGGGCATTTGGAAAAGATGACTTGAGCCCAGAAAGAGGAAATACAAAATAAAAATAGCATTGTCTTTTGTTTTCCTTTTGAGCTGTTGTTTCTGAATTTGTAGTTACTACTTAGTTCTAGCAAAGCAGCGTTATGGCAGGAAGGATTCTAAAACAGTTGTGGTTATTAATTAATAAGATTATCTTGAACCATGGTGTAGCCAATAAAGGTGAGAGAATAACTTGCACACAAGTGTACAGTGCATCTTTTGACTGTTGCCCTCATTATCTTGCTTGTTCAAAAACTTGCCTGTTCCTTTTCACCTTCTCAAAATGGCCAGCTTCCTTTGAAGTTTTGTTTAAATTTCTTTGGAACTTTGCCTTCTGGTAACTTCCATTTCTCTCAGCCTTTACATGCTGGATGGATTCCATCCCAGCCTATTCTTCAACACAAGCGAAATGTTAATGTGGGGAGTGATGTCTTGGTTATCCAGCGTGTTTTGTGCTTCTGGAGCTTACGTACTTGTGAACTGTAAGTTGTTCTATGTGTGCTTGCAGGTAAGTATATTTCATTTCATATCTCCAATTTGCTCTTTGAACTTCTGAACTCTGTACCCGATAGCTTGCAAATACAGAGAATTGACTTTGTATCAGAGTGCCCAATGTTGAAGCAACTGAAAACTGCTTTTTAGTGTTTCTAGACAGTAAGAAGGATAAATGTTGGTGCCTGGAAGCTTATTTCCGCAGTATCTGAAGCTGACATGTTATCTGGTCTGCTGTAGTCCCTGGTCTTTTCCTTTGTGGTTTTGCTATTGCTTGTGCACAGGGAGTTTATTATGGTGAAGATCATATCAGATGAGCTCACTTGTTAAGAGTTATTCATTCAGTTATTGAATGAATGTGGTATGCGTTGGCACAAGTGCTAGGGTGCATGTGACCAAGGACTAGAAATATCTGAAGGAACCCTAGAACCCCATTTTAGAGGGTTGAGTTTTTGTTCTCTCACAGCATCCACTGCTGTGAGATTCATAACACTCAGGCAGGTGAGCAGGGGGCTGCTTAAGCTAGCAACTGGAAGATGAGAGGACAAGGGCTGAGAGAGCTGGGGCTCTTCAGCTGGGAAAAGAGGAGGCTGTGAGGTGATCTGAGAGCAGTCTGTCAGTTTCTAAAGAGGGGAGCTACAGACACTTCAGCAGCATCTGTGGTTATAGCACAAGGGGAAATGGTTTCAGGCTCAAAGAGGGGAGTTATTGTTTAGACATAAGGAAAAAGTCTTTTACGGTGAAGGATGGTGAGGCACTGCAACAGACTGCCCAGTGGTGTGGTTGATGCCTTGTCTCTGGTGTCTTTAATGGCAAGGCTAGATAAGTCCCTGGGCAACCTGATCTGGCTGTGGTGTTCCTGTTTATTGCTGGGGCATTGGACTAGATGGCCTTCAGAGTCCCTTCCAACTCTTGAGGATTCTATGATAATGACAAGGGAACAACACTAATGGGAGATACCTTTAACCTTCTTTTCTATCCTGTTACATTCTTCTATATTAAGTTATAAGTAAGACTTATCAGAGCAACAGCTTATGGCTGTGTGTGAAATTAGAAGTGGTGAATAGGTCTTGTTCAGGAAATTGAGAAAACATTCTTTCTTCATATATTTCCTTGGAATGAGAGAACTCAAAAAAAAAAATCCTATACAGGACTTGAGAACTAAATAAAAAAAAAGCAGGTGGCTTGGTGCTGAAAGAGCTTTAAGAATAAGTCTTTCTTGGAAGACTGTCTATAAGGATTCTTCCTTTGGCTTCTTAAACAACAGTAAATAAAAATACCTGTGCAAATCAACACTATACTGCTGCACAGGACTACTGTGTATGAACTTGCCAGAGGACAAGCTAAGCCCTGTTCAGCAAGGAGGGGGTGGGCCTCTTCTCCCTGATAAATAATGACAGGACGAGAGGGAATGGCCACAAGTTGCACCGGGGAAGATTTAGTTTAGACCTGAGGAAACATTTTTTCTCTGAAAGAGTGGTCAGGCACTGGGATGGCCTGCCTAGGGAGGTGGTTGAAGCACCATCCCTAGCGCTGTTCAAGAAGCGTTTAGATGAGGTGCTAAGGGATTGGATTGAGTAGTTCAGGGGGTAGGGATGGTGATAGGAGGATGGTTGGACTAGATGATCTTGTAGGTCCTTTCCAACCTAATGAACCTATGAATGAAATGAGTTGGATGTTAGGAAGTGTCTTGTTATAAGAGAAATTAAGTAGTGGGTTGGACGTTTTGCACATAAAAGTGAAAATGTAAACGTTTGGGGTGCCATGTATATAATAGTATGCCTTAGGGTTTTGTTTTTTTGTTTTTGTTTTTTTCCCCTAAGAGGCAATGTCTAGGGAGGGGGGGGAAAAAAACAAAGAAGCAAACCAGAACGCCTCTAGGTTTGTCTAGCGAGCCAAGCAGCCTGTTTGCAGGAGAGTGACCTTGTGGTTCTCCTAGCTGGCTCGCGAGCAGCGCACAGCTTCGGGCTGTCAGCGTCACAGCAGGAAGCAGCGGGAGGCCCCCGGGCCTTGCTCGCGCCTGAGCCGAGGACAGCGTGGGGGGCCGCAGCCCAGGCTTGGCGGGGCGGGGCGGGCCGCCGGGCAGCTCTCAGCCGGGGATGCTCAGGACTCGGGGCGGATCGGCCCCTTCCCGGGCTCCTCCCGCTGCCGCGGCACCTCGGCCACGTCTGAAAGCGGCTCATTGTCTCCGCAGGGAGCTCGGAACCGCAGCAGTACCGAGAGGCGGCAGGGAGGTACGTCCGGGTGGGCGGGGGTCCGCGCTGCGGTGCGCGAGCTGCGCGCGCGCTCGGGTCCTTAGGCGAGGACGGGCTCTTTCTCGTTATCGAGTGGCGCGTCTCTCGTGGGCAGCCCGGACAGTGGGTTTTAAGGCCGCTCGTGCTGGGGGGGTTGGCATTGCTGCCCGGGGCGGTGAGCCCCGCTGGGCCCCGGCCCTGTTCCCGCCTCTGGCGCTGTGCTGCTGCCGAGCGGCGCGGGCGGTGCGTGCTGCAGAAGCGCTGAGCTGAGCTGTGCTGGTGGAGTGGTTTTTGTTTTTTTGTTTTTGTTTTTTTCAGTCCCACTGGAGAACGTGGCTGATCGAGCTATGGTATTTTTGCTCGCTGGTGCGAGTGACGGTGAAGTCGGATGCTGTAGGGCGCATTTTGAGTCATTTTAGCAGATTCCTTCCAATTTTTATAACGTTCCAGCCTGTTTCCAGGTGAAAGTAACATAGAGACAAATTATTTATTTTTTCTTAGTTTTAACGGTGTTTTCATGGGGTGCTGCACAATACAGCTCAGCCTGCACGTCCTCAGATTGACTTCTAGGATGCTGCTGTTAACTGTGTTGGCAAAGTCTAAACTAGGTGAATATCACTTGGTCACCTCAAGTGACTCCATGATCCCAGTACTGTTATCGTTGAAAACAGTTACTATTCTCAACAAAGATTTCAGGAAATGATATCTGCTCAGCTGCAGATTTGGCTGGGAACATCAGCTATTTCTAAGTAATCTAAGTAACTATTTCTAGTAGCAGAAGACACTGTTACCTTCTGCAGTATTGCGTGGGAAAATACGTTTTGTAAGGCTAAGCCTTGGTGTAGTCATCTATTCATCAAAGTATCTAATTCTTAAGTGCTTAGCTGAAGAAACAAACAACAACAACAAAAAACCCAAAAAGATTGAACCCCAATACTTTTTAAAAAAATCATTAATACAATTTTATGGTCACACTTGAAAACTGTGGTATGTTTCATTATGTTACAAAGTTATTTAAGGTTGATCATTAATTACCTGGAAGTGAGTCCTCCAGTCTTGATTTTCCACTAGATTGTAAAAGAAATGATATTTTGAAAAGCTGTATGAACAGTCAGCAGAAATGTTAATATAATGTCAGTTTTCAAAATGACTGATTATAATTATTTATTGCACTTCATTGTTTCTGTTGTTCTACTTTCACTGTTGTGTTAAAATAAACAGTCAATCCTTTCAACTATTCAGCAAAACTATTGGAAAGGATTCTCACTCTTTGAAGTTCCAGTAGTTGTGGAAGGCACTTTCAAAGCTAACTCATCCCTCTGCAACCAATCCACTTATTGTTGGCAGCGCAAGAAGCTTTTGCTCTGTGAAGATGTACCATTTCTAGTTGATCTAGAAGATCACTGAAATGTGATGTTTTGTTAGTGGGGTGATTTATTGCAAGAACTACTGCAGTATTGTGCCCTTTTCTTGTACCTGCTTTGAAATGTTCTGCATTTTTTTACTGCTTTGAGTAGAAAGTCTGTTTCTAATGTAAGCTCATAGAAGCTTCTGGCAGTGTATCGTTTCTTATGTGCAGTGTTGCAGTGTTGCAGTGTCTCATATCTGAAGAGAGTAAACTTTTCCATGAAGTACAGACCCTCAGGTGAGCTTTGCTCTGTTTATTAAACTGTATGCAAACATTTTCCTATTAATTCTATAAAATGCATGATGACGTTTACTAGTATGATCTTTCCAGCATTCAGCACTGAGGTATGCCTTGGTGAATTTTGAGTACATAAATGATACTTCCTTTCAAGTCTAATGATTGGTTGGTCTGTAAGTTATCATTTAGAATATGATGAGCATATAGGATGAAGTAGTTTTTGGCTAATAAAAGCCTAAGCATGTAATAGAGCAGGTATTCATTTCTCAGTGGAAGGAATCTTCTCTGGAAGTACTATAAATGTGTATTTTTGCATTTTGTGGAAGTTAAAGTCATGTATTTGTAACATGTAAAGACTTCAGCTTTAAAAATTCATAAATATAAGCTGTTTTAAAAGAAGGTATGCTGGAAATTTACTTAGATGTAAAATGACTGGATAAGACTTTGGCAAAGACAGTTAAGTTTCAGTTGCTCAGAACTACTTGTGAAGAAGAAGGTATTTGTAATTTATCTTCAATTGTTTCTAGCTTGATTTACTCTAGCCCAGTTTTTCAGTCTCCTGCAACAAACATTTGTTCTGACAGAGTCTTTCAAGATAGTCTTTTGCCTTGAGCTTAGGGAGCTCGTGTACACTGCTGTCTTTCTGTTTTTATAGTAATTTTAGTATAATGTTACAGGAGGATCTGTTTTTGTTTTTTAAATCTAAAGTTAATTTTTGTTAATATATTACGTATCTTTGGGTTAAATTCTGTAGTGAAAGGAAGTTCACTCAACAATTATGCTGCTCTCAGACTTCCAAAGATCTCTTTTCTTGATTACAACATTGTCTTATGTTACAAATGAATAAACGTCTCTAAAAGCACAAGCTGAACAAATCTCCTCAGCTCAAATTATTTAATCCTTACTCCATTTTTATATCATGTTAGGTCTAAGAAGTATTCTGTTTAGATAGCAAGCATAGTGGGATGGGTACTACTCATTTTTACCCTTCTGATTAGAACTTGATAGCTCTCTGCATTGTATCTTGTCTTTTGGATGGCAGATGCTAATGGCTCTGCAGGTCAGCATTGACTCTGACAGTCATCACTGTCAGAGTTGGCTTAAGTGGTGAAGAAAATCAAGTCGTTCCTATCAAATTTGTGTAGTTAATTTTGTTTGTAAATTATATAGGAATAGTCTGTGGATTTACCTAATCCAGGATACTGTTTCTAATAGCAGCTGTTAGCAGACAAACCTGGTGAGTGAGCTTAACTCTAGAGTGTGATCTGACTGCAACTGTATGTGCAGATGCTTTTCAGATCACGTTCTGAGCACTTGTGTTGGCTTGTGAAAATGTAATTATGAACTAGGAATTAGCTAGAATTAGAATTTTGATTAGTCTGTTTGCCAGAGCTTTCCCTGAGGAAGTCCTGTAATAAGAGAGTAACAGTGTCACAGAAAAGTAAGAACAATCTAATGGGTATTAAATTAATTTATGCTTAGCAGCATCTGTGTATATGAAAGCATATATTGTGATACTTCATCTTTCACATCTCTGTAAAGCTTGATTTGGTCACTGAGATGGGAGCTGGGGTGTCGGTAACAATAGGAAATCTGGCTGCTCTGTTGCTTCTCCTTTTCCACACTTGATTTATTTTTGGCATTCAGCAAGTGTGCTCTAGTAAGGCTGGTGCAGCCCCTGGGAAGCACCGCTGCAAACCAAAGCAGGGAGAGAGGAAGTAGAAACGATCTCTTCTGCTCTCCTAAGGGGGAGTGTGGGTTAGGAAGACCATGCTGCTAAGCTGCAGGTGTAGAGAAGGAGAGGGCAGGGAAATAGAGAGGCAGCTCAGAACAAGGCACAGACCAGCTTTTCACCTAGTAACTAATGGTGTTTTAGCATGTTGTCTATCCATATTAAGAGGAAAGCTTGCCTAGCACCACCCTCTGGTGAGTCCTGCAGTGAAATAAATGGGATCAGAAGGGGCAGCCTGTATTGGAAGCTCCTGTCCCTTTCCATTAAGGCTGTGATATAATGTAATCTGCTTAGTAGTTTTATGAATATGTATATATTCAACAGTTTTATGGGAAGGTGATTCTTCAAGGTATTCAATAGCTTCACAAACACAAAAGTTGTGAAAGAGCTTGGTGTGTTACAAAGTTGTATGTTAGAGCAGTGTAAATTTAATATAGGGTTAAATGGCAAAACTGGAGAACACTGTTGCAAATGTAATTCTATTTGCATATAAATATCCTTTTATATGTGCTTAGTTTGAGAGACTTAGAAATAAAAGGAAGTGTTATTGAGAAATTCTGGAACTGAGTGTGTATGTGGTCTCACACATGGACACAGCCCGGACAATATTCTCATAGGTGCTGTGTTCTGTTGTTTAATTAGTCATTTATTTTGGTGGTTTGCATGGGTTCATGTTGATTAGAAACTTCTCAACTTTTGCAAAAGGATAGAAAATGAATCTTAAATACTGAAAATGTGCATCTACTCAGTTCTCTTCTTGTATATCAGACTTTTATGTTGCTCAGTAGTGAAACTGTATTCATTTAAAATAGCATTTATATCCTGATGACACAGTTTATGATGTCATCACCAGCTGGGTAGGTGTGGGGAGAGCAGTGGATGTTGTGTACTTTGGCTTTAGCAAGTCTTTTGTCACTGTCTCCCACCACATCCTTTTTAATTTGCCAGATTGCATGTAGAGAGCATTTTGTATTTTGAGTAGTTGAGCAGCATCAAGATTTCCTTCAGCATCGAGCCTTTACTCCGAATTTATTTCTACTGTGATCTTGCTGTAATGCATTTATTTGTTTTCAACACCAGTCCATCTGCAGATGCTCTCCTCCCAGTACCATTGATTAAGGATGTACCAAATAGACATGCATATTTAAAGATTGTACTAGTGTTAGAGTTTGTATTGTGTGTTATGATTATTATGCCATAGCATCAACTGCTCACCATTGTTTCCCATATCTTTTTCAGCTTTAATTGCTCGTTGAGAATGGCTAGGATTCGGATTTCTAACACAATAATTACGCTTCTTGTTATGGTCCAGACTGGATTCCTGCTCTTCATGTATGCCCGGTACAATAGCTTCACACCTCATCCTGAGGATAAATCGTCTCAAGTCCACATCCTCATTCTCTCCTCTTGGAGGTCAGGGTCGTCTTTTGTTGGCCAGCTTTTCAGCCAGCACCCCAGTGTCTTCTACTTGATGGAGCCTGCATGGCATGTATGGGTTACAATGTACCAGAACAGTGCCAAAGTCTTGCACATGGCGGTGCGGGACCTGGTCAGGTCAGTCTTTCTCTGTGACATGTCTGTTTTTGATGCCTACATGCCTTGGAAAAGAAACTTGTCCGATCTTTTCCAGTGGGCAGTGAGTCGGGCTCTGTGTTCAGCTCCTGCTTGTGACTCCTTTCAGCGTACAGACATAACCAGTGAAATGGCATGCAAGACTCTTTGTGGGCGGTACCCGTTCAGCAAGGTGGAGGAAGCCTGTAAAACCTACAGCCACATTGTAATCAAGGAGGTTCGCTTCTTTGACCTGAAGGTCCTCTACCCACTTCTCACCGATCCATCCCTGAACCTCAAGATAATTCACTTGGTCCGTGACCCCAGGGCAGTTGTAAAGTCACGAGAACAGTCAGTCAAAGCATTAGCCCGTGACAATGGAATTGTTCTGAGTACCAATGGCACTAAAGTGGAAGACAGCAAGTACAAAGTAATGCAAGAGATTTGTAGAAGTCATGTTCAGATTTATGAAACAGCTACTCTGAAACCACCTAGCTTCCTTAAAGATCGCTATTTAATGATTCGTTTTGAAGATCTGGTAAGAGACCCATTGTCTGAGATCTCAGAAATGTACAAATTTGCAGATCTTAGTTTGACCCCCACACTCAAAAGCTGGGTCTATAACATCACACATGGACAGGGGCCAGGAAAAAAAAAAGAAGCTTTCAAAATCACATCTCGAGATGCAGTTAATGTTTCCCAGGCCTGGAGAAACGTTCTTTCATTCCAGAAAATTAAGAAAATACAGGAAGTTTGCAAAGGCGCTATAAACATGCTGGGCTATCAGCTTGTGGATTCAGAAAAAGAACAAAGGGATCTGTCACTGGACTTAGTGTTGCCAAGGAGACAAAACCAATTCAGTTGGTCATCATTTAATCCAAAGAACTAAGCCATTACATTAAGAGATTAGGGAAAGGAAAAGGGAGGAAAGTATCTATCCTGCAGATAGTTTGAAGATCCTTGGCTGATGAGTTTAATTATCTTCCTCCCTGCTGGTTCACAAAGTAATGTAAACTTTTTTTTTTGAGCTTCTTAAACCACGAAACAGACAAACAAAAAAAAATCATGGAAAATTCAGCAAGATACTTGCGAGACTGCAAATTTGCAGCTGAACTGTGCTGTTCTGAGTATTTTTAAAATATAATTTAAATTCTTCTTATAAAAAACATCCTTGTTCCTTGATTATAGTTTTTTCTAGTTTCATGCTTAAAATACTCAAGAATCTTCAGTTTTTAATTCATATAAAGGGAACAAAATATAAACTAATTTCCTTTGCTTTTTTTCTTTTTTTTTTTCCTCCCTTCTCTCCTCTAAGCATTACTTGACTCTTCCCTGTGCTCCCTGAGGGTTTCATCCAGCCAAGGTGAGCCAGTAAATCCTGCCACCATAGATGTCCCAACATAGAGACCCCCCACCCTGGCCCTCCCAGCACACCTCAGCTGCTCGGGGGGGGGGGGGGGGGGGAGGGGGGAGGGGGGATGGGGTGAGCTGAGCAATCCTTTCTTGGAAGGAAGATGGGAGGACCAGGGGCTTTTGTTTGTGTGGGGGACAGCAGATGAAAGTAAGTGGGCTAGAGTGCTTGAAGGACTCACGTAAAGACTGGGGGTGCAGGAAGGAACCCTCAGCTATTGGCAGCTACCTGCCTTGCTTGTTATTCCTGGAGGAGACACTCAGTTTCCAGTGCTTCTTCCATACTGGGTCCAAGGCACCTTCCAGATTGGCTGGGTGTGCTGGTGGCTGCTCTGTACACAGTGCTTCCACACCCTCCTGACTAAGTGGCACTATTCAGGCTTGATGGTATAGGGGGACACTAGGACTGGATGGGGAGGAATGAGGGAGAATGGTGGGGCCAGGGGGTACGGACTGGGAGGTAGTTGGAGGACACTGGGAAGCATTATGAGGTGATAAGAAGGGACTGAATGGGGAATAGGTGGATTTGGGAGAGACTGGGAGAAGTTTGGGTGTGCCCCCTCCTCCCAATAGCTCGCTATTGGGGCGCTGCTGCCTGCCTTCCAGAGGCACAGCCAGGGAGACCACCCGCGTTGTCGGTGCTGCCACCTGTTGAAGAGAAGGTGGTACTGCAGGTGCTGGCTCTGCTCGTGCTGTTGCCACAGAGGAAATGTAACACCACTTCGTTGCATGCGCTTCCTTGCTTGGATGCTATGCACCAGTGGAAAAGCACTTTTTCCACAATGCTCCGGAACACGACTAACTGCTGGGCTGCGGGGTGCCCAGAGGGGTAAGAACAACAGACATTCACATATCCACCCACTATATGCAGTGGCACCACAGAGTGCTCCCAGAAGTTGTTGGTGCACCTTAGTGTGGCCCAGGGAGCTCTGGAAGCAATCTGGTAATGGCCTAGAGTATGTTGGGATATACTTGGACTACAGCAGAGTACACTGGAAAGCCTCTGGGAAACCCTAGAGCATTCTGAAGAGCTCTGGGAGTACTGTAGAGTACCCTACAGTCCACTTAGAAAGCTTCTGGGACACAATAGGAAGCTTCTAGGGCACCTTAGGGAACACAGACTGCCTCTGGGAGTCCATTGCTGTGTCATAGAAAACTGGGTAGCCCAGGGAGGCCACTGGGGTGCACGGTGAAGCCTTTTGTATGACCTAGAGGGCTGTGGAAGTATGCTAGGGCATACTAGAAAACACTGGGGGCTCCTCAAAGTCTGGTAGGGCACACTGGGGAAACCAATGAAGAATCCCAGAGTGTAATGAGTTGTGAGAGGGCTCTAGGATGCTCTGGAGTGTCTCTAGGGCTCTCTAGAACACAATAGCCCTGGGATATTTCTAGGTGACTTTAGAGCTCTTTGTTGGTCTCTGAAGGACTACTAGAGCACGTTAGAGGGCACTAGATTCCATGGGAGTGCTCTGGGGTGCCCAGAAGTAAACTGGGGAGCTCTTTGATAGCTCCTGGGAAGGCTTTATGGGGCTCTAGAGGATAGCAGTGCAGTGCCTTGGTGGTATCTGACTGGGAGGTGATTCCCGTGTTGCAGCTGATTGGCAGAGAGGTGAATCCTCTGAGAAAGTTTCCTAGAGCATCCTGGATGGATCTGGAAAGGCTCTGGGGTGACCCAGAGAACACTCAGTATGCCCCAGTGGACTCCCAGGACTTCGATCATAGTGATGGGTAGTCAGAGGTTGTGTTGTTGGATTGACTATGACTTCTCAATGACAGTACAAACTTACCTGTAAGTCCAAAGTAGTTGAGTCAACCCTCTTTATAGTGGTAACTTCTGGTTTGTGGATCTCCTTTGTTCCCATCTTCCGGGCATTGCTGGCAGGTAAGAAAGAACAGGGAGACACCAGATTGTATGTGCCTTCACAGGATGCAGTGTTATAATCCCTCAATTTCCCCTACCAGTTACTTGGTCACAGGTCAGATCTGCCAGTAAACATCCCAGAGCACTCCCTTTTCAAAGGCAAGCAGCTCCAAAGAATGCTTTCAAATGCGAAACTGTACACGAAGTGATGCCACATGGCAAAACACACTGCTCCCCTCCTAGATAAGCCAGAGTCTTATTGCAAGCAATGCCTCAGAAAGAGCTTTGAGCCAAAAGAGAAAAAGCAAAAAGGAAGGGTTCAGACACCAAGCCACTGCTGGACAAATTTCTGTGTGCACAGTCCGTGGGCACCAGCCCAGAGCCTGCTGCCTGCAGCCACGTCTTTTCTTCTTTCCCTCCTGAAAGTAGCTCCCCTCCCCACATCCAAAATGCTGTAGAATACCTTTGGAAGCGGGATGGAGTTGTTCTAGCACTGTTTTCATTCTGCTTGCAGCTCTCTCCTCAGCAGCCAGGGAGATCCCTCTTTTGTGGAGTTTTTCTGTGTGCCTAGATCTTCAGAGATGGGTGAGCATTCCTTTTCGTAACACCTTCTCATTGCACTGTCTGTTGCCATTGCACCATTCTAAAAAGATCAATATACAGCACTTTTAAAATCAGGATTTTGTATTTTATATGTAGATACAGTAAAGTATATGTGTACATTCCCACATTGCCTTGCTCTGTGACATTTGTGAGTCACTAACCCCCCTGACTGCCCAGGTCACCTGCCTACTTGTGATGTCAAAATTTCCTTAGTGTTCTAGCCACTACCCAAGCAGCAGATCATAGATATACCAGCCCATACCCTGAGTGCCTGGAGCTCACCGGATGTTGGGTTGTACAGAGTAATCCTAGAATGTGTGGAGACATACCAGCCAGTTGGCAGAAGTCAAGGAAAATAACAACGGGTGAACCTCAAATAGCTAAATGTTAGTTCAATAAATTAATGAGTATTGCATGTAGAATGGAAACTGGAGGGGAAAAAAAAGTCTCTGGGGAGAAGTCTTATGTGTTATGGATGTCTTGTTAGAATCTTGTGTACAGGAAATTGAGGCTGCTTTGTAAACTAAAGTTTTTTTTTTTTTTTTTTTTTTTTTGTCTCAGTAGAAATAAAATGTTAACAGTAAAGTATTCTCCACTTGTAGAATGTGTTGTGCTTCGGTACTTCTCATAGCAGTTCACTGGGATCACAGCCATTCCTTCCCTTGCTTGGGGAGAAGCACTTCTGTTGTATGTATTTCCTTGTTGTAATATTTGTGTATGGGAAAGATAGATGTGTCTGCTTTTGAGGCACTGCAGTTTCTGCTTTTAGAAGGCAATGTCACTGAATGGGTGAAACTCTGGGTGACAGCAGGCCATCGTTATTATCATAAGTAGTGGACCAAAGAGTGAGGATGGGATGAGCCAGATGAATTTGTGAAAATGACACAGTTGTCATGAGGAGACACAGGTAGAGTACATGCTCTTTTTTTCTAAAGTTGAATTTACCACCAAATCAGTCCTTACTGCAACTTTAAGAGAGTGTGTTTCACCACAATACTCATGTTAACAAGCTTTGTAACTTATTTTGGTACCTTTCCATTTCAAAACCTTCGTGCAGTAAATTTATTCTGTTGGTAAAGGGGTACAGGGCTGCAGTATTGCTGGTTTTTTTTTTTTGTTTGTTTGTTTATTGTTTTTTACTTTCTGATTCAGAGTCCTGGTACTCTGTTATCCCTCTGCTTGCAGCCCTCCTCTCCTCAGCCCTATGTGACTGTCATCTGAGCAATGGGAATGAAGTGGGGGAAAGTGAGTGCAAGCAGAGGCAACTACTGCGGCCATCTGGTGAGGTTCTGCGTACCCTGTGCTCTCTCAGCAGCTGTAGCAGGACCAGAGAAGGGCAGAGAAAAAAAGGCTGCAGCTGAGCTTGATGGACCTGCACAACTCTTGAGACTGTCATGTGGGAGGCAATTGTGAGACATCAATTCCTTATAGGCAGGTGAATTATTTTTTTTCCATCTGCAAACTGATTTGGAAAACTGCAGCTATCATTAATCTTTGTGGAAACAATGCAGTGGTCCACAAAAACCTGCAGCTTTGTGCAGTGTTTGCCTGAGTACTTGTTAAGGGCTGAAACCACCCATGTTACTGCATTTATTTATTTATATATATATAATTTTATATCTATCTATAAAACTTGGAATGTAAGAAAGGCATTTGTAAACAAAGACATGAAAATATGGACAAGACAGAGACTAGGAACATTACTATGGCCCTGTGCTTTCTGCTAATGTGCCTTCATTTAATTGTCATTAGATTTGCTCAAGAGTTAGATTTTTGTTAAGAGAAAATTTAAAAACAAATTAATAAATGGTGTTACAGAAAAAAAAAAGCACGACTACATAAATTCGGGAAGAACAGGTACTACAGGCACTGCCCAGAAAAAAAAAAAAGCACCGCGCATGCGCAACACCGCGGCGGTGCTCAGTGCTGCCTCCGAGTGGGAAGGATTCGGTACTGCATGCACTGCCCAGAAAAAATTAAAAAAAAACCCAAAAAAATAAAACACCGCGCATGCGCATGCGCGCTAAGACGGCGAAAAAAAAAATAAATATGCGCATGTGCAACACCGCGGCGCTGTTCTGTGCTGCCGCCGTGTGGGTAGAATTCGGTACTGCAGGCACTGCCCAGAAAAAAAAAATAAAAAAAGCAACGCGCATGCGCGTGGAAACCGCGCACACACACACAACGGCGACATTGCGCATGCGCACAAATTCCTATAAAATACTCCAACTAATGCGGTTACCCAGGGGTGCTGGCGAAAAGCCCGTTTGTGGACCGTCAGCTGAACAATATTTGCCGCCTCCCCGTTTAGGATTCCGCCGCTTTTTTTCCCCGCTTATGTGCTGATCGCGATTCCGATCCGGGAAGCGGCCATTTTCATTCGGTACCACCCCTATGCACGGCGACAAAACCCGATTGGCTGGGCTACGCACGTGACCTCTAAGAGGCCGACCCGTCCGCGCGCACGTGCAGTACAGCGGCGGTGCTCAGTGCTGCCGCCGTGTGGTGAGAATTTAGTACTGCAGGCACTGCCCAGAAAAAAAAAAAAAAAAAAAAAAAGGTACCCCGCATGCGCGGTGAAACGGCGATACTGCGCATGTGCCAGGAAACGGCGATACTGCGCATGCTCAGAACGGCGGCGAGGAATCGGTAATGCAGGCACTGCTGAGAAAAAGATAAAAATAAAAGCGTAGCGCATGCGCGTGGGAAAAGATAAACTGCACATGCACACAAATTCCTATAAAATATTCCCATTGCTCGGGTTCCCAAAGGTGCCGGCGAGAAGCCCGTTTTCGGACTGTCAGCACAACAATATATCCCGCCTCCCTGTTAAGGATTCCGCCGCTTTTTTTCGCCGCTTATGTGCTGATCGCGATTCCGATCCGGGAAGCGGCCATTTTCGTTCGGGACCACTCCTATGCACGCCGCCGGCATCCGATTGGCTCGGCTCCGTACGCGACCTCAAGGAGCCTTCCCCGGCCGCGCGCACGCGCAGTGCAGCGGCGCTGCTCAGTGCTGCCTTCGTGTGGACAGAATTCGGTACTGCAGGCACTGCCCAGAAAAAAACAACACATCGCGCATGCGCGTGGAAACGGCGATAATACGCATGCTCAGAATTGTGGCGGTGTTCAGTGCTGCCGCCGTGTGCGGAGAATTGGGAACTGCAGGCAATGCCCAGAAAAAAAAAAAAGCACGGCACATGCGCGCGGAAACGGCGATAATGCGCATGCTCAGTACCGCGGTGGTGCTCAGTGCTGTCGGCCTTCGTGGAGAACTCAGTACTGCAGGCAAAACAAAGGAAAAAATAGCAACGCGCATGCGTGCGGAAACGGCGACACTGCACATGCTCGGAACGGCGGCGGTGCTCGGTGCTGCCACCGTGTGCCAAGACTCAAGTGCCAAATCGTGGCTAATTCACCCCAAAACTACATTCCATCTTCTCGGTATTCCACCCCAAACTCCAGTCCTGAATCCATGCTGTTTCACCCCAAACTCCAGCTCTAAATCCTTGCTTTTTCTCCCCAGAATCTAGCCCCTAGTCCTTGCTATTCCACCCTACTTCCTGCCCCAGGCCCTCGCTATTTCCTCCCAAACAGAGGTCCCAAACTGTCACTGTTTTCTCCCATACTGTAGTCCAACACCAATTGCAGCCATCAATTTTATATATCTCACCCAAAACTCCGTCCTTAAATCCTCACTCTTTCAGCCCGACCTCTGACCCAAATCCTCACTCTCTCACCCCAATCTGCAACCTTAAATCCTCCCACTTTCACAATAGACTCCCGTCAAAACCCCTCAGCATTTTCACCTCAAACTCCAGTTCTAAATCCTCAGTGTTTCACCCCACGCTTCAGCCGCAAACCCTCGCTATTTCCTCCCCAACAGGAGTTTCAAATCCTCACCATCACCCTCACACTCAAGTCCTAATTCCTTGCATTTTCACCCCAGGCTCAAGTGCCAAATCTAGATATTTCACTCAAACCTCCGTCTTAACTTCTTGCTATTCTTCAAGTCTATACATCAGTCTACATTCCCAAATGTTTCGTATTTCTCCCTAAACGGCTGCCCTGTATTGTCACTCTTTCACCCCAAACTCCAGTCTTGAATTCTCGCTCATTCACCTGAAGCTCCAGTCCCTCTTGGTACCCTTGAGACACCTATATTTCTCCCCATGAGTCTGAATCTTCAGAATTGCCAGAAGTAGCAAAACACTGCTGAAGCGTTACAGACTTGCTATAAGATCGTGTCCAACATCTGGTGATGGTCTGCCTGGGACTGATGGAGCATAGGATGGACCTGCATCATGTGACCGCGTGCTTCCAGTAAACACCACTGAGCACTGGCACAAGGAAAAACACGAGCCATACACCGATCATCATTCATTCCAGATGAGATCAGTATGCATTGGATCTCTGTATGAAGGAAGGTTCACCCTATAGTTAACTTGATCGGTGGTTCACTTTGTGAAGGTGTGGAGTGTATGGGAACTGTTGAATCTTGGCCTGAAGCACTGATGGATCATGTGAGGTAAGCACTGAGTCAGCTGCAGGAGCACAGGTGAAGGCAATGCACCTGTGACTGGAAGGGGTGGAGTCTGGCTCCACCTCTCCCAGACCCCATTTAAGGACTGACCATGACTGGGGAAGGTTCTTTTGTTGGGGATCCCCTCCCCTGTGGAGGTCCAGACAAGCCTTGACCTTCAGTGTCAGGTGAGCCTTTCCTTATTTACTGCTTGTCTTTATACCACCTGGATAAGTTAGAAAAAAATATATTGTCCACCTTCGTTATTTGGTGTGAATATTATTCTTTTGGGGTATTCACTGTGCACACCCTAAGCTTCAGCTCTAAATCCTTGCTTTTTCACCCCAAAGTCTAGCCCCTAGTCCTTGCTATTCCACCCTGTATTCCTGCCCTAAGCCCTTACTATTTCCTCCCAAACAGTAGTCCCAAGTCCTCATTATTACCCTCAAGCTCAGGCCCTGAATCCTTGCCATTTCACCCCAGGCTCAAGTGCCACATCCTGCCTAATTCACCCCAAAACTCTATCCCAGCTTCTCACCATTCGGTGCCAAACTCCAGCCCCAAACCTTTACTATTTCACCCCGATCTCCAGTTCCTTTGTTCTCACTGTTTCACCCCGAACTCCAACATCAAACCCTCTCTATTTCGCCCCAAGCTCCAGCTCTAAATTCTTGCTATTATATCCCAAACTGTAGCCCCTAGTCCTTGTTATTCCTCCCCACGTTCCTGCCCCAAACCTTCCCTAGTTCATTCCAAACAGTAGTCCCAAATCCTCATTATTACCCTCAAACTCTGGCCCCAAGTGCTCGCTATTTCCTCCCAAACTAAACTCCAAAATCCAGGCTAATTCATCCAAAACTCCATCCTAACTTCTTGCTGTTTCACCCTGAACTTCAGCCTCACAACTGTGAGGCCCAAATCCTCATAATTTCACCCTATATTGCAGCCCCCAATCCTCTCTTGCTTTCCCCAAACTCCGTTTAAAATTCCTTGCTATCTCTCCCCAAGTTTCAGTCCCATGTCTGGCTGTCTCACACCAGTGTCCAGCACCAGTTTCATTCTAAATTCTAGCCCCTAACCCTCGCTGTTTCTGTGTTAAACTCCAACCCAAAGCCTTCTCTATTTAGCAGTAAACTCCATCCCCAAATTGGAGCTGTTTCTCCTCAAATTCCAGCCCCAAATCCCGACGATTTCATTGTAAACTTAACTCCCATATCCTCACTATTTCACCTCAAACTTTAGTGCCAAAATCCCTGGTATTTCACTCCATAATTTAGTCCAAAATTCTTGCTCTTTGCCAAAAAAATCCCCTGCCCCAAATACCTGCTGCCTCACACCAGTTCTCCAGCCCCCAGTCCTCACTGCTTTACTCCAATCCTCCAGCCTTCAATCCTCACTGTTTCACCTTTGATTCCAGCCACAAGTCCCCACTATTTTGCCCCAAACTCCAGCCATAAATCCTTGCTATTTCACCCCAAACTCTAGCGCCTAGTGCTTGCTATTTCCTCCAAACTGTAGTCCCAAATCCTCACTATTACCCTCAAACTCAGTTTCTTAATCCTTACAATTTCTCCCCAGACTCAAGTGTCATATCCTGCCTAATTCACCCCAAGCTCCAGTCCTGAGTCTTTGCTCTTTCACCCCAAGGTCCTGTCCCAAATCCTCGCTGAATTCACCTCAAGCTCCAGTCCCAAGTCCTTTGTATTTTTGCCCAAGCTCCTTTCCTGAATTCTCACTATTTCACCCCAGATTGAAGTGCCAGCTTCTGGCTAATTCACCCAAAACTCCATCCCAGTTTCTAGCTATTTCACACCAAACTCCACCCCCAAAACCTCACTAATTCATCCCAAACTCCTGTCCCATGTCCTTGCTGTTTTACGCCAAACTGTAGCCCCAGACCCTTATGATTTCACCCCAAACTCCAGCACTAAATGCTCGCTGTTTCACTCTAAGGTCTCACCCCTTCTCCTTGCTATTCCAGCCCAAATTCCTGCCCCAAACCTTCACTATTTTGTTCCAAACAGTAGTCCCAAATCCTCATTATTACCCTCAAACTCTGGCCCTAAATCCTGCAATTTCACCCCAGACTGTAGTGCCAAACCCGGGTGTCACGGTGTTGTCCGTGACAGTGACCCAAGGGAAAACCGAGAAGGGAGAGGGGAGAGAAAAAGAAACTGCGTCAGTGGCCGCGCGGCCGCCCGAGCAGAGCCGCGCTCCGGGAGGGGGAGGGGGAAACAGCGGGAAGAGATGGGTCTACAAGAAGACAACGGCATGATCTGAGAAGGAACGGTAACTTTACTAAATCTAATAAAATCGAACAATTGAAAGAGAGATAAAAATTTCCAAACCAAAAGCTATGAGCTTACGTTAAGGAGGACCTGCAGGGGAAGCACACGTGCTGCACCTCCACGGCAGCCCAGAGCAACGCGCCCAGACCTAACCCTAAGCGCCGCCTGGCATCCGGTGCGGAGCTCCGCCCCTCCCCTCTGCTGCTCCCCCAGCATTAACTCCTTAACTGCTGCATGATGCTCTGATGTGGAATACCGGCATCAAAACCACAAAACCACAACACCGGGCTAATTCATCCAAAACTCCATCCTAGCTTCTCACTATTTCACCCCAAACTCCAGTTGCCAGCCCTTGCTATTTCCTCTCTAATAGGAGTCCTGAATCCTCACTATTACCCTCACACACAAGACCTAATTCCTTGCATTTTCACCCCAGGCTCAAGTGCCAGATCTAGCTCATTTGTTCAGAGCTCCATCCCAGCTTCTCACTATTCCCCACCAGACTCCAGCCCCAGATTTTCACAATTTCACCCTAAACTACTGGCCCATGTCTTCACTCTTTCACCGCAGACTCGAGTCCCAAACCTATGCTCTTTCACCGCAAACTCCTGTCCCTATCAGGGAGTGAATGCTGAGAGTCTCTGTCCGTAGTTTGTGCCTCTTTGTGCTATAGGAGCAAGGAACTGTGCACGAGCAGAAGTGCGGAGAGGAAAAGCGCATCTGAGAAACCTTTCCCCATTGTTTTACCCTCTGATTCTGAGTGCTGGCACCCTGAATTTCAGCCATTTTATCCTTGCTGTCTCACCCCAAACTCTGGCTTTAAATCCTCGCTATTTCACCCCGAACTCTGGCTTTGCTACCTCACCCCAAACTCAGGCTCTAAATCCTCATTGTCCCACCTCAGATTTTTGCCTTCAATCCTTCCTCTTCCACCCCAAACTCCAGTCCCAAACCCTGTTTCATCCCAAACTCCTTTCCCATCCCCTTGCTAGATGCAAATGTAGATGCAAAGTTTACATGCTACTGCAGTCCCATTTCATGACCATTTTTCCCCAAGGGATTTGGGGCGCTAATCCATGTTGGCAAATGCAGGCTGGGAATTTTGACTGTTTCCATCATATACCCCTTCCAACTCAAACCATTCCACGATTGGGTTTCAGGTTTTAAAAGTACAGAAAACAAACCCACAAACTTTTGGGCTCGCGTTGATCTCAGCCTGCTAACAGCTCAGCAGTTCCCGGGGTCGTCCTTTTTCCCCTTGATGGAAATGGGTGTGAATATTCAGGGTCAGGTAGGACTAGGAGTGCCACATTTGTGTGTTGTCAGGTGTTGTATGCTGCACAGACACATATTTATTTCACACCATTATATTTATTTCACACCATTATATTTATTTCACACCATTATATTTCATCGAGAATATTTTGTTTTCTGTTTCAATTCACGTTTCCTGTTTCATTGCATTTCATTTCATATTTCACTTCATTTCATTTCATTACTATTCATTTCACTATTGCCTTTCGTATTGCATTCCATTTCATATTTCATTTATTATTTAATTTCACATTTCGCATTTCATATCCCATATCCCATATCATTTCGTATTTCACGTGTTTCCCATTTCAGATGTCATAGTTCATTTAATTTCATATTTCACTTCATTTCATTTTGTTGCTATTCATTTCACTATTTCATTTCCCATTGCCTTTCCTATTTCATTTCCCATTGCCTTTCCTATTTCATTTCCCATTGCCTTTCCTATTTCATTCCAGTCCCAAATCCACACTATTTCAAACAAATTCCAGCACATTCTTTGTATTTCCAGCATACTCCAGCCCAAAGCCCTCACTAGTTCAGCGTAAACTTCAATGTCATGTTCTTCCTTTTAAACCCAAAGAACATTCCCAAATCCTTGCTGTTTGACCCTGAACTCCAACCCTAACTTTTCACTCTGTCACCTCAAACTTTGGACCTAAGTCCTCACTGTTCCTCCCCAAACTCAGGGCCCAAATCCTTGCTGTTTCACCCCAATCTCTGTCCCTAATTCCTTGTTGTTCCACACCAATCTCCTGCCACAAATCCTTGCTGCTTCACCCCATTTTCTGGCCCTGAATCCTCACAATTCCACCCTAAACTACACTTTAAATCCTTGGTCAATCCTGCCAAACTCCAGCCGTGAATGCTGACTCTCTCACTCCAAACTCTTGCAAAAACTCCTTTCTATTTTACCCCAGCCTCTGTCTTTAAAACTTTGCTGTTGCAACCCATACTCCCTGCATAACTCCTCGCTATCTCACCCCATTATCCAGCTTTATATCCTCTCTCTTCAACCCCAATCTCTGGCCCTAATTCCTCAAATTCCACCCCAAAATCCACCCCTAAATCCTGACTATCCCACTGAAAGTCTGGCCTCAGTTCCTCGCTGTTCCATCCCAAACTCCAGCACAAATACTCAAGGCTCCTTCTGAGGCTCCATCTCTAAATCCTCGCTTTCCCTCCCCAAATTCCAACCCCCAAGTCCTCACTGTTCCACTCTAAACTGCAGCCAAAATTTTTCACTGTCCCACCCCAATCTCCAGCTCTATATGCTCAATGTTACACCTTAAACTCTTGCATTAAATCCTTGCTCACTCACCCCAAACTTCTGCAAAAACTCGTCGCATTTCCACGCCAATCTCTGGCTCTAAATTCTTGCTCTGTCACCCCAAACTCCAGCTTTAAATCCTTGCTTTCTCACCCGAACTCCAACCATATACCCTCAATTTTCCAGCCTTAACTCTGTACCCAAGTCTTCACTTTTCCATTCCTAACTGTGGACCCTAGTCCTCACTAATCCTTTCAAATTCTGGCCCCAGCTTCTTGCTGTCTCGCCCTTCTGTCCTCCCCCTAATTCTTTCCCTTTTGTCATGCCAACAATTGTAGCTGTATCGCCCTACTGTCCAGCCCAAGATCCTCACTGTCTCAGCCGTATTTTCAGCCCCTCCTCCTCGTAGTCTTGCCCATTTGCCAGTCCCTTATCCTTGCTTTTTCACCCTTTTGTCCAGCCACGCATCCTCGCTGTCTCGTCCTTTTATCTGGCCCTAAATCCTCACTCTCTCACCCCAATGTCTGGCCCTAAGTTCTCCCTCTTCCTCTGCAATCTCCAGCCCCACATCTTTGCTCTCTCTCCCCAAGTTTCCACATTAATTCCTTGCTCTCTTACTCAAAATCTCCAACCCTAATTCCCTGCTCTCTTACCCCGAATTCTCATCTTAAATCTTTACTGACTCTCCCCATGCTCCTGCCATAAATACTCTCTATTACAGCCCTAAATCTGGGCCTCACTCTTCAGTATTCCTGCCCTAATTCCAGACAACTCCTCACTCTTCTACCCCAAATTCCATCTCTAGTTCCTCGTTATTTCACCCCAAATTCCATCCCTAATTCCTCGCTATTCCACCACGTACTCCGACCCTAAATCCTTGCTATTCCACCCCATACTCCTGCCCCCAGTTCTAGCTATTTCACTTGTGAACCAACCTGTAAGTCCTTTCTATTATCCTTCATATTGTCTCCCAAACTCCAGTCACAAATCTGCACTATTTCCAACCAAATTCCAGCTCCACGTTCCAGATATTTCCAGCACACTCCAGCCCAGAGCCCTTACTATTTCATCGTAAACTTCAATCTTGTTTTCTCCTTTTAAACCCAAAGAGCAGTCCTAACTCCTCAGTGTTTCACCCTGAACTCCAGCCATAACTCCTCTCTACTCCGCCCCAAACTCCAGCCCTAATTGCTCACTATCTCACCCTTAACTTTGTCCCTTAATCCTCATTATCTCATTCCAAATTTCAGCCCCATATCCTCTTTTATCTCATGTTTAACTTCAGCCCTAATTTCTCATTATCTCATCCCAAATGTCAGACCTCAATCCTCATTTTCTCACCCCAAACTCTGTTCAGAAATCCTCACTGCTCCTCCCCAAACTCCAGCCCTAAATCTTTGCTGATCCACCCTAACATCCGGCCATAACTTTTTCCTTTTTCACCCCAAGTTCCAGTCCTAAACTCTCAATGCTACACCCCAAGTTCTGGGCACTAAATCCTCGCACTTTATTGCTAAGCTCTGGCCCTAAATTTTCGCACTCAACCCAAACTCCCGCCAAAACAAAACACCAGCATCTCCCCTCCCAACCAACACCAGGAACAGCATCTCCCCCCCCCACCCAACAACGGGCACAGCATCTCCTGCCCCAACCAACACCGGGCACAGCATCTACCCCCCAAACCCCTTGGTCTCCCACCCCCACCGTCACCCCCATCTCCATGTCTTCTCTCAGTGTGACTCTCTGATCTCACCCCCAGTGATACCTCAACATCACCCCAGTGATAGCAAAGAATGTCCCCCCAACAATGTCATCTTCCAGCATCACCCCAGTGTCACTCCTTGACTTACGCCTCTACTGATACCCCGACATAACCCACCAATGTCATAGCTGTATGTCACCCCCAACAGTGTCACCCCACATCTCCTATTGATGTGACCCATAGCAGTCCCACAGTGCACCATTACTTTATGACCCCCAGGAAGTGGCAAAGCGCCGGAAAGCAGAGAGCAGAACACGGCAGCGGTGGGTGGGACAGGCAGTGCCAGCAGGGCGTCCCCTGCACCAAAGGGCACTGTGCCTCTCCCCCACCGCTGCCTCTCTCCAGCTGTGCTTCTCTCCAGGGTCTGCAGGGTTTGTTCCATTGCTGCACCGCATCTGCGTGGCCAGCGCAGGACATGGAGCCGAAGTGGAACTCCTGCTTGCACAACAACTCTTGGTTTGGTTCCCTGACACTTTTCCCCAGCATCATCACCCCAAAATGTCACCCCAGTGTTACTCTCTTATTTCTCTCTCAGTGGTTCTCCAACATCACTCCTCTATATCCCCACCTGGCATCACTCCCAGCATGACCCCATCATCCACATCCCACATCATTCCAAATCAATGCCCCCAATAACGTTCCCGTCATCTCTCTCCTAGGTCCCTCCCCAGTGTCACTTCCTAACATCACACCATCATTACCATGTAACACTGGGGTGTCTCTAGTTTACATTTGTTTGTTTACATTTCCGGTTTGGCTTCACTTCCGGTTTGGCTTCACTTCCGGTTTCCCTTATCTTCCGGTTTCCCTTCACATCCGGTTCTTATTAATGTTCAGTTTCCTTACATTTTTCAATTTCCATTTCCTTTTTGTTTTCATTTCCGGTTTCCTGTCATTTCCGGTTTCGATTCACATCCGGTTTCCAGTCACTTCCGGTGTCCCTTAACTTCTGGTTTCCATTCACTTCCGGTTCTTTTTAATGTTATGTTTCCTTACATTTTTCGGTACGTTTCCATTTCCTTTTTGTATACATTTCCGGTTTCCTGTCACTTCCGGTTTCCCTTCACTTCCGGTTCTTTTTAATGTTTAGTTTTCTTAAATTTGTTGGTACGTTTCCATTTCCGGTTTCCCTCCACGTCCGGTTTCCCTTCACTTCCGGTTCTTTTTAATGTTATGTTTTCTTACATTTTTCGGTACGTTTCCATTTCCGGTTTCCCGCCACTTCCGGTTTCCCTTCACGTCCGGTTTCCCTTCACTTCCGGTTCTTTTTAATGTTATGTTTCCTTACATTTTTCAGTATGTTTCAATTTCCTTTTTGTATACATTTCCAATTTCCCTTCACTTCCGGTTTCCCTTCACTTCCGGTTCTTTTTAATGTTATGTTTCCTTACTAGTTTTCACTTCCGGTTTCCCCTCACTTCCGGTTTCCCTTCACTTTCGGTTCTTTTTAATGTTATGTTTCCTTACTAGTTTTCACTTCCGGTTTCCTGCCACTTCCGGTTTCCTGCCACTTCCGGTTCTTTTTAATGTTATGTTTCCTTATTAGTTTTCATTTCCGGTTTCCTGCCACTTCCGGTTTCCTGCCACTTCCGGTTCCTGCCACTTCCGGTTCTTTTTAATGTTATGTTTCCTTATTAGTTTTCATTTCCGGTTTCCTGCCACTTCCGGTTTCCTGCCACTTCCGGTTTCATGTCACTTCCGGTTTCCCTTCACATCCGGTTCTTTTTAATGTTATGTTTCCTTACAAGTTTTCGTTTCCGGTTTCCCTTCACTTCCGGTTTCCCTTCACTTCCGGTTTCCCTTCTCTTCCGGTTCTTTTTAATGTTATGTTTCCTTACTGGTTTTCATTTCCGGTTTCCCTTCACTTCCGGTTTCCCTTCACTTCCGGTTTCCCTTCACTTCCGGTTTCCCTTCACTTCCGGTTCTTTTTAATGTTATGTTTCCCTTACATTTTTTGGTTTTTAATTTCCTTCATTCCACATTTAATTGCTTTTCATTTCCCGTTTCACATTTAAATTTACTTCATTTGACATTTCATTTCACATTTCATTACTTTTCATATTTCATTTCATGTTCCACATTTACTGCACCGAACACCGAACCTTTCCTGTTTAAGCACCGTATCAGTTCTAAACCATAACCGTTTCACTTGAAAATCAAGAGCCAGATGTGCACAGTATTACGCCAGATTTAAGCTGCAAAATTAAAAAAAAAACAGTCACAGCCTTGTACCCACCTCCTCCCCTGCCAGGCCCCGCCTCTCCCAGACAGTATTTAAGGGCTCACCACCACTCTCTTGTCCTCTCTGCTTGGACTTTGCTTGTTTGGAGGCTCTTTTTGACAGCCAGGTACACGGATTTCTTTTCCTCTTTCATTCCGTTGTTTCTTTCCCTCTCTGTATTCTTTCTAAATGCACCATCTCTAAAATATCTTGACTGACAATCTCTCTGGCTTTCATTCTTTTTTTGAACACTCTATGGTGCGATCTCCTATTTGGCACTGCTCAGTCCTACTCGTGGCATAATTTTTGCTTGCTGCAGTGAGCGCTAGGAAGCAAAAGTGATCGTAGCAAAGCTGGGCGGTGCTGTTGTGAGGAGAGGGGATGAGTGCGGCTCAGACCACAGGAGGCTGGCAAGCTTTTGGGCTCGCGTTGATCTCAGCCTGCTAATGGCTGCGCAGTTCCAGGGGTATTCCTTTCTCTGCAGGCATGAAATGGGTGTGAATGTTTTCTTCTGAACTGCTGCCCTTTGGACTTGCCCTGGACTCCACTGTGTTTCAGATCTTACTAACAGCGGCCTGCTGACTGCAACGGCTCATTCCCTCTGCACACCGTTATGCATCCATCGGGACCAGCGGACCTCTGCATGTTCAGGTTCAGGTAGGACTAGGAATGCCTGGTTTGTGTGTTGTCAGGTGCCGCATGCTGCGCAGCCAGATTCTCCGTCCAAATCCTCCCTTTCTCACCCCAGTGTCTGTCCCTAACTTTTCACTTTTCCACACCTAATTGCAGCCTTAATTCCATTCTATTCCAACACCGATTGCAGCCATCAATCTTATATATCTCGCCCAAAACTCCGGCCCTTATTCCTCGCTCTTTCAGGCCGACCTCTGACGCAAATCCTCACTCTCTCACCCCAATCTGCGGCCCTAAATTCTCCCGCTTTCAGAATAGACTCCAGTCCAAACCCCTCAGCATTTTCACCTCAAACTCCAGTCCTAAATCCTCATTGTTTCTCCCCATGCTCCAGCCGCAAAACCTCGCTATTTTCTCCCCAACAGGAGCTTCAAATCCTCACCATCACCCTCACATTCAAGTCCTAATTCCTTGCATTTTCACCCCAGGCTCAAGTGCCAAATCTAGATATTTCACTCAAACCTCCTTCTTATCTTCTTGCTATTCTACATCAGTCTACATCCCCAAATTTTCCATATTTCTCCCTAAACTGCTGCCCTGTATTGTCACTTTTTCACCCCGAACTCCAGTCACTTTTGGGGTCACTCAGGGTCCCTTTTAAATTCTCTTTTTTGGGTTCCCCACTTTTCAGAGTCACTTGGGGTCACTTTTAGCATCTCTTTTTCGGTCGCTTTTGGGGTCACTCGGGGTCCATTTTAGGATCTCTCTTTCGGGGTCCCCTCTTTTTTGGGGTCACTTTTGGAGTCACTCGGGGTCACTTTTAGCTTCTCTTTTTTGGGGTCCCCCTCTTTTTGGGGTCCCCCTCTATATATCCCCTCTTTTCATTTCAGAGCATAGGACGGACCTGCATCACGTGACCGCGTGCTTCCAGTAAACACCACTGAGCACTGGCCCAAGGAAGAACACGAGCCATACGCCGATCATCATTCATCCCGGATGATATCACTATGCATTGGATGTCTGTATGAAGGAAGGCTCACCCTATAATTAACTTGATCGCTGGTTCACTTTGTGAAGGTGTGGAGTGTATGGGAACTGTTGAATCTTGGCCTGAAGCACTGATGGATCATGTGAGGTAAGCACTGAGTCAGCTGCGGGAGCACAGGTGAAGGCAATGCACCTGTGACTGGAAGGGGTGGAGTCTGGCTCCACCTCTCCCAGACCCCATTTAAGGACTGACCATGACTGGGGAAGGTTCTTTTGTTGGAGATCCCCCTCCCCTGTGGAGGTCCAGGCAAGCCTTGACCTTCAGTGACAGGTGAGCCTTTCCTTATTTACTGCTTGTCTTTATACCACCTGGATAAGTCATACAAAAATACATTGTCCACCTTCGTTATTTGGTGTGAATATTATTCTTTTGGGGTATTCACTGTGCACACCCTAAGCTTCAGCTCTAAATCCTTGCTTTTTTACCCCAAAGTCTAGCCCCTAGTCCTTGCTATTCCACCCCATATTCCTGCCCTAAGCCCTCGCTATTTCCTCCCAAACAGTAGTCCCAAGTCCTCATTATTACCCTTAAACTCAGGCCCTGAATCCTTGCCATTTCACCCCAGGCTCAAGTGCCACATCCTGCCTAATTCACCCCAAAGCTCCATCCCAGCTTCTCGCCATTCGGTGCCAAACTCCAGCCCCAAACGTTTACTATTTCATCCCAATCTCCAGTTCCTTTGTTCTCACTGTTTCACCCCAAACTCCAACATCAAACCCTCTCTGTTTTGCCCCAATCTCCAGCTCTAAATTCTTGCTATTCTATTCCAAACTGTAACACCTAGTCCTTGTTATTCCTCCCCACGTTCCTACCCCAAACCTACCCTACTTCATTCCGAGCAGTAGTCCCAAATCCTCATTATTTCCCTCAAACTCTGGCTCCAAGCGCTCACTATTTCCTCCCAAACTAAACTCCAAAATCCAGGCTAATTCATCTAAAACTCCATCCCAACTTCTTGCAGTTTCACCCTGAACTTCAGCCTCGCAACTGTGAGGCCCAAATCCTCACAGTTTCACCCTATATTGCAGTCCCAATCCTCTCTCGCTTTCCCCAAACTCTGTATAAAATTCCTCACTACTTCTCCCCAAGTTTCAGTCCCATGTCTGGCTGTCTCACACCAGTGTCCAGCATCATATCCTCGCAATTTCATCCCAAATTCTAGCCAGTATTCCACATTACATATCATTTCATATTTTATTTTATATTTAATTCCAGTTGATATTTCATTTCATATTTAATTTCATATTTCATTTCCCCATCACCTCTTCTTTTCATTTTATATCATTTTATTTCATATCCTTTTCTCACATCTGCTTCATTTCATTTCTTTTCAGTTCTTTTTATTGCATATTTCATTTCATTTCTCAGCCCTCTGGTTCCTGCCCACGTTTTGCCTGCGTTGATCTCAGCCTGCTAACAGGGCAGCAGTTCCCGGGGTCGTCCTTTTTCCCCTTGATGGAAATGGGTGAGAATTTTCTCTTACTTTCTGCTACCTCTGGACTTGCCCTGGATGCCACAGCGTTTCAGATCTCACTGAGAGTGGCCTGCTGAATGCAACGGCTGATTCCCTCTGCACTCCCTGATGCATCCACTGGGACAGGCGAACCTGTGCATGTTCGGAGTCAGGTAGGACTCAGAGTGCCACATTTATGTGTTGTCAGGTGCTATATGCTGCACAGACATTTCATTTCAACTATTTCATACATTTCATATTATTTCTCATTTCATATTTCACATTTTGTATTCTTTCACATTTCAATCCATTATATTTCATTGAAAATATTGCGCATTTCGCGTTTCATTGCGCATTTCGTGTTTCATTTAATATTTCATTTTATTTCTCGTTTCATTTCAAGTTCCTTTTCAAGTTTCTGTTCAATTCAAATTTCATATTTCATGTCATTCAATTTCATATTTCACGTTTCATAATTCATATTTCATTCCATTTCATATTTCATTTATTAAATAAGTATTTCATTTCATATTTCATTTCACATTTCATATTTCATTTATTAAATAAGTATTTCATTTCAAATTTCATTTAGAATTTCATATTTCATTTCATATTTAATTTCTTATTTCCTTTCATTCCAATTTCAGTATTTCCTTTCATTTTATTTCATATTTCCTTTCCTTTCCTATTTCCTTTCATTTCATATTTCACTTCATTTCATTTTTTATTTTTATCATTTTATATCTCATTTCAAGTCATATTTCACTTCATATCACATTTCATTTCGTTTCATATTTCATGTCATTTTGCATCATTACATTCCATTTCATTTATATTTCAGATTGCATTTCAAATTTCTGATATAAATTTCCGATCTCATTTCCCATGTCCCGTTTCCGATCTCATTTCCCATGTCCCGTTTCCGATTTCATTTCCCATTTCATTTTTTATTTAATACCGTATCTCATTTCATTTCATATATTATATTAGTTTCACATTTAAATTTACTTCATTTCACATTTCATTACTTTTCATTTCATGTTTCACATTTAAATTTACTTCATTTCTCATTTCATTTCACATTTCACATTTAAATTTTCTTCATTTTACATTTCATTTCTCGTTTCTCGTTGTTTCGTAGTTTCTCGTTGTTTCGTAGTTTCTCGTTGTTTCGTAGTTTCTCGTTGTTTCGTAGTTTCTCGTTGTTTCGTAGTTTCTCGTTGTTTCGTAGTTTCTCGTTGTTTCGTAGTTTCTCGTTGTTTCGTAGTTTCTCGTTGTTTCGTAGTTTCTCGTTGTTTCGTAGTTTCTCGTTGTTTCGTAGTTTCTCGTTGTTTCGTAGTTTCTCGTTGTTTCGTAGTTTCTCGTTGTTTCGTAGTTTCTCGTAGTTTCTCGTAGTTTCTCGTAGTTTCTCGTAGTTTCTCGTAGTTTCTCGTAGTTTCTCGTAGTTTCTCGTAGTTTCTCGTAGTTTCTCGTAGTTTCTCGTAGTTTCTCGTAGTTTCTCGTTGTTTCTCGTTTCACATTTAAATTTTCTTCATTTTACATTTCATTACTTTTCTAATTTCACTTCGCGTTTCGCGTTTCACTTCGCGTTTCGCGTTTCACTTCGCGTTTCGCGTTTCACTTCGCGTTTCGCGTTTCACTTCGCGTTTCGCGTTTCACTTCGCGTTTCGCGTTTCACTTCGCGTTTCGCGTTTCACTTCGCGTTTCGCGTTTCACTTCGCGTTTCGCGTTTCACTTCGCGTTTCGCGTTTCACTTCGCGTTTCGCGTTTCACTTCGCGTTTCGCGTTTCACTTCGCGTTTCGCGTTTCACTTCGCGTTTCGCGTTTCACTTCGCGTTTCGCGTTTCACTTCGCGTTTCGCGTTTCACTTCGCGTTTCGCGTTTCACTTCGCGTTTCGCGTTTCACTTCGCGTTTCGCGTTTCACTTCGCGTTTCGCGTTTCACTTCGCGTTTCGCGTTTCACTTCGCGTTTCGCGTTTCACTTCGCGTTTCGCGTTTCACTTCGCGTTTCGCGTTTCACTTCGCGTTTCGCGTTTCACTTCGCGTTTCGCGTTTCACTTCGCGTTTCGCGTTTCACTTCGCGTTTCGCGTTTCACTTCGCGTTTCGCGTTTCACTTCGCGTTTCGCGTTTCACTTCGCGTTTCGCGTTTCACTTCGCGTTTCGCGTTTCACTTCGCGTTTCGCGTTTCACTTCGCGTTTCGCGTTTCACTTCGCGTTTCGCGTTTCACTTCGCGTTTCGCGTTTCACTTCGCGTTTCGCGTTTCACTTCGCGTTTCGCGTTTCACTTCGCGTTTCGCGTTTCACTTCGCGTTTCGCGTTTCACTTCGCGTTTCGCGTTTCACTTCGCGTTTCGCGTTTCACTTCGCGTTTCGCGTTTCACTTCGCGTTTCGCGTTTCACTTCGCGTTTCGCGTTTCACTTCGCGTTTCGCGTTTCACTTCGCGTTTCGCGTTTCAATTTACTTCATTTCGCATTTCATTAATTTTCATTTCACGTTTCAGATTTAAATTTAATTCTTTTCACATTTCCTTACATTTCATTTAACGTTAGAAATTTTAATTTACTTCATTTCACATTTATTTACTTTTCATTTCGCGTTTCACATTTCAATTTACTACATTTCACATTTCGATTCACGTTTCAGATTTAAATTTACTTCATTTCACTTTTCATTAATTTTGATTTCACATTTCACATTTAAATTTACTTCATTTCACATTTCATTACTTTTCATTTCACGTTTCACATTTAAATTTACTTCATTTCACATTTCATTAATTTTGATTTCACGTTCCACATTTAAATTTACTTCATTTCACATTTCATTACTTTTCATTTCAGGTTTCATATTTAAATTTAGTTCATTTCACATTTTATTTTACGTTTCACATTTAAATTCACTTCATTTCAAATTTTATTAGTTTATTTATTTCACGTTTTGCATTTCATTTCACATTTCATTTCACATTTCATTACTTTTCATATTTCAAGTTTCGCAGTTCATTTCACATTTTATTACTTTTCAATTCACGTTCACTTTTAAATTTACTTCATTTCACGTTTCATTTTACGTTTCACATTTAAATTTACTTCATTTCAAATTTTATTACTTTTCTTATTTCATGTTTTGCATGTCATTCCGCATTTCATTTCACATTTCAATTCATATTTTATTACTTTTCAATTCACGTTTCACATTTAAATTTACTTTATTTCACTTTTCATGACTTAAGATATTTCATTTCAAGTTTGACATTTCATTTCACAAATCATTACTTTTCTTATTTCATTTCACGTTTCAGATTTAAATTTACTTCATTCAACCTTTCATTACATTTCATTTCACATTTCACTTTTAAATTTAATTCATTTCACATTTCCTTACATTTCATTTCATGTTTCACATTTAAATTTACTTCATTTCACATTTCATTACTTTTAATTTCTCGTTTCAAAATTAAACTTACATCATTTCACATTTCATTACTTTTCTTTTTATGTTTCTCATATAAATTTAATTCATTTCACATTTCCTTACATTTCATTTCACGTTTCACATTTAAATTTACTTCATTTCAAATTTCATTACTTTTCACTTCTCATTTCAAAATTAAACTTACATCATTTCACATTTCATTACTTTTCTTTTTATGTTTCTCATATAAATTTAATTCATTTCACATTTCCTTACATTTCATTTCACGTTTCACATTTAAATTTACTTCATTTCAAATTTCATTACTTTTCTTATTTCATGTTTTGCATGTCATTCTGCATTTCATTTCACATTTCAATTCATATTTTATTACTTTTCAATTCACGTTTCACATTTAAATTTACTTTATTTCACTTTTCATGACTTAAGTTATTTCATTTCAAGTTTGACATTTCATTTCACATTTCATTTCACAAATCATTACTTTTCTTATTTCATTTCACATTTCACTTTTAAATTTAATTCATTTCACATTTCCTTACATTTCATTTCACGTTTCACATTTAAATTTACTTCATTTCACATTTCATTACTTTTAATTTCTCGTTTCAAAATTAAACTTACATCATTTCACATTTCATTACTTTTCTTTTTATGTTTCTCATATAAATTTAATTCATTTCACATTTCCTTACATTTCATTTCACGTTTCACATTTAAATTTACTTCATTTCAAATTTCATTACTTTTCATTTCATGTTTCTTATTTAAATTTACTTCATTTCACATTTCATTACTTTACAAGTTTCACATTTAAATTTACTTAATTTCACATTTCATTAGTTTTCAATTCATGATTCACATTTAAATTTTCTTCATTTCATATTTCCATTTCTTTTCATTGCACATTTAAGATTTAAATTTACTTAATTTCACATTTCATTAATTTCATTTCACGTTTCACATTTAAATTTACTTCATTTCACATTTAATTTTACGTTTCACTTTTAAATTTACTTCATTTCACATTTCATTACGTATTTCACGTTTTGCATTTCATTTCACATTTCATTACATATCATTACTTTTCATATTTCAAGTTTCGCATTTTATTTCACATTTCATTACATTTCATTTTACATTTAAATTTACTTGATTTCACATTTCATTGCTTTTCAATCATGTTTCACATTTAAATTTTCTTCATTTCACTTTTCATTACTTTTCTTATTTCATTTCACGTTTCTCATTTCATTTCTCATTTCATTTCACGTTTCACATTTAAATTTATTTCATTTCACATTTCATTACTTTTCATTTCTCGTTTCACATTTAAATTTATTTGATTTCGCATTTCATTTCACGTTTCACATATAAAATTACTTCTTTTCACATTTCATTACTTTTCATTTCACGTTTCACATTTAAATTCACTTCATTTCACATTGTTATTTTACATATTTCATGATTTGAATTTCGGCTGACGTTTCGGTTGACGTTTCGGTTGACGTTTCACTTCAAATTTCATTTCACGTTTCACATTTAAGATTACTTCATTTCGCGTTTCATTACTTTTCATTTCACGATTCACATTTAAATTTACTTCATTTCACATTTCATTTTACGTTTCAAATTTAAGTTTACTTCATTTCACATTTAATTACTTTTCATTTCACGTTTCACATTTAAATTTACTTCATTTCACATTTAATTACATTTCATTTCACGTTTCATTATCTTTCATTGCACATTTCACATTTAAATTTCCTTCATTTCACATTTCATTACTTTTCATATTTCATTTCACGTTTCCCTGTTCATTTCCCCGTTCATTTATTTTCACCGTTCATTTCCCGTTTCTCGTTTAAAGTTTCTTCGTTTCTCGTTTCATTGCTTTTCATTTCTCGTTTCATTGCTTTTCATTTCTCGTTTCATTGCTTTTCATTTCTCGTTTCATTGCTTTTCATTTCTCGTTTCATTGCTTTTCATTTCTCGTTTCATTGCTTTTCATTTCTCGTTTCATTGCTTTCCATTTCACGTTTCACATTTAAATTTCCTTCATTTCACGTTTCACTACTTTTCATTTCACGTTTCACTACTTTTCATTTCACGTTTCACTACTTTTCATTTCACGTTTCACTACTTTTCATTTCACGTTTCACTACTTTTCATTTCACGTTTCACTACTTTTCATTTCACGTTTCACTACTTTTCATTTCACGTTTCACTACTTTTCATTTCACGTTTCACTACTTTTCATTTCACGTTTCACTACTTTTCATTTCACGTTTCACTACTTTTCATTTCACGTTTCACTACTTTTCATTTCACGTTTCACTACTTTTCATTTCACGTTTCACTACTTTTCATTTCACGTTTCACTACTTTTCATTTCACGTTTCACTACTTTTCATTTCCTTCATTTCACGTTTCACTACTTTTCATTTCCTTCATTTCACGTTTCACTACTTTTCATTTCCTTCATTTCACGTTTCACTACTTTTCATTTCCTTCATTTCACGTTTCACTACTTTTCATTTCCTTCATTTCACGTTTCACTACTTTTCATTTCCTTCATTTCACGTTTCACTACTTTTCATTTCCTTCATTTCACGTTTCACTACTTTTCATTTCCTTCATTTCACGTTTCACTACTTTTCATTTCCTTCATTTCACGTTTCACTACTTTTCATTTCCTTCATTTCACGTTTCACTACTTTTCATTTCCTTCATTTCACGTTTCACTACTTTTCATTTCCTTCATTTCACGTTTCACTACTTTTCATTTCCTTCATTTCACGTTTCACTACTTTTCATTTCCTTCATTTCACGTTTCACTACTTTTCATTTCCTTCATTTCACGTTTCACTACTTTTCATTTCCTTCATTTCACGTTTCACTACTTTTCATTTCCTTCATTTCACGTTTCACTACTTTTCATTTCCTTCATTTCACGTTTCACTACTTTTCATTTCCTTCATTTCACGTTTCACTACTTTTCATTTCCTTCATTTCACGTTTCACTACTTTTCATTTCCTTCATTTCACGTTTCACTACTTTTCATTTCCTTCATTTCACGTTTCACATTTAAATTTCCTTCATTTCACGTTTCACATTTAAATTTCCTTCATTTCACGTTTCACATTTAAATTTCCTTCATTTCACCTTTCATTACTTTTCGTTTCACCTTTCATTTCACCTTTCATTACTTTTCGTTTCACCTTTCATTTCACCTTTCATTACTTTTCGTTTCACCTTTCATTTCACCTTTCATTACTTTTCGTTTCACCTTTCATTTCACCTTTCATTACTTTTCGTTTCACCTTTCATTTCACCTTTCATTACTTTTCGTTTCACCTTTCATTTCACCTTTCATTACTTTTCGTTTCACCTTTCATTTCACCTTTCATTACTTTTCGTTTCACCTTTCATTTCACCTTTCATTACTTTTCGTTTCACCTTTCATTTCACCTTTCATTACTTTTCGTTTCACCTTTCATTTCACCTTTCATTACTTTTCGTTTCACCTTTCATTTCACCTTTCATTACTTTTCGTTTCACCTTTCATTTCACCTTTCATTACTTTTCGTTTCACCTTTCATTTCACCTTTCATTACTTTTCGTTTCACCTTTCATTTCACCTTTCATTACTTTTCGTTTCACCTTTCATTTCACCTTTCATTACTTTTCGTTTCACCTTTCATTTCACCTTTCATTACTTTTCGTTTCACCTTTCATTTCACCTTTCATTACTTTTCGTTTCACCTTTCATTTCACCTTTCATTACTTTTCGTTTCACCTTTCATTTCACCTTTCATTACTTTTCGTTTCACCTTTCATTTCACCTTTCATTACTTTTCGTTTCACCTTTCATTTCACCTTTCGTCCTTCTTTTTCACCTTCTTTTCGTCCTTCTTTTCGTCCTTTAATGAAATTTCACGTTTCATTACATTTCATATTTCATTTCTCGTTTCACATTGAAATTTACTTCATTTCACATTTCATTACCTTTCATTTCTCGTTTCACATTGAAATTTACTTCATTTCACATTCCATTATTTTTCATTTCATGTTTCACATTTAAGTTTACTTCATTTCACGTTTCATTACATTTTATTTCTCGTTTCACATTTAAAATTACTTCATTTCACGTTTCATTGCTTTTCATTTCACGTTTCACATATAAATTTACTTCATTTCACTTTATTATTTTACTAACTTCATGTTTTGAATTTCGGTTGACGTTTTGTTTGACGTTTTGTTTGACGTTTTGTTTGACGTTTTGTTTGACGTTTTGTTTGACGTTTTGTTTGACGTTTTGTTTGACGTTTTGTTTGACGTTTTGTTTGACGTTTTGTTTTTGACGTTTTGTTTGACGTTTTGTTTGACGTTTTGTTTGACGTTTTGTTTGACGTTTTGTTTGACGTTTTGTTTGACGTTTTGTTTGACGTTTTGTTTGACGTTTTGTTTGACGTTTTGTTTGACGTTTTGTTTGACGTTTTGTTTGACGTTTGACGTTTCGGTTGACGTTTCCTTTCATATTTGATTACATTTCATATTTCATTTCACGTTCCACATTTAAATTTATTTCATTTTGCGTTTCATTCATTTTCATTTCACGTTTTACATTTAAATCTACTTCATTTCACATTTCATTTCTCGTTTCACATTTAAATTTCCTTCAGTTCACATTTCATTACTTCTCATTTCAAATTTCACTTTTAAATTACCTTCCTTTCACGTTTCACATTTATTTCATTTCACTTTTCATTACATTTCATTTCTCATTTCAAATTTAAATTTACTTCATATCAAATTTCATTACTTTTCATTTCACTTTTCACACTTAAATTTACTTCATTTCCCGTTTGAAATTTAAATTTATTTCTTTTCACATTTCATTACATTTCCCTTTGCGTTTCACATATAAATTTATTTCGTTTCACGTTTCACATTTAAATTTACTTCATTTCACATTTCTTTCCTTATCATGTCACCTTTCACGTTTAATTTTACTTCATATCACATTTCTTTACTTTTCATTTTACGTTTCAAATTTAAATTTACTTCATTTCACATTTCTTTACTTTTTATTTCACGTTTCAGATTTAAATTTACTTCTTTTCACATTTCATTAATTTTGATTTCACAATTCACATTTAAATTTACTTCATTTCACGTTTCATTACTTTAATGATTCACATTTAAATTTACTTAGTTTCTCATTTCATTTCACGTTTCACATTTAAATTTACTTCATTTCACATTTTATTAATTTCATTTTTCACATTTAAATTTTCTTCATTTCAAATTTTATTAAATTTAATTTCACGTTTCACATTTAAATTTACTACATTTACCATTTCGATTCACGTTTCAGATTTAAATGTACTTCATTTCATATTTCATTAATTTTGATTTCACCTTTCACATTTAAAATTACATCATTTCACGTTTCATTACTTTTCTTTTAATGATTCACATTTAAATTTACTTCATTTCACATTTCATTACTGTTCATTTCACGTTTCACATTTAAATTTACTTCATTTCACTTTATTATTTTACTTATTTCATGTTTTGAATTTTGGTTGGCGTTTGCGGTTGGCGTTTGCGGTTGGCGTTTGCGGTTGGCGTTTGCGGTTGGCGTTTGCGGTTGGCGTTTGCGGTTGGCGTTTGCGGTTGGCGTTTGCGGTTGGCGTTTGCGGTTGGCGTTTGCGGTTGGCGTTTTGGTTGGCGTTTTGGTTGGCGTTTCATTTCACATTTCATTACATTTCATATTTCATTTCTCGTTTCACATTTAAATTTACTTCATTTCACATTTCATTACCTTTCATTTCTCGTTTCACATTGAAATTTATTTCATTTCACATTCCATTATTTTTCATTTCATGTTTCACATTTAAGTTTACTTCATTTCATGTTTCATTACATTTTATTTCTCGTTTCACATGTAATTTTACTTCATTTCACATTTCATTACTTTTCATTTCACGTTTCACATATAAATTTACTTCATTTCACTTTATTATTTTACTAACTTCATGTTTTGAATTTCGGTTGACGTTTTGTTTGACGTTTTTTTTGACGTTTTGGTTGACGTTTGACGTTTCGGTTGACGTTTCCTTTCATATTTGATTACATTTCATATTTCATTTCACGTTCCACATTTAAATTTATTTCATTTTGCGTTTCATTCATTTTCATTTCACGTTTTACATTTAAATCTACTTCATTTCACATTTCATTTCTCGTTTCACATTTAAATTTCCTTCAGTTCACATTTCATTACTTTTCATTTCAAATTTCACTTTTAAATTACCTTCCTTTCACGTTTCACATTTATTTCATTTCACTTTTCATTACATTTCATTTCTCATTTCAAATTTAAATTTACTTCATTTCAAATTTCATTACTTTTCATTTCACTTTTCACATTTAAATTTACTTCATTTCCCGTTTGAAATTTAAATTTATTTCTTTTCACATTTCATTACATTTCTTTTTGCGTTTCACATATAAATTTATTTCGTTTCACGTTTCACATTTAAATTTACTTCATTTCACATTTCTTTCCTTATCATGTCACCTTTCACGTTTAATTTTACTTCATATCACATTTCATTACTTTTCATTTCACGTTTAGCATCTAAATTTACATCATTTCCCGTTTCATTACATTTCAATTCTCGTTTCACGTTTAACTTTACTTCATTTCTCATTTCATTACTTTTCATTTCACATTTCAAATTTAAATTTAATTCTTTTCACATTTCCTTACATTTGATTTAACGTTAGAAATTTTAATTTACTTCCTTTCACATTTCTTTACTTTTCATTTTACGTTTCAAATTTAAATTTACTTCATTTCACATTTCATTACTTTTTATTTCACGTTTCAAATTTAAATTTACTTCATTTTACGTTTCATTACTTTTAATGATTCACATTTAAATTTACTTAGTTTCTCATTTCATTTCCCGTTTCACATTTAAATTTACTTAGTTTCTCATTTCATTTCACGTTTCACATTTAAATTTAATTCATTTCACATGTCATTTCCCGTTTCACATTTTAATTTAATTCTTTTCACATTACATTTCATGTTTCACATTTATTTACTTCATTTCACATTTTATTAATTTCATTTTTCACATTTAAATTTTCTTCATTTCAAATTTTATTAAATTTAATTTCACGTTTCACATTTTAATTTACTACATTTACCATTTCGATTCACGTTTCAGATTTAAATGTACTTCATTTCATATTTCATTAATTTTGATTTCACCTTTCACATTTAAAATTACATCATTTCACGTTTCATTACTTTTCTTTTAATGATTCACATTTAAATTTACTTCATTTCACGTTTCATTACTGTTCATTTCACGTTTCACATTTAAATTTACTTCATTTCACTTTATTATTTTACTTATTTCATGTTTTGAATTTTGGTTGGCGTTTGCGGTTGGCGTTTGCGGTTGGCGTTTGCGGTTGGCGTTTCACTTCACATTTCATTACATTTCATATTTCATTTCTCGTTTCACATTTAAATTTACTTCATTTCACATTTCATTACCTTTCATTTCTCGTTTCACATTGAAATTTATTTCATTTCACATTCCATTATTTTTCATTTCATGTTTCACATTTAAGTTTACTTCATTTCATGTTTCATTACATTTTATTTCTCGTTTCACATTTAAAATTACTTCATTTCACATTTCATTGCTTTTCATTTCACGTTTCACATATAAATTTACTTCATTTCACATTTCATTTCACTTTTCACATTTAATTTTACTTCATTTCACATTTCATTACTTTTCATTTCGCGTTTCACATTTAAATTTACTTCATTTCACTTTATTATTTTACTAACTTCATGTTTTGAATTTCGGTTGACGTTTTGTTTGACGTTTTGGTTGACGTTTTGGTTGACGTTTGACGTTTCGGTTGACGTTTCCTTTCATATTTGATTACATTTCATATTTCATTTCACGTTCCACATTTAAATTTATTTCATTTTGCGTTTCATTCATTTTCATTTCACGTTTTACATTTAAATCTACTTCATTTCACATTTCATTTCTCGTTTCACATTTAAATTTAGTTCATTTCACATTTCATTTAACGTTTCACATTTAATTTTTCTTCATTTCACATTTCATTAATTTTCATTTCACGTTTCACATTTAAATTTACTTCATTTCACATTTCTTTTAGCGTTTCACATTTAAATTTACTTTATTTCACAATTCATTTCTCGCTTCACATTTAAATCTACTACATTTCACATTTCATTTCATGTTTCGCATTTAAATTTAGTTCATTTCATATTTCATTTCACGTTTCACATTTAAATTTAATTCTTTTCAAATTACATTTCATGTTTCACTTTTAAATTTACTTCATTTCACATTTCATTAATTTCGATTTCATTTTTCACATTTAAATTTACTTCATTTAAAATTTTATTAAATTTAATTTCACGTTTCACATTTAAATTTACTACATTTACCATTTCGATTCACGTTTCAGATTTAAATGTACTTCATTTCATATTTCATTAATTTTGATTTCACCTTTCACATTTAAAATTACATCATTTCACGTTTCATTACTTTTCTTTTAATGATTCACATTTAAATTTACTTCATTTCACATTTCATTACTGTTCATTTCACGTTTCACATTTAAATTTACTTCATTTCACTTTATTATTTTACTTATTTCACGTTTTGAATTTTGGTTGACGTTTGCGGTTGACGTTTGCGGTTGGCGCTTGCGGTTGACGTTTGCGGTTGACGTTTCATTACATTTCATATTTCATTTCTCGTTTTACGTTTAAATTTATTTCATTTCACATTTCATTTCACGTTTCACATTTAAATTTAATTCTTTTCACATTTCATTTCAAGTTTCACATTTAAATTTACTTCATTTCATATTTCATTTCACGTTTCACGTTTAAATTTATTTCATTTCACATTTCATTTCACGTTTCACATTTAAATTTAATTCTTTTCACATTTCATTTCGCGTTTCACATTTAAATTTACTTCATTTTACATTTCATTTCTCCTTTCACATTTAAATTTATTTCATTTCACATTTCATTACATTTCATTCCACATTTCACAGTTAAATTTACTTCACTTCACATTTCATTACATTTCATTTCTCGTTTCACATTTAAATTTACTTCATTACATTTTATTACATTTCCTTTCGCGTTTCACATTTAAATTTATTTCATATCTCATTTTAAATTTAAATTTACTTCTTTTCACATTTCATTTCTCGTTTCACATTGAAATTTACTTCATTTCACATTTCATTACATTTCATTTCACGTTTCACATTGAAATTTACTTCATTTCCCGTTTCATTACATTTCATTTCTCGTTTCACGTTTAAATTTACTTAATTTCTCATTTCATTACTTTTCATTTCACATTTCACATATAAATTTATTTCATTTCACATTTCATTACTTTTGATTTCGCGTTTCACATTTAATTTTACTTCCTTTCTAGTTTCATTTCCAGTTTCACATTTAAATTTACTTCACCTTTCATTTCACGTTTCACATTTACATTTACTTCATTTCACATTTCATTACATTTCATTTCACGTTTCACATTTAAATTTACTTCATTTCTCATTTCATTTCACGTTTCACATTTAAATTTACTTAGTTTCTCATTTCATTTCACGTTTCACATTTAAATTTAATTCATTTCACATGTCATTTCCCGTTTCACATTTTAATTTAATTCTTTTCACATTACATTTCATGTTTCACATTTATTTACTTCATTTCACATTTTATTAATTTCATTTTTCACATTTAAATTTTCTTCATTTCAAATTTTATTAAATTTAATTTCACGTTTCACATTTTAATTTACTACATTTACCATTTCGATTCACGTTTCAGATTTAAATGTACTTCATTTCATATTTCATTAATTTTGATTTCACCTTTCACATTTAAAATTACATCATTTCACGTTTCATTACTTTTCTTTTAATGATTCACATTTAAATTTACTTCATTTCACGTTTCATTACTGTTCATTTCACGTTTCACATTTAAATTTACTTCATTTCACTTTATTATTTTACTTATTTCATGTTTTGAATTTTGGTTGGCGTTTGCGGTTGGCGTTTGCGGTTGGCGTTTGCGGTTGGCGTTTCACTTCACATTTCATTACATTTCATATTTCATTTCTCGTTTCACATTTAAATTTACTTCATTTCACATTTCATTACCTTTCATTTCTCGTTTCACATTGAAATTTATTTCATTTCACATTCCATTATTTTTCATTTCATGTTTCACATTTAAGTTTACTTCATTTCATGTTTCATTACATTTTATTTCTCGTTTCACATTTAAAATTACTTCATTTCACATTTCATTGCTTTTCATTTCACGTTTCACATATAAATTTACTTCATTTCACATTTCATTTCACTTTTCACATTTAATTTTACTTCATTTCACATTTCATTACTTTTCATTTCGCGTTTCACATTTAAATTTACTTCATTTCACTTTATTATTTTACTAACTTCATGTTTTGAATTTCGGTTGACGTTTTGGTTGACGTTTTGGTTGACGTTTGACGTTTCGGTTGACGTTTCCTTTCATATTTGATTACATTTCATATTTCATTTCACGTTCCACATTTAAATTTATTTCATTTTGCGTTTCATTCATTTTCATTTCACGTTTTACATTTAAATCTACTTCATTTCACATTTCATTTCTCGTTTCACATTTAAATTTAGTTCATTTCACATTTCATTTAACGTTTCACATTTAATTTTTCTTCATTTCACATTTCATTAATTTTCATTTCACGTTTCACATTTAAATTTACTTCATTTCACATTTCTTTTAGCGTTTCACATTTAAATTTACTTTATTTCACATTTCATTTCTCGCTTCACATTTAAATCTACTACATTTCACATTTCATTTCATGTTTCGCATTTAAATTTAGTTCATTTCATATTTCATTTCACGTTTCACATTTAAATTTAATTCTTTTCACATTACATTTCATGTTTCACTTTTAAATTTACTTCATTTCACATTTCATTAATTTCGATTTCATTTTTCACATTTAAATTTACTTCATTTAAAATTTTATTAAATTTAATTTCACGTTTCACATTTAAATTTACTACATTTACCATTTCGATTCACGTTTCAGATTTAAATGTACTTCATTTCATATTTCATTAATTTTGATTTCACCTTTCACATTTAAAATTCCATCATTTCACGTTTCATAACTTTTCTTTTAATGATTCACATTTAAATTTACTTCATTTCACATTTCATTACTGTTCATTTCACGTTTCACATTTAAATTTACTTCATTTCACTTTATTATTTTACTTATTTCATGTTTTGAATTTTGGTTGGCGTTTGCGGTTGGCGTTTGCGGTTGGCGTTTGCGGTTGGCGTTTGCGGTTGGCGTTTGCGGTTGGCGTTTGCGGTTGGCGTTTGCGGTTGGCGTTTGCGGTTGGCGTTTGCGGTTGGCGTTTGCGGTTGGCGTTTGCGGTTGGCGTTTGCGGTTGGCGTTTGCGGTTGGCGTTTGCGGTTGACGTTTCATTTCACATTTCATTACATTTCATATTTCATTTCTCGTTTCACATTTAAATTTACTTCATTTCACATTTCATTACCTTTCATTTCTCGTTTCACATTGAAATTTATTTCATTTCACATTCCATTATTTTTCATTTCATGTTTCACATTGAAATTTACTTCATTTCATGTTTCATTACATTTTATTTCTCGTTTCACATGTAATTTTACTTCATTTCACATTTCATTACTTTTCATTTCACGTTTCACATATAAATTTACTTCATTTCACTTTATTATTTTACTAACTTCATGTTTTGAATTTCGGTTGACGTTTTGTTTGACGTTTTTTTTGACGTTTTGGTTGACGTTTGACGTTTCGGTTGACGTTTCCTTTCATATTTGATTACATTTCATATTTCATTTCACGTTCCACATTTAAAGTTATTTCATTTTGCGTTTCATTCATTTTCATTTCACGTTTTACATTTAAATCTACTTCATTTCACATTTCATTTCTCGTTTCACATTTAAATTTAGTTCATTTCACATTTCATTTAACGTTTCACATTTAATTTTTCTTCATTTCACATTTCATTTAACGTTTCACATTTAATTTTTCTTCATTTCACATTTCATTAATTTTCATTTCACGTTTCACATTTAAATTTACTTCATTTCACATTTCTTTTAGCGTTTCACATTTAAATTTACTTTATTTCACATTTCATTTCTCGCTTCACATTTAAATCTACTACATTTCACATTTCATTTCATGTTTCGCATTTAAATTTAGTTCATTTCATATTTCATTTCACGTTTCACATTTAAATTTAATTCTTTTCACATTACATTTCATGTTTCACTTTTAAATTTACTTCATTTCACATTTCATTAATTTCGATTTCATTTTTCACATTTAAATTTACTTCATTTAAAATTTTATTAAATTTAATTTCACGTTTCACATTTAAATTTACTACATTTACCATTTCGATTCACGTTTCAGATTTAAATGTACTTCATTTCATATTTCATTAATTTTGATTTCACCTTTCACATTTAAAATTACATCATTTCACGTTTCATTACTTTTCTTTTAACGATTCACATTTAAATTTACTTCATTTCACGTTTCATTACTGTTCATTTCACGTTTCACATTTAAATTTACTTCATTTCACTTTATTATTTTACTTATTTCACGTTTTGAATTTTGGTTGACGTTTGCGGTTGACGTTTGCGGTTGGCGCTTGCGGTTGACGTTTGCGGTTGACGTTTCATTACATTTCATATTTCATTTCTCGTTTTACGTTTAAATTTATTTCATTTCACATTTCATTTCACGTTTCACATTTAAATTTAATTCTTTTCACATTTCATTTCAAGTTTCACATTTAAATTTACTTCATTTCATATTTCATTTCACGTTTCACTTTTAAATTTACTTCATTTCAAATTTTATTTCACGTTTCAGATTTTATTTTATTTCATTTCACATTTCATTTCGCGTTTCACATTTAAATTTACTTCATTTCACTTTATTATTTTACTTATTTCACGTTTTGAATTTTGGTTGACGTTTGCGGTTGACGTTTGCGGTTGGCGCTTGCGGTTGACGTTTGCGGTTGACGTTTCATTACATTTCATATTTCATTTCTCGTTTTACGTTTAAATTTATTTCATTTCACATTTCATTTCACGTTTCACATTTAAATTTACTTCATTTCATATTTCATTTCACGTTTCACATTTAAATTTACTTCATTTTACATTTCATTTCTCCTTTCACATTTAAATTTATTTCATTTCACATTTCATTACATTTCATTCCACATTTCACAGTTAAATTTACTTCACTTCACATTTCATTACATTTCATTTCACGTTTCACATTTAAATTTACTTCATTACATTTTATTACATTTCCTTTCGCGTTTCACATTTAAATTTATTTCATATCTCATTTTAAATTTAAATTTACTTCTTTTCACATTTCATTTCTCGTTTCACATTGAAATTTACTTCATTTCACATTTCATTACATTTCATTTCACGTTTCACATTGAAATTTACTTCATTTCCCGTTTCATTACATTTCATTTCTCGTTTCACGTTTAAATTTACTTAATTTCTCATTTCATTACTTTTCATTTCACATTTCACATATAAATTTATTTCATTTCACATTTCATTACTTTTGATTTCGCGTTTCACATTTAATTTTACTTCCTTTCTAGTTTCATTTCCCGTTTCACATTTAAATTTACTTCACCTTTCATTTCACGTTTCACATTTACATTTACTTCATTTCACATTTCATTACATTTCATTTCACGTTTCACATTTAAATTTACTTCATTTCTCATTTCATTTCCCGTTTCACATTTAAATTTACTTCATTTTATATTTCATTTCACGTTTCACATTTAAATTTAATTCATTTCACATGTCATTTCTTGTTTCACATTTTAATTTAATTCTTTTCACATTACATTTCATGTTTCACATTTAAATTTACTTCATTTCACATTTTATTAATTTCATTTTTCACATTTAAATTTTCTTCATTTCAAATTTTATTAAATTTAATTTCACGTTTCACATTTAAATTTACTACATTTACCATTTCGATTCACGTTTCAGATTTAAATGTACTTCATTTCATATTTCATTAATTTTGATTTCACCTTTCACATTTAAAATTACATCATTTCACGTTTCATTACTTTTCTTTTAATGATTCACATTTAAATTTACTTCATTTCACATTTCATTACTGTTCATTTCACGTTTCACATTTAAATTTACTTCATTTCACTTTATTATTTTACTTATTTCATGTTTTGAATTTTGGTTGGCGCTTGCGGTTGGCGCTTGCGGTTGGCGCTTGCGGTTGGCGCTTGCGGTTGGCGCTTGCGGTTGGCGCTTGCGGTTGGCGCTTGCGGTTGGCGCTTGCGGTTGGCGTTTCATTTCACATTTCATTACATTTCATATTTCATTTCTCGTTTCACATTTAAATTTACTTCATTTCACATTTCATTACCTTTCATTTCTCGTTTCACATTGAAATTTATTTCATTTCACATTCCATTATTTTTCATTTCATGTTTCATTACATTTTATTTCTCGTTTCACATTTAAAATTACTTCATTTCACATTTCATTGCTTTTCATTTCACGTTTCACATATAAATTTACTTCATTTCACATTTCATTTCACTTTTCACATTTAATTTTACTTCATTTCACATTTCATTACTTTTCATTTCGCGTTTCACATTTAAATTTACTTCATTTCACTTTATTATTTTACTAACTTCATGTTTTGAATTTCGGTTGACGTTTTGGTTGACATTTTGGTTGACGTTTGACGTTTCGGTTGACGTTTCCTTTCATATTTGATTACATTTCCTATTTCATTTCACGTTCCACATTTAAATTTATTTCATTTTGCGTTTCATTCATTTTCATTTCACGTTTTACATTTAAATCTACTTCATTTCACATTTCATATCACGTTTCACATTTAAATTTCCTTCAGTTCACATTTCATTACTTTTCATTTCAAATTTCACTTTTAAATTACCTTCCTTTCACGTTTCACATTTATTTCATTTCACTTTTCATTACATTTCATTTCTCATTTCAAATTTAAATTTACTTCATATCAAATTTCATTACTTTTCATTTCACTTTTCACATTTAAATTTACTTCATTTCCCGTTTGAAATTTAAATTTATTTCTTTTCACATTTCATTACATTTCCCTTTGCGTTTCACATATAAATTTATTTCGTTTCACGTTTCACATTTAAATTTACTTCATTTCACATTTCTTTCCTTATCATGTCACCTTTCACGTTTAATTTTACTTCATATCACATTTCATTACTTTTCATTTCACGTTTAGCATCTAAATTTACATCATTTCCCGTTTCATTACTTTTGATTTCGCGTTTCACGTTTAACTTTACTTCATTTCTCATTTCATTACTTTTCATTTCACATTTCAAATTTAAATTTAATTCTTTTCACATTTCCTTACATTTGATTTAACGTTAGAAATTTTAATTTACTTCCTTTCACATTTCTTTACTTTTCATTTTACGTTTCAAATTTAAATTTACTTCATTTCACATTTCTTTACTTTTTATTTCACGTTTCAGATTTAAATTTACTTCTTTTCACATTTCTTTAATTTTGATTTCACGATTCACATTTAAATTTACTTCATTTCACGTTTCATTACTTTAATGATTCACATTTAAATTTACTTAGTTTCTCATTTCATTTCCCGTTTCACATTTAAATTTACTTCATTTTATATTTCATTTCACGTTTCACATTTAAATTTAATTCATTTCACATGTCATTTCCCGTTTCACATTTTAATTTAATTCTTTTCACATTACATTTCATGTTTCACATTTAAATTTACTTCATTTCACATTTTATTAATTTCGATTTCATTTTTCATATTTAAATTTTCTTCATTTCAAATTTTATTAAATTTAATTTCACGTTTCACATTTAAATTTACTACATTTACCATTTCAATTCTCGTTTCAGATTTTAATGTACTTCATTTCATATTTCATTAATTTTGATTTCACCTTTCACATTTAAAATTACATCATTTCACGTTTCATTACTTTTCTTTTAATGATTCACATTTAAATTTACTTCATTTCACATTTCATTACTGTTCATTTCACGTTTCACATTTAAATTTACTTCATTTTACTTTATTATTTTACTTATTTCTTGTTTTGAATTTTGGTTGGCGTTTGCGGTTGGCGTTTTGGTTGACGTTTTGGTTGACGTTTGCGGTTGACGTTTCATTTCACATTTCATTACATTTCATATTTCATTTCTCGTTTCACATTTAAATTTACTTCATTTCACATTTCATTACCTTTCATTTCTCGTTTCACATTGAAATTTATTTCATTTCACATTCCATTATTTTTCATTTCATGTTTCACATTTAAGTTTACTTCATTTCATGTTTCATTACATTTTATTTCTCGTTTCACATTTAAAATTACTTCATTTCACATTTCATTGCTTTTCATTTCACGTTTCACATATAAATTTACTTCATTTCACATTTAATTTCACTTTTCACATTTAATTTTACTTCATTTCACATTTCATTACTTTTCATTTCGCGTTTCACATTTAAATTTGCTTCATTTCACTTTATTATTTTACTAACTTCATGTTTTGAATTTTGGTTGACGTTTTGGTTGACGTTTTGGTTGACGTTTGACGTTTCGGTTGACGTTTCCTTTCATATTTGATTACATTTCATATTTCATTTCACGTTCCACATTTAAATTTATTTCATTTTGCGTTTCATTCATTTTCATTTCACGTTTTACATTTAAATCTACTTCATTTCACATTTCATTTCTCGTTTCACATTTAAATTTCCTTCAGTTCACATTTCATTACTTTTCATTTCAAATTTCACTTTTAAATTACCTTCCTTTCACGTTTCACATTTATTTCATTTCACTTTTCATTACATTTCATTTCTCATTTCAAATTTAAATTTACTTCATTTCAAATTTCTTATTTTTTCATTTCACTTTTCACATTTAAATTTACTTCATTTCCCGTTTGAAATTTAAATTTATTTCTTTTCACATTTCATTACATTTCCCTTTGCGTTTCACATATAAATTTATTTCGTTTCACGTTTCACATTTAAATTTACTTCATTTCACATTTCTTTCCTTATCATGTCACCTTTCACGTTTAATTTTACTTCATTTCACATTTCTTTACTTTTCATTTCACGTTTCAGATTTAAATTTACTTCTTTTCACATTTCATTAATTTTGATTTCACGATTCACATTTAAATTTACTTCATTTCACGTTTCATTACTTTTAATGATTCACATTTAAATTTTAATTTACTTCCTTTCACATTTCGATTCACGTTTCAGATTTAAATTTAATTCATTTCACCTTTCATTAGTTTTCATTTCACGTTTCACATTTAAATTTACTTCATTACACATTTCATTTCATTTCACGTTTCACATTAAAATTTATTTCATTTCATATTTCATTACTTTTAATTTTCGTTTCAAATTTAAATTTACTTCATTTCACATTTCATTACTTTTCATTTAACGTATCTAATTTAATTTTACTTCCGTTCACATTTCATTTTTCACATTTAAATTTACTTCATTTCACATTTGATTAATTTTAAATTCACGTTTCACGTTTAAATTTACTTCATTTCACATTTCATTAATTTTGATTTCAGTTTTCACTTCAAAATTTACTTCATTTCACATTTCATTAGTTTTCATTTCACATTTCTCATTTAAATTTACATCAATTCACATTTCATTATTTTTCATTTCACGTTTCAAATTTAAATTAACTTCATTTCACATTTCATTACTTTTGATTTCACGTTTCACATTTAAATTTACTTCATTTCACATTTCATTTCATGTTTCACATTTAATTTTACTTCATTTCACATTTCATTACTTTTCATATTTCATTTCACTTTTCACATTTAAATTTACTTCATTTCACATTTCATTATATTTCATTTTACGTTTCACAATTAAATTTACTTCATTTCTCATTTCTTTTCACGTTTCACATTTAAATTTACTTCATTTCATTTTTCATTTCACGTTTCGCATTTAAATTTACTTCTTTTCACATTTCATTTCACGTATCGCATTTAAATTTATTTCTTTTCACATTTCATTTCATGTTTTGCATTTAAATTTACTACATTTCTCATTTCATTTCCCCTTTCACATTTAAATTTACTTCATTTCATATTTTATTTCATGTTTCACATTTAAATTTACTTCATTTCACATTTCATTTCACGTTTCTAATTTAAATTTACTTTATTTCACAGTACTTTTCATTACACGTTTCACATTTAAATTTACTTCTTTTCACATTTCATTTCAAGTTTCAAATTTAAATTTACTTCTTTTCAAATTTCATTACTTTTCATTCGACGTTTCACAGTTAAATTTACCTCATTTTGAATTTCATTGCTTTTCATTTCTCGTTTCACATTTAAATGTATTTCATTTCATATTTCATTGCTTTTCATTTCATGTTTCACATTTAAATTTCCTTCATTTCACATTTCATTAAATTTCATTTCTCGTTTCATTTTTAGAATTACTTCAATTCATATTTTATTTCACGTTTTACATTTAAATTAAATTCATTTCACATTTCATTTCACGTTTCACATTTAAATTTACTTCATTTCATATTTCATTTCACGTTTCACATTCAAATTTAATTCTTTTCACATTACATTTCATGTTTCACATTTAAATTTAGTTCATTTCACATTTCATTAATTTCGATTTCATTTTTCACATTTAAATTTTCTTCATTTCATATTTATAAAATTTAATTTCACGTTTCACATTTAAATTTACTACATTTACCATTTCGATTCACGTTTCAGATTTAAAAGTACTTCATTTCATATTTCATTAATTTTGATTTCACCTTTCACATTTAAAATTACATCATTTCACGTTTCATTACTTTTCTTTTAATGATTCACATTTAAATTTACTTCATTTCACATTTCATTACTGTTCATTTCACGTTTCACATTTTAATTTACTTCATTTCACTTTATTATTTTACTTATTTCATGTTTTGAATTTCGGTCGACGCTTGCGGTCGACGTTTCATTTCACATTTCATTACATTTCATATTTCATTTCTCGTTTCACAATTAAATTTACTTCATTTCACATTTCATTACCTTTCATTTCTCGTTTCACATTTAAATTTACTTCATTTCACATTCCATTATTTTTCATTTCATGTTTCATTACATTTTATTTCTCGTTTCACATTTAAAATTACTTCATTTCACATTTCATTGCTTTTCATTTCATGTTTCACTTTTAAATTTACTTCATTTCACATTTCATTTCACTTTTCACATTTAAATTTACTTCATTTCACTTTATTGTTTTACTAACTTCATGTTTTGAATTTCGTTTGACGTTTTGGTTGACGTTTTGGTTGACGTTTGACGTTTCGGTTGACGTTTCCTTTCATATTTCATTACATTTCATATTTCATTTCACCTTTCACATTTCATTTTACTTCATATCACATTTCATTACTTTTCATTTCACGTTTCACATCTAAATTTACTTCATTTCCCATTTCATTACATTTCAATTCTCGTTTCACGTTTAACTTTACTTCATTTCTCATTTCATTACTTTTCATTTCACATTTCACATTTAAATTTATTTTATTTCTTGTTTCAAATTAAATTTAAATTCATTTAACATTTCATTACTTTACATTTCAAGTTTCACATTTAAATTTACTTCATTTCACATTTCATTATATTTGATTTCGCGTTTCACATTTAATTTTACTTCTTTTCACATTTCATTTCACGTTTCGCATTTAAATTTACTTCATTTCACTTTTCATTACTTTTCATTACACGTTTCACTTTTAAATTTACTTCATTTAATAATTCATTACATTTCATTTCCCGTTTCACATTTAAATTTACTTCATTTCACATTTCATTTCACGTTTCACATTTAAATTTACTTCATTTCACATTTCATTACATTTTATTTCACGTTTCACATTTAATTTACTTCACTTCACATTTCATTTCACCTTTCACATTTAAATTTACTTCATTTCTCATTTCACTTCCCGTTTCACATATAAATTTACTACTTTTCACATTTCATTTCACGTTTCACATTTAAATTTACTTCATTTCACATTTCATTACTTTTCATTACTCGTTTCACTTTTAAATTTACTTCATTTAATAATTCATTACGTTTCATTTCTAGTTTCTCATTTAAATTTATTTCATATCTCATTTCATTTCCCGTTCCACATTTAAATTTACTTCATTTTATATTTCATTTTACATTTCACATTTAAATTTACTTCATTTCACATTTCATTTCACGTTTCACATATAATTTACTTCTTTTCACATTTCATTTCACGTTTCACATATAATTTACTTCTTTTCACATTTCATTTCACATTTCACATTTAAATTTACTTTTCACATTTCATTTCACGTTTCACTTTTAAATTTACTCCTTTTCACTCTTCATTTCACGTTTCACATTTAAATTTACTTCATTTCATATTTGATTTCACGTTTCACATATAAATTTACTTCATTTCACATTTCATTTCACGTTTCACATTGAAATTTATTTCGTTTTATATTTCATTTCACGTTTCACATATAAATTTACTTCGTTTCACATTTCATTACATATCATTTCATCTTTCACTTTTAAATTTACTTCATATCACATTTCTTTACATTTCAGACCATATTTCACATTGAAATTTTCTTCATTAAACATTTAATAACATTTAATTCCACGTTTAACATATATATTTATTTCATTTCACAATTCATTAATTTTCATTTCACGTTTCACATTTATATTTACTTCATTTCAAATTACATTTCACGTTTCACATTTAAATTTACTTCATTTCACATTTCATTTCACGTTTCACCTTGAAATTGTTTCATTTCACATTTCATTATTTTCATTTCGCATTTCACATTTAAATATACTTCAATTCACATTTCATTACTTTTGATTTTGCGTTTCACATTTTAATTTACTTCTTTTGACATTTCATTTCACGTTTCACATTTAAATTTACTTCATTTCACATTTCATTTCTCGTTTCACATTTAAATTTATTTCATATCTCATTTTAAATTTAAATTTACTTCTTTTGACATTTCATTTCACGTTTCACATATAAATTTACTTCATTTCACATTTCATTTCACTTTTCACATTTAATTTTACTTCATTTCAAATTTCATTACTTTTCATTTCGCGTTTCACATTTAAATTTACTTCATTTCACTTTATTATTTTACTAACTTCATGTTTTGAATTTCGGTTGACGTTTTGTTTGACATTTTGGTTGACGTTTGACGTTTCGGTTGACGTTTCCTTTCATATTTGATTACATTTCATATTTCATTTCAAGTTCCACATTTAAATTTCTTTCATTTTGCGTTTCATTCATTTTCATTTCACGTTTTACATTTAAATCTACTTCATTTCACATTTCATTTCTCGTTTCACATTTAAATTTCCTTCTGTTCACATTTCATTACTTTTCATTTCAAATTTCACTTTTAAATTACCTTCCTTTCACGTTTCACATTTATTTCATTTCACTTTTCATTACATTTCATTTCTCATTTCAAATTTAAATTTACTTCATTTCACATTTCTTTCCTTATCATGTCACCTTTCACGTTTAATTTTTCTTCATATCACATTTCATTACTTTTCATTTCACGTTTAGCATCTAAATTTACATCATTTCCCGTTTCATTACATTTCTATTCTCGTTTCACATTTAACTTTACTTCATTTCTCATTTCATTACTTTTCATTTCACATTTCAAATTTAAATTTAATTCTTTTCACATTTCCTTACATTTGATTTCACGTTTCAAATTTAAATTTACTTCATTTCACATTTCTTTACTTTTTATTTCACGTTTCAGATTTAAATTTACTTCTTTTCACATTTCATTAATTTTGATTTCACGATTCACATTTAAATTTACTTCATTTCACGTTTCATTACTTTAATGATTCACATTTAAATTTACTTAGTTTCTCATTTCATTTCACGTTTCACATTTAAATTTAATTCATTTCACCTTTCATTAGTTTTCATTTCACGTTTCACATTTAAATTTACTTCATTTCACATTTCATTAATTTTTATTTCACGTTTCACATTTAAATTTTCTTCATTACACATTTCATTTCACGTTTCACATTAAAATTTATTTCATTTCACATTTCATTACTTTAAATTTTCGTTTCAATTTTAAATTTACTTCATTTCACATTTCATTACTTTTCATTTAACGTTTCTAATTTAATTTTACTTCCGTTCACATTTCATTTTTCACATTTAAATTTACTTCATTTCACATTTGATTAATTTTGAATTCACGTTTCACGTTTAAATTTACTTCATTTCACATTTCATTAATTTTGATTTCACTTTTCACGTTTAAATTTACATCAATTCACATTTCATTAGTTTTCATTTCACGTTTCAAATTTAAATTAACTTCATTTAACATTTCATTACTTCTGATTTCACGTTTCACATTTAAATTTACTTCATTTCACATATCATTTCATGTTTCACATGTAAATTTACTTCATTTCACATTTCATTTCACGTTTCACATTTAATTTTACTTCATTTCACATTTCATTACTTTTCATATTTTATTTCAATTTTCACATTTAAATTTACTTCATTTAATAATTCATTACATTTCATTTCACGTTTCACATTTAAATTTACTTCATTTCATTTTTCATTTCACGTTTCGCATTTAAATTTACTTCTTTTCACATTTCATTTCACGTATCGCATTTAAATTTATTTCTTTTCACATTTCATTTCATGTTTCACATTTAAATTTACTACATTTCTCATTTCATTTCCCGTTTCAAACTTAAATTTACTTCATTTCCCATTTCATTTCACGTTTCTAATTTAAATTTATTTTATTTCACATTTAAATTTACTTTTCATTACACGTTTCACATTTAAATTTACTTCATTTAATAATTCATTACATTTCACTTCATGTTTCACATTTTAATTTACTTCATTTCACATTTCATTTCTCGTTTCACATTTAAATTTACTACTTTTCACATTTCATTTCTCGTTTTACTTTTAAATTTACTTCTTTTCACATTTCATTTCAAGTTTCAAATTTAAATTTACTTCATTTCAAATTTCATTACTTTTCATTCGACGTATCACAGTTAAATTTACCTCATTTTGAATTTCATTGCTTTTCATTTCTCGTTTCACATTTAAATGTATTTCATTTCATATTTCATTGCTTTTCATTTTTCGTTTCACATTTAAATTTACTTTATTTCACATTTCATTAAATTTCATTTCTCGTTTCATATTTAGATTTACTTCAATTCATATTTTATTTCACGTTTTACATTTAAATTTAATTCATTTCACATTTCATTTCACGTTTCACTTTTAAATTTACTTCATTTCATATTTCATTTCACGTTTCACATTTAAATTTAATTCTATACACGTTTCATTTCACGTTTCACATTTAAATTTAGTTCATTTCACATTTCATTTCACGTTTCACATCTAACTTTAGTTCATTTCACATTTCATTACTTATCATTTCAACTTTCACTTTTTAATTTACTTTATATTACATTTCATTACATTTCAGACCATATTTCACTTTGAAATTTTCTTCATTAAATATTTTATTAATACATTATTTATATTTTATAATTACATAATTAATATAATAATATTTAATTTAATCCACCTTTAACATATATATTTACTTCATTTCACATTTCATTACTTTTCATTTCACGTTTCACATTTAAATTTACTTCATTTCACATTTCTTTTAGCGTTTCACATTTAAATTTACTTTATTTCACATTTCATTTCTCGCATCACATTTAAATCTACTACATTTCACATTTCATTTCATGTTTCGCATTTAAATTTAGTTCATTTCATATTTCATTTCACGTTTCACATTTAAATTTAATTCTTTTCACATTACATTTCATGTTTCACTTTTAAATTTACTTCATTTCACATTTCATTAATTTCGATTTCATTTTTCACATTTAAATTTACTTCATTTAAAATTTTATTAAATTTAATTTCACGTTTCACATTTAAATTTACTACATTTACCATTTCGATTCACGTTTCAGATTTAAATGTACTTCATTTCATATTTCATTAATTTTGATTTCACCTTTCACATTTAAAATTACATCATTTCACGTTTCATTACTTTTCTTTTAATGATTCACATTTAAATTTACTTCATTTCACATTTCATTACTGTTCATTTCACGTTTCACATTTAAATTTACTTCATTTCACTTTATTATTTTACTTATTTCACGTTTTGAATTTTGGTTGACGTTTGCGGTTGACGTTTGCTGTTGACGTTTGCGGTTGGCGCTTGCGGTTGACGTTTGCGGTTGACGTTTCATTACATTTCATATTTCATTTCTCGTTTTACGTTTAAATTTATTTCATTTCATATTTCATTTCACGTTTCACATTTAAATTTAATTCTTTTCACATTTCATTTCAAGTTTCACATTTAAATTTACTTCATTTCATATTTCATTTCACGTTTCACATTTAAATTTACTTCATTTCATATTTTATTTCACGTTTCAGATTTTATTTTATTTCATTTCACATTTCATTTCGCGTTTCACATTTAAATTTACTTCATTTTACATTTCATTTCTCCTTTCACATTTAAATTTATTTCACTTCACATTTCATTACATTTCATTTCTCGTTTCACATTTAAATTTACTTCATTACATTTTATTACATTTCCTTTCGCGTTTCACATTTAAATTTATTTCATATCTCATTTTAAATTTAAATTTTCTTCTTTTCACATTTCATTTCTTGTTTCACATTGAAATTTACTTCATTTCACATTTCATTACATTTCATTTCACGTTTCACATTTAAATTTACTTCATTTCCCGTTTCATTACATTTCATTTCTCGTTTCACTTTTAAATTTACTTAATTTCTCATTTCATTACTTTTCATTTCACATTTCACATATAAATTTATTTCATTTCACATTTCATTACTTTTGATTTCGCGTTTCACATTTAATTTTACTTCCTTTCTAGTTTCATTTCCCGTTTCACATTTAAATTTACTTCACCTTTCATTTCACGTTTCACATTTACATTTACTTCATTTCACATTTCATTACATTTCATTTCACGTTTCACATTTAAATTTACTTCATTTCTCATTTCATTTCCCGTTTCACATTTAAATTTACTTCATTTTATATTTCATTTCACGTTTCACATTTAAATTTAATTCATTTCACATGTCATTTCTTGTTTCACATTTTAATTTAATTCTTTTCACATTACATTTCATGTTTCACATTTAAATTTACTTCAATTCAAATTTTATTAATTTCGATTTCATTTTTCACATTTAAATTTTCTTCATTTCAAATTTTATTAAATTTAATTTCACGTTTCACATTTAAATTTACTACATTTACCATTTCGATTCACGTTTCAGATTTAAATGTACTTCATTTCATATTTCATTAATTTTGATTTCACCTTTCACATTTAAAATTACATCATTTCACGTTTCATTACTTTTCTTTTAATGATTCACATTTAAATTTACTTCATTTCACATTTCATTACTGTTCATTTCGCGTTTCACATTTAAATTTGCTTCATTTCACTTTATTATTTTACTAACTTCATGTTTTGAATTTCGGTTGACGTTTTGGTTGACGTTTGACGTTTCGGTTGACGTTTCCTTTCATATTTGATTACATTTCATATTTCATTTCACGTTCCACATTTAAATTTATTTCATTTTGCGTTTCATTCATTTTCATTTCACGTCTTACATTTAAATCTACTTCATTTCACATTTCATATCACGTTTCACATTTAAATTTCCTTCAGTTCACATTTCATTACTTTTCATTTCAAATTTCACTTTTAAATTACCTTCCTTTCACGTTTCACATTTATTTCATTTCACTTTTCATTACATTTCATTTCTCATTTCAAATTTAAATTTACTTCATATCAAATTTCATTACTTTTCATTTCACTTTTCACATTTAAATTTACTTCATTTCACATTACATTTCACGTTTCACATTTAAATTTACTTCATTTCAAATTTCATTCCACGTTTCACTTTTAAATTTACTCTTTTTCACTTTTCATTTCACGTTTCACATTTGAATTTTCTTCATTTCATATTTCATTTCGCGTTTCACATATAAACATAATACTTTTCACATTTCATTTCACGTTTCACTTTTAAATTTACTTCATTTCACATTTCATTTCACGTTTCACATTTAAATTTATTTCGTTTCATATTTCATTTCACGTTTCACATATAAATTTACTTCGTTTCACATTTCATTTCACGTTTCACATTTAAATTTACTTTATTTCAAATTTCATTTCACGTTTCACATTTAAATTTACTTCATTTCACATTTCATTATTTTTGATTTCGCGTGTTTCACGTTTAAATTTACTTCATTTCATATTTCATTTCACGTTTTACATTCAAATTTACCTCATTTCCTATTTCATTTCACGTTTCACATTTAAATTGACTTCATTTCATATTTCATTTCACGTTTCACATTTAAATTTAGTACATTTCACATTTCATTTCACGTTTCACATTTAAATTTTGTTCATTTCACATTTCATTACATATCATTTCACCTTTCACATTTAAATTTAGTTCATATTACATTTCATTACATTTCAGACCATATTTCACATTGAAATTTTCTTCATTAAACATTTTATAACATTTAATTCCACGATTAACATATATATTTACTTCATTTCACATTTCATTACATTTGATTTCACGTTTCACATTTAAATTTACTTCATTTCACATTTCATTTCATGTTTCACATGTAAATTTAGTTCATTTCACATTTCATTTCACGTTTCACATTTAATTTTACTTCATTTCACATTTCATTTCACGTTTCAAATTTAATTTTACTTCATTTCACATTTCATTACTTTTCCTTTCACGTTTCACATTTAAATTTTCTTCATTTCACATTTCATTTAGCGTTTCACATTTAAATATACTTCATTTCACATTTCATTACTTTTCCTTTCACGTTTCACATTTAAATTTACTTCATTTCTGATTTCAAATTTAAAATTACTTCATTTTACATTTCATTATATTTCCCTTCGCGTTTCACATATAAATTTATTTCGTTTCTCATTTCAAATTTAAATTTAATTCATTTAACATTTCATTACTTTACATTTCACGTTTCACATTTAAATTTACTTCTTTTAAAACTTCATTTCTTATCATTTCACGTTTCACATTTAAATTTACTTCATTTCCCGTTTCATTACATTTCATTTCTCGTTTCACGTTTAAATTTTCTTAATTTCTCATTTCATTACTTTTCATTTCACGTTTCACATATAAATTTATTTCATTTCACATTTCATTACTTTTGATTTCGCGTTTCACATTTTATTTTACTTCATTTCTAGTTTCATTTCCCGTTTCACATTTCAATTTACTTCACATTTCATTTCACGTTTCACATTTACATTTACTTCATTTCACATTTCAGTACATTTCATTTCACGTTTCACATTTAAGTTTACTTCATTTCTCATTTCATTTCACGTTTCACATTTAAATTTACTTCATTTCATATTTCATTTCACGTTTCACATTTAAATTTAATTCATTTCACATTTCTTTTCTTGTTTCACATTTTAATTTAATTCTTTTCACATTACAGTTCATGTTTCACATTTAAATTTACTTCATTTCACATTTTATTAATTTCGATTTCATTTTTCACATTTAAATTTTCTTCATTTCAAATTTTATTAAATTTAATTTCGCGTTTCACATTTAAATTTACTACATTTATCTTTTCGATTCACGTTTCTGATTTAAAAGTACTTCATTTCATATTTCATTAATTTTGATTTCACCTTTCACATTTAAAATTACATCATTTCACGTTTCATTACTTTTTTTTTAATGATTCACATTTAAATTTACTTCATTTCACATTTCATTACTGTTCATTTCACGTTTCACATTTAAATTTACTTCATTTCACTTTATTATTTTACTTATTTCATGTTTTGAATTTTGGTTGGCGCTTGCGGTTGGCGCTTGCGGTTGGCGCTTGCGGTTGGCGTTTGCGGTTGGCGTTTGCGGTTGGCGTTTGCGGTTGGCGTTTGCGGTTGGCGTTTGCGGTTGGCGTTTGCGGTTGACTTTTCATTTCACATTTCATTACATTTCATATTTCATATCTCGTTTCACATTTAAATTTACTTCATTTCACATTCCATTATTTTTCATTTCATGTTTCACATTTAAAATTACTTCATTTCACATTTCATTGCTTTTCATTTCATGTTTCACATATAAATTTACTTCATTTCACATTTCATTTCGCGTTTCACATTTAAATTTAATTCATTTCACTTTATTATTTTACTAACTTCATGTTTTGAATTTCGGTTGACGTTTCGGTTGACGTTTCGGTTGACGTTTGACATTTCGGTTGACGTTTCCTTTCATATTTGATTACATTTCATATTTCACGTTCCACATTTAAATTTCTTTCATTTTGCGTTTCATTCATTTTCATTTCACGTTTTACATTTAAATCTACTTCATTTCACATTTCATTTCTCGTTTCACATTTAAATTTCCTTCAGTTCACATTTCATTACTTTTCATTTCAAATTTCACTTTTAAATTACCTTCCTTTCACGTTTCACATTTATTTCATTTCACTTTTCATTACATTTCATTTCTCATTTCAAATTTAAATTTACTTCATTTCAAATTTCATTACTTTTCATTTCTCTTTTCACATTTAAATTTACTTCATTTCCCGTTTGAAATTTAAATTTATTTCTTTTCACATTTCATTACATTTCCCTTCGCGTTTCACATATAAATTTATTTCGTTTCACGTTTCACATTTAAATTTACTTCATTTCACATTTCATTACTTTTCATTTCACGTTTAGCATCTAAATTTACATCATTTCCCGTTTCATTACATTTCAATTCTCATTTCACGTTTAACTTTACTTCATTTCTCATTTCATTACTTTTCATTTCACATTTCAAATTTAAATTTAATTCTTTTCACATTTCCTTACGTTTGATTTAACGTTACAAATTTTAATTTACTTCCTTTCACATTTCTTTACTTTTCATTTTACGTTTCAAATTTAAATTTACTTCATTTCACATTTCATTTCACGTTTCACTTTTAAATTTACTCCTTTTCACTTTTCATTTCACGTTTCACATTTAAATTTTCTTCATTTCATATTTCATTTCACGATTCACATATAAACTTAATTCTTTTCACATTTCATTTCACGTTTCACTTTTAATTTTACTTCATTTCACATTTCATTTCACGTTTCACATTTAAATTTATTTCGTTTCATATTTCATTTCACGTTTCACATTTAAATTTACTTCGTTTCTCATTTCATTTCACGTTTCAGATATGAATTTACTTCATTTCACATTTCATTTCACGTTTCACATTTAAATTTACTTCGTTTCACATTTCATTATTTTTGATTTCGCGTGTTTCACATTTAAATTTACTTCATTTCATATTTCATTTCACGTTTCACATTCAAATTTAATTCATTTCATATTTCATTTCACGTTTAACATTTAAATTTAGTACATTTCACATTTCATTTCACGTTTCACATTTAAATTTAGTTCATTTCACTTTATTATTTTACTAACTTCATGTTTTGAATTTCGGTTGACGTTTCGGTTGGCGTTTGCGGTTGACTTTTTGGTTGACGTTTGAAGTTTCAGTTGACGTTTCATTTCACATTTCATTACATTTCATATTTCATATCTCGTTTCACATTTAAATTTACTTCATTTCACATTTCATTACCTTTCATTTCTCGTTTCACATTAAAATTTACTTCATTTCACATTCCATTATTTTTCATTTCATGTTTCACATTTAAAATTACTTCATTTCACATTTCATTACATTTCATTTCACGTTTCACATTTAAATTTACTTCGTTTCACATTTCATTATTTTTGATTTCGCGTGTTTCACATTTAAATTTACTTCATTTCATTTTTCATTTCACGTTTCACATTCAAATTTAATTCATTTCATATTTCATTTCACGTTTCACATTCAAATTTAATTCATTTCATATTTCATTTCACCTTTCACATTTAATTTTACTTCATATCACATTTCATTACTTTTCATTTCACGTTTCACATCTAAATTTACTTCATTTCCCGTTTCATTACATTTCAATTATCGTTTCACGTTTAACTTTACTTCATTTCTCACTTCATTACTTTACATTTCACGTTTCACATTTAAATTTACTTCATTTCACATTTCATTATATTTGATTTCGCGTGTTTCACATTTAAATTTACTTCTTTTCACATTTCATTTCACGTTTCGCATTTAAATTTACATCATTTCACATTTCATTCCATTTTATTTCACATTTCACATTTGATTTACTTCATTTCACATTTCATTTCACCTTTCACATTTAAATTTACGTCCTTTCACATTTCATTTCACGTTTCACATTTAAATTTACGTCCTTTCACATTTCATTTCACGTTTCACATTTAAATTTACTTCATTTCACATTTCATTATTTTTAATTTCGCGTGTTTCACATTTAAATTTACTTCATTTCACATTTCATTTCACGTTTCGCATTTAAATTTACTTCATTTCACATTTCATTACTTTTCATTACACGTTTCACTTTTAAACTTACTTCATTTAATAATTCATTACATTTCATTTCTAGTTTCACATTTAAATTTACTTCATTTCTCATTTCATTTCACGTTTCACATATAATTTTCTTCCTTTCTAGTTTCATTTCACATTTTACATTTATATTTAATTTTCATATTTCATTTCACTTTTTACATTTAAATTTACTTCATTTCACATTTCATTTCACGTTTCACTTTTAAATTTACTCCTTTTCACTTTTCATTTCACGTTTCACATTCAAATTTAATTCATTTCATATTTCATTTCACGTTTCACATTTAAATTTAGTACATTTCACATTTCATTTCACGTTTCACATTTAAATTTAGTACATTTCACATTTCATTTCACGTTTCACATTTAAATTTTGTTCATTTCACATTTCATTACCTATCATTTCACCTTTCACATTTAAATTTAGTTCATATCACATTTCATTACATTTCAGACCATATTTCACATTGAAATTTTCTTCATTAAACATTTTATAACATTTAATTCCACGATTAACATATATATTTACTTAATTTCACATTTCATTACTTTTGATTTCACGTTTCACTTTTAAATTTACTTCATTTCACATTTCATTTCATGTTTCACATGTAAATTTAGTTCATTTCACATTTCATTTCACGTTTCACATTTAATTTTACTTCATTTCACATTTCATTACTTTTCCTTTCACATTTCACATTTAAATTTTCTTCATTTCACATTTCATTTAGCGTTTCACATTTAAATATACTTCATTTCACATTTCATTACTTTTCCTTTCACGTTTCACATTTAAGTTTACTTCATTTCAGATTTCATTGCTTTTCATTTCACGTTTCACATTTAAATTTACTTCATTTCCCGTTTCATTACATTTCATTTTTCGTTTCACGTTCAAATTTTCTTAATTTCTCATTTCATTACTTTTCATTTCACATTTCACATATAAATTTATTTCATTTCACATTTCATTACTTTTGATTTCGCGTTTCACATTTAATTTTACTTGATGTCTAGTTTCGTTTCCCGTTTCACATTTAAATTTACTTCACATTTCATTTCACGTTTCACATCTAACTTTAGTTCATTTCACATTTCATTACTTATCATTTCAACTTTCACTTTTTAATTTACTTTATATTACATTTCATTACATTTCAGACCATATTTCACTTTGAAATTTTCTTCATTAAATATTTTATTAATACATTATTAATATTTTATAATTACATAATTAATATAATAATATTTAATTAAATCCACCTTTAACATATATATTTACTTCATTTCACATTTCATTACTGTTCATTTCGCGTTTCACATTTAAATTTACTTCATTTAACATTTCTTTTAGCGTTTCACATTTAAATTTACTTTATTTCACATTTCATTTCTTGCTTCACATTTAAATCTACTACATTTCACATTTCATTTCATGTTTCGCATTTAAATTTAGTTCATTTCATATTTCATTTCACGTTTCACATTTAAATTTAATTCTTTTCACATTACATTTCATGTTTCACTTTTAAATTTACTTCATTTCACATTTCATTAATTTCGATTTCATTTTTCACATTTAAATTTACTTCATTTAAAATTTTATTAAATTTAATTTCACGTTTCACATTTAAATTTACTACATTTACCATTTCGATTCACGTTTCAGATTTAAATGTACTTCATTTCATATTTCATTAATTTTGATTTCACCTTTCACATTTAAAATTACATCATTTCACGTTTCATTACTTTTCTTTTAATGATTCACATTTAAATTTACTTCATTTCACATTTCATTACTGTTCATTTCACGTTTCACATTTAAATTTACTTCATTTCACTTTATTATTTTACTTATTTCACGTTTTGAATTTTTTGTTGACGTTTGCGGTTGACGTTTGCGGTTGGCGCTTGCGGTTGACGTTTGCGGTTGACGTTTCATTACATTTCATATTTCATTTCTCGTTTTACGTTTAAATTTATTTCATTTCACATTTCATTTCACGTTTCACATTTAAATTTAATTCTTTTCACATTTCATTTCAAGTTTCACATTTAAATTTACTTCATTTCATATTTCATTTCACGTTTCACATTTAAATTTACTTCTTTTTACATTTCATTTCTCCTTTCACATTTAAATTTATTTCATTTCACATTTCATTACATTTCATTCCACATTTCACAGTTAAATTTACTTCAATTCACATTTCATTACATTTCATTTCTCGTTTCACATTTAAATTTACTTCATTACATTTTATTACATTTCCTTTCGCGTTTCACATTTAAATTTATTTCATATCTCATTTTAAATTTAAATTTACTTCTTTTCACATTTCATTTCTCGTTTCACATTGAAATTTACTTCATTTCACATTTCATTACATTTCATTTCACGTTTCACATTGAAATTTACTTCATTTCCCGTTTCATTACATTTCATTTCTCGTTTCACGTTTAAATTTTCTTAATTTCTCATTTCATTACTTTTCATTTCACATTTCACATATAAATTTATTTCATTTCACATTTCATTACTTTTGATTTCGCGTTTCACATTTTATTTTACTTCATTTCTAGTTTCATTTCCCGTTTCACATTTCAATTTACTTCACATTTCATTTCACGTTTCACATTTACATTTACTTCATTTCACATTTCAGTACATTTCATTTCACGTTTCACATTTAAGTTTACTTCATTTCTCATTTCATTTCACGTTTCACATTTAAATTTACTTCATTTCATATTTCATTTCACGTTTCACATTTAAATTTAATTCATTTCACATTTCTTTTCTTGTTTCACATTTTAATTTAATTCTTTTCACATTACAGTTCATGTTTCACATTTAAATTTACTTCATTTCACATTTTATTAATTTCGATTTCATTTTTCACATTTAAATTTTCTTCATTTCAAATTTTATTAAATTTAATTTCGCGTTTCACATTTAAATTTACTACATTTATCTTTTCGATTCACGTTTCTGATTTAAAAGTACTTCATTTCATATTTCATTAATTTTGATTTCACCTTTCACATTTAAAATTACATCATTTCACGTTTCATTACTTTTTTTTTAATGATTCACATTTAAATTTACTTCATTTCACATTTCATTACTGTTCATTTCACGTTTCACATTTAAATTTACTTCATTTCACTTTATTATTTTACTTATTTCATGTTTTGAATTTTGGTTGGCGCTTGCGGTTGGCGCTTGCGGTTGGCGTTTGCGGGTGACGTTTGCGGTTGACGTTTTTGTTGACGTTTGCGGTTGACTTTTCATTTCACATTTCATTACATTTTATATTTCATATCTCGTTTCACATTTAAATTTACTTCATTTCACATTCCATTATTTTTCATTTCATGTTTCACATTTAAAATTACTTCATTTCACATTTCATTGCTTTTCATTTCATGTTTCACATATAAATTTACTTCATTTCACATTTCATTTCGCGTTTCACATTTAAATTTAATTCATTTCACTTTATTATTTTACTAACTTCATGTTTTGAATTTCGGTTGACGTTTCGGTTGACGTTTCGGTTGACGTTTGACATTTCGGTTGACGTTTCCTTTCATATTTGATTACATTTCATATTTCACGTTCCACATTTAAATTTCTTTCATTTTGCGTTTCATTCATTTTCATTTCACGTTTTACATTTAAATCTACTTCATTTCACATTTCATTTCTCGTTTCACATTTAAATTTCCTTCAGTTCACATTTCATTACTTTTCATTTCAAATTTCACTTTTAAATTACCTTCCTTTCACGTTTCACATTTATTTCATTTCACTTTTCATTACATTTCATTTCTCATTTCAAATTTAAATTTACTTCATTTCAAATTTCATTACTTTTCATTTCTCTTTTCACATTTAAATTTACTTCATTTCCCGTTTGAAATTTAAATTTATTTCTTTTCACATTTCATTACATTTCCCTTCGCGTTTCACATATAAATTTATTTCGTTTCACGTTTCACATTTAAATTTACTTCATTTCACATTTCATTACTTTTCATTTCACGTTTAGCATCTAAATTTACATCATTTCCCGTTTCATTACATTTCAATTCTCATTTCACGTTTAACTTTACTTCATTTCTCATTTCATTACTTTTCATTTCACATTTCAAATTTAAATTTAATTCTTTTCACATTTCCTTACGTTTGATTTAACATTACAAATTTTAATTTACTTCCTTTCACATTTCTTTACTTTTCATTTTACGTTTCAAATTTAAATTTACTTCATTTCACATTTCATTTCACGTTTCACTTTTAAATTTACTCCTTTTCACTTTTCATTTCACGTTTCACATTTAAATTTTCTTCATTTCATATTTCATTTCACGTTTCACATATAAACTTAATTCTTTTCACATTTCATTTCACGTTTCACTTTTAATTTTACTTCATTTCACATTTCATTTCACGTTTCACATTTAAATTTATTTCGTTTCATATTTCATTTCAAGTTTCACATTTAAATTTACTTCGTTTCACATTTCATTATTTTTGATTTCGAGTGTTTCACATTTAAATTTACTTCATTTCACATTTCATTTCACGTTTCACATTTAAATTTTGTTCATTTCACATTTCATTACCTATCATTTCACCTTTCACATTTAAATTTAGTTCATATCACATTTCATTACATTTCAGACCATATTTCACTTTGAAATTTTCTTCATTAAACATTTTATAACATTTAATTCCACGATTAACATATATATTTACTTAATTTCACATATCATTACTTTTGATTTCACGTTTCACATTTAAATTTACTTCATTTCATATTTCATTTCACGTTTCACATTTAATTTTACTTCATTTCACATTTCATTTCACATTTCACATTTAAATATACTTCATTTCACATTTCATTATATTTCCCTTCGCGTTTCACATATAAATTTATTTCGTTTCTCATTTCAAATTTAAATTTAATTCATTTCACATTTCATTACTTTACATTTCACGTTTCACATTTAAATTTACTTCATTTCCCGTTTCATTACATTTCATTTCTTGTTTCACGTTTAAATTTACTTAATTTCTCATTTCATTACTTTTCATTTCACATTTCACATATAAATTTATTTCATTTCACATTTCATTACTTTTGATTTCGCGTTTCACATTTAATTTTACTTCATTTCTAGTTTCATTTCCCGTTTCACATTTAAATTTACTTCACATTTCATTTCACGTTTCACATTTACATTTACTTCATTTCACATTTCATTACATTTCATTTCACATTTCACATTTAAATTTACTTCATTTTATATTTCATTTCACGTTTCACATTTAAATTTAATTCTTTTCACATTACATTTCATGTTTCACATTTAAATTTTCTTCATTTCAAATTTTATTTAATTTAATTTCAATTTTCACATTTAAATTTACTACATTTACCATTTCGATTCACGTTTCAGATTTAAATGTACTTCATTTCATATTTCATTAATTTTGATTTCGCCTTTCACATTTAAAATTACATCATTTCACGTTTCATTACTTTTCTTTTAATGATTCACATTTAAATTTACTTCATTTCACATTTCATTACTGTTCATTTCAAGTTTCACATTTAAATTTACTTCATTTCACTTTATTATTTTACTTATTTCATGTTTTGAATTTTGGTTGACGTTTCGGTTGGCGTTTGCGGTTGGCGTTTGCGGTTGACGTTTTGGTTGACGTTTGCGGTTGACATTTTGGTTGACGTTTGCGGTTGACGTTTCATTTCACATTTCATTACATTTCATATTTCATATCTCGTTTCACATTTAAATTTACTTCATTTCACATTTCATTACCTTTCATTTCTCGTTTCACATTTAAAATTACTTCATTTCACATTCCATTATTTTTCATTTCATGTTTCACATTTAAATTTACTTCATTTCCCGTTTCATTACATTTCATTTTTCGTTTCACATTTAAAATTACTTCATTTCACATTTCATTGCTTTTCATTTCACGTTTCAAATATAAATTTACTTCATTTCACATTTCATTTCACTGTTCACATATAAATTTACTTCATTTCACATTTCATTACTTTTCATTTCGCGTTTCACATTTAAATTTACTTCATTTCACTTTATTATTTTACTAACTTCATGTTTTGAATTTCGGTTGACGTTTTGGTTGACGTTTTGGTTGACGTTTTGGTTGACGTTTTGGTTGACGTTTTGGTTGACGTTTTGGTTGACGTTTTGGTTGACGTTTTGGTTGACGTTTTGGTTGACGTTTTGGTTGACGTTTTGGTTGACGTTTTGGTTGACGTTTTGGTTGACGTTTTGGTTGACGTTTTGGTTGGAGTTTGACGTTTCGGTTGACGTTTCCTTTCATATTTGATTACATTTCATATTTCACGTTCCACATTTAAATTTCTTTCATTTTGCGTTTCATTCATTTTCATTTCACGTTTTTCATTTAAATCTACTTCATTTCACATTTCATTTCTCGTTTCACATTTAAATTTCCTTCAGTTCACATTTCATTACTTTTCATTTCAAATTTCACTTTTAAATTACCTTCCTTTCACGTTTCACATTTATTTCATTTCACTTTTCATTACATTTCATTTCTCATTTCAAATTTAAATTTACTTCATTTCACATTTCTTTACTTCATTTCACGTTTCAGATTTAAATTTACTTCTTTTCACATTTCATTAATTTTGATTTCACGATTCACATTTAAATTTATTTCATTTCACATTTCATTACTTTTAATGATTCACATTTAAATTTACTTCGTTTCACATTTCGATTCACGTTTCAGATTTAAATTTAATTCATTTCACCTTTCATTAGTTTTCATTTCACGTTTCACATTTAAATTTACTTCATTTCACATTTCATTAATTTTTATTACACGTTTCACATTTAAATTTACTTCATTACACATTTCATTTCATTTCACGTTTCACATTAAAATTTATTTCATTTCACATTTCATTACTTTTAATTTTCGTTTCAAATTTAAATTTACTTCATTTCACATTTCTTTACTTTTCATTTAATGTTTCTAATTTAATTTTACTTCCGTTCACATTTCATTTTTCACATTTAAATTTACTTCATTTCACATTTCATTAATTTTGATTTCACTTTTCACTTCAAAATTTACATCAATTCACATTTCATTAGTTTTCATTTCACGTTTCACATTTAATTTTACTTCATTTCTCATTTCATTACTTTTCATATTTCATTTTACGTTTCACATTTAAATTTACTTCTTTTCTCACTTCTTTTCACGTTTCACATTTAAATCTACTTCATTTCATTTTTCATTTCACGTTTCGCATTTAAATTTACTTCATTTCACATTTCATTACTTTTCATTACTCGTTTCACTTTTAAATTTACTTCATTTAATAATTCATTACATTTCATTTCTAGTTTCACATTTAAATTTATTTCATTTTATATTTCATTTTACGTTTCACATTTAAATTTACTTCCTTCTCACTTTTCATTTCACGTTTCACATATAATTTACTTCCTTCTCACTTTTCATTTCACATTTCACATTTAAATTTACTTCATTTCAAACTTTATTTCACGTTTTACATTTAAATTTACTTCTTTTCACATTTCATTTCACGTTTTACATTTAAATTTAATTCGTTTCACATTTCCTTTCACGTCTCTCATTTAAATATACTTCATTTCACATTTCATTTCACGTTTCACATTTAATTTTACTTCATTTCACAGTCCTTTACTTTTAAATTTTCTTTTCACATTTAGATTTTCTTCATTTTAAATATCATTACTTTTCATTTCTCATTTCACATTTAAAATTACTCTATTTTACATTTCATTAATTTTCATTCCACATCTCTCATTTAAATATACTTCATTTCACATTTCATTACATTTCATTTCTCATTTCACATTTAAATTTACTTCATTTCACATTTCATTTCTTTTCATTTCTTGTTTCACATTTAAATTTATTTCATTTCATATTTAATTGATTTCCATTTCTCGTTTCACATTTAAATGTATTTCATTTCACATTTCATTACATTTCATTTCTCGTTTCACATTTAAAATTACATCATTTCACATTTCATTACTTTTCCTTTCCCTTTTCACAGTTAAATTTCCTTCATTTCCCATTTCATTACTTTTCATTTCACGTTTCACATTTGAATTTACTTCATTTCACATTTCATTACATTTCATTTCACGTTTCACATTTAAATTTACTTCCTTTCTCATTTCATTGCTTTACATTTCTCGTTTCACATTTAAATTTACTTCATTTCAAATTACATTTCACGTTTCACATTTAAGTTTACTTCATTTCACATTTCATTTCACGTTTCACATTTAATTTTACTTCATTTCACGTTTCACATTTAAATTTACTTCTTTTCACATTTCATTTCACGTTTCACATTTAAATTTACTTCATTTCAAATTTCATTTCACGTTTTACATTTAAATTTACTTCTTTTCACATTTCATTTCACATTTCACATTTAGTTTACTTCATTTCACATTTCATTTCATGTTTCACATTTAAACTTAATTTGTTTCACATTTCATTTCAAGTTTCACATATAAATTTAATTCATTTCACATTTCATTTCACGTTTCACGTTTAAATTTACTTCTTTTCACATTTCATTTCACGTTTCACGTTTAAATTTACTTCTTTTCACATTTCATTTCACGTTTCACGTTTAAATTTACTTCTTTTCACATTTCATTTCACGTTTCACGTTTAAATTTACTTCTTTTCACATTTCATTTCACGTTTCACGTTTAAATTTACTTCTTTTCACATTTCATTTCACGTTTCACATTTAAATTTATTTATTCCACATTTCATTTCACGTTTCACATTTAAATATTTTTCTTTCCACATTTCATTTCATTTTTCACATTTAAATTTAGTGCATTTCACATTTCATTTCACGTTTCACATATGAATTTATTTCATTTCTCGTTTCACATTTAAATTACTTCATTTCACATTTCATTACATATCATTTCACCTTTCACATTTAAATTTACTTTGTATTACATTTCATTACATTTCAGACCATACTTCACATTCAAAAAATTATTTTCTTCATTAATCATTTTATAACATTTAATTCCACGTTTAACATATATATTTACTTCATTTCACATTTCATTAATTTTCATTTCACGTTTCACATTTAAGAATACTTCATTTCACATTTCATTTCTCGTTTCACATGTAAATTTTGTTCATTTCACATTTCATTTCACGTTTCACATTTAATTTTAATTCATTTCAGATTCCATTACTTTTAAATTTTCTTTTCACATTAAAATTTTCTTTATTTCACATTTCATTACTTTTCACTTCTCATTTCACATTTTAAAATACTCCATTTTTTATTTCATTAATTTTCATTCCACGTTTCACATTTAAATTTACTTCATTACGCATTACATTTCAAGTTTCACATTTAAATTTACTTCATTTCACATTTCATTACGTTTCAGTTCTCGTTTCACATTTAAATTTATTTCCTTTCGCGTTTCACATTTAAATTTACTTCATTTCACATTTCATTACGTTTCAGATCTCGTTTCACATTTAAATTTACTTCATTTCGCATTTCATTGCTTTTCATTTCTCGTTTCACATTTAAATGTATTTCATTTCACATTTCATTACATTTCATTTCATGTTTCACATTTAAAATTACTTCATTTCACACTTCATTACTTTTCCTTTCCCGTTTAACACTTAAATTTCTTTCAGTTCACATTTCATTACTTTTCATTTCACGTTTCACATTTGAATTTACTTCATTTCACATTTCATTTCATTTCATTTCACGTTTCACATTTAAATTTACTTCATTACATTTCATTACATTTCCTTTCGCGTTTCACATTTAAATTTATTTCATATCTCGTTTTAAATTTAAATTTACTTCATTTCACATTTCATTTCTCTTTTCACATTTAAATCTACTTCATTTCACATTTCATTACAATTCATTTATCGTTTCACATTTAAATTTACTTCATTTCACATTTCATTTCACGTTTCACATTTAAATTTACTTCATTTCACTTTATTATTTTACTTATTTCATGTTTTGAATTTCGGTTGACGTTTCGGTAGACGTTTCGGTTGACGTTTTACTTTTCGGTTGACGTTTCATTTCACATTTCATTACATTTCATATTTCATTTCTCGTTTCACACTTTAATTTACTTCATTTCACATTTCATTACCTTTCATTTCTCGTTTCACATTTAAATTTACTTCATTTCACATTCCATTATTTTTCATTTCATGTTTCACATTTAAATTTACTTCATTTCATATTTCATTTCACTTTTTACAATTAAATTTAATTCATTTCACATTTCATTTCACGTTTCACTTTTAAATTTACTCCTTTTCACATTTCATTTCACGTTTCACATTTAAATTTACTTCATTTCATATTTCATTTCATGTTTTACATTTAAATTTAATTTATTTCACATTTCATTTCACGTTTCACTTTTAAATTTACTCCTTTTCACATTTCATTTCACGTTTCACATTTAAATTTACTTCATTTCACATTATTATTTTACTTATTTCATGTTTTGAATTTCGGTTGATGTTTCGGTAGACGTTTCGGTTGACGTTTGACTTTTCGGTTGACGTTTGACTTTTCGGTTGACGTTTGACTTTTCGGTTGACGTTTGACTTTTCGGTTGACGTTTCATTTCACATTTCATTACATTTCATATTTCATTTCACGTTTCACATATAATTTACTTCATTTCACATTTCATTACCTTTCATTTCACGTTTCACATATAAATTTAATTCGTTTCACATTCCATTATTTTTCATTTCATGTTTCACATTTAAATTTACTTCATTTCATATTTCATTTCACGTTTTACAATTAAATTTAATTCATTTCACATTTCATTTCACGTTTCACTTTTCAATTTACTTCTTTTCACATTTCATTTCACGTTTCACTTTTCAATTTACTTAATTTCATATTTCATTTCACGTTTCACATTTAAATTCACTTAATTTCATATTTCATTTCAAGTTTCACATTTAAATTCACTTAATTTCATATTTCATTTCACGTTTTACATTTAAATTTAATTCATTTCACATTTCATTTCACGTTTCACTTTTAAATTTACTCCTCACATTTCATGTCACGTTTCACATTTAAATTTACTATATTTCACATTTCATTTTACGTTTCACATATAATTTACTTCTTTTCACATTTCATTTCACGTTTCACATATAAATTCTATTCGTTTCACATTTCATTTCACGTTTCACATTTAAATTTACTTCATATCATATTTCATCTCACGTTTCACTTCTAAATTTCTTTCATATCACATTTCATTACTTTTCATTTCACGTTTCACATTTAAATTTACTTCATTTCACATTCAATTACTTTTAAATTTTCTTTTCCCTTTAAATTTACTTCATTTCACGTTTTATTGTATTTCATTTCAAGTTTCACATTTAAATTTACTTCATTTCACATTTCATTACTTTTCATTTCACGTTTCACATTTAAATTTACTTCATTTAACATTTCATTACATTTCATTTCATGTTTTACATTTAAATTTACTTCATTTCACATTTCATTACTTTTCATTTCACGTTTCACATTTAAATTTACTTCATTTAACATTTCATTACATTTCATTTCATGTTTTACATTTAAATTTACTTCAATTCACATTTCATTTCACGTTTCACAATTAAATTTACTTCATTTCACAATTCATTTTTGACATTTAAATTTACTTCATTTCACATTTAATTAATTTTGAATTCACGTTTCACATTTAAATTTACTTCATTCCACATTTCATTAGTTTTCATTTCACGTTTTTGATTTAAATTTACTTCATTTCACATTTCATTACTTTTCTTTTTTCGTTTCAAATTTAAATTTACTTAATTTCACATTTCATTACTTTTAATTTCATGTTTCAGATTTAAGTTTACTTCATTTCACATTTCATTACATTTCATTTCACATTTCACATTAAAATTTACTTCATTTAACATTTCATTTCACGTTTCACATTTAAATTTACTTCTTTTCATATTTCATTACTTTTGATTTCACGTTCAAGTTTTAAATTTACTTCATTTCACATTTCATTACTTTTCAGTTCACGTTTCACATTTAAATTTATTTCATTTCACATTTAATTAATTTTGATTTCACGTTTCACATTTAAATTTACTTCATTTCACATTTTGATTCACGTTTCAGATTTAAATTTACTTCTTTTCACATTTCATTAGTTTTCATTTCACGTTTTACATTTAAATTTACTTCATTTCACATTACATTACATTTAATTTCACGTTTCACATTTAAATTTACATAATTTCACGTTTCATTACTTTTCTTTTAATGATTCAATTTTAAGTTTACTTCATTTCACATTTCATTATTTTTTATTAAACGTTTTACTTTTAAATTTACTTCATTTCACATTTCATTAATTTTGATTTCTCATTTCACATTTAAATTTACTTCATTTCACAAATCATTAATTTTGACTAAACGTTTCACATTTAGATTTACTTCATTTCACATTTCATTAATTTTGATTTCATATTTCACATTTAAATTTACTTCTTTTCACATTTCATTTTACTTTTCACATTTAAATTCAGTTCTTTTCACATTACATTAGTTTTCATTTCAAGTTCCACATTTAAATTTACTTCATTTCACATTTCATTACTTTTAATTTCACGTTTCACATTTAAATTTACTTCATTTCACATTTTTTACTTTTCATTTTTCGTTTCACATTTAAATTTACTTCATTTCACATTTCAGTTTTCACATTTAAATTTACTTCATTCAACATTTCATTACTTTTGATTTCACGTTTCACATTTAAATTTACTACATTTCACATTTCGATTCACGTTTCACATTTAAATTTACTTCATTTCACATTTCATTTCTCGTTTCACATTTAAATTTACTTCATTTCACATTTCATTACTTTTCAATTCAGGTTTCACATTTAAATTTACTTCAATTCACATTTCATTACTTTTCATTTCATGTTTCTCATTTAAATTTACATCATTTCAAATTTAATTACTTTTCAATTCACATTTTCATTTAAATTTACATCATTTCACATTCCATTACTTTTCCATTTTTGTTTCGCATTTAAATTTACTTCATTTCACATTTTTTTACTTTACTTATTTCACATTTTGCATTTCATTTCACATTTAATTACTTTTCATATTTTATTTCAAGTTTCACATTTCATTTCACATTTGTTTTCACAAATCATTACTTTTTTTATTTCATTTCTCGTTTCACAATTAAATTTACTTCATTTCACATTTCATTACTTTTTATATTTCATTTCACGTTTCACATTTAAATTTCCTTCATTTCACATTTCATTACTTTTCAATTTACGTTTCACATTTAAATTTAGTTCATTTCACATTTCATTTCACGTTTCACATTTACGTTAACTTCATTAAACATTTCAATAATTTTTATTCCACGTTTCACAGTTGAATTTAATTCATTTCACATTTCATTACTTTTGATATTTCATTTCCCGTTTCACATTTAAATTTTACATCATTTCACATTTCATTTCACGTTTCATATTTAAATTTACTTCATTTCACTTTTCATTACGTTTTATTCAACATTTCACATTTTAATTTACTTCATTTCACATTTCATTCCACGTTTCACATTTACGTTAACTTCATTAAACATTTCAATAATTTTTATTCCACGTTTCACAATTGAATTTAATTCATTTCACATTTCATTTCATTTCACATTTCATTTCACGTTTCACATTTCATTTCACATTTCATTTCAAATTTCATTACTTTTCATTTCACGTTTCACATTTAAATTTATTTCATTTCACATTTCATTACTTTTCTTATTTCATTTCACGTTTCGCGTTTCAGTTCGCGTTTCAGTTCGCGTTTCAGTTCGCGTTTCAGTTCGCGTTTCAGTTCGCGTTTCAGTTCGCGTTTCAGTTCGCGTTTCAGTTCGCGTTTCAGTTCGCGTTTCAGTTCGCGTTTCAGTTCGCGTTTCAGTTCGCGTTTCACATTTAAATTTACTTCATTTCATATTTCATTTCACATTTCTCGTTTCGTTTCTCGTTTCGCATTTCGTTTCACGTTTCCCGTTACGTTTCACGTTTCGTTTCACGTTTCATTTCACGTTTCCCGTTACATTTCATGTTTCATTTCACGTTTCATTTCACGTTTCATTTCACGTTTCACATTTAAATTTACTTCATTTCATATTTCATTTCACATTTCTCGTTTCGTTTCTCGTTTCGCATTTCGTTTCACGTTTCACGTTTCGTTTCACGTTTCCCGTTACGTTTCACGTTTCATTTCCCGTTTCCCGTTACGTTTCACGTTTCATTTCCCGTTTCCCGTTACATTTCCCGTTTCGTTTCCCGTTTCCCGTTACATTTCCCGTTTCGTTTCCCGTTTCCCGTTACATTTCACGTTTCGTTTCCCGTTTCCCGTTTCCCGTTTCGTTTCACGTTTCACGTTTCGTTTCACGTTTCACGTTTCGTTTCACGTTTCCTGTCAATTCGCATCATTCCATTCCATCTCAGTTTATATTTCAGATTTCAGATTTCTTTACAAATTTCATATTTCATTTCATGTTTTATTTCCTATGTCATTCTGTTTCCTATTTCATTTCATTTTTCAATCCATTTCATATTTTATTTTTTTTGTATTGTAACTCATTTTATATTTCAGTTCATATTCCATTTCATATACCATTTCAAATTTTATTTCTTATTCCATTTCATTTCAATTTCATGTCATTCCATTTCATTTCATATTTCATGTCATTCCATTTTATATTTCATTCCATTTCATATTTTGTCTTATTTCATATTTTATTTTATATTTTTTATATTTCAGTTGATATTTCTTATTTCAGTTCTATTCATATTTCGTTTCATATTTCATTCCATGTCATTTTATTTCATTTTCCATTTCTGATTTCATTTCATATTTCCTTCCAGTTTCTTATTTCCTATCAGTTCATATTCCATATTCCATATTTCATTTTATATTTGATTCCAATTGACTTTACATTTCATATATCATTTCATGTTTCATATTTCATTTCATGTTCCTTTTCATATTTCATTTTTAATTTCATATTTCATTCCATATCATATTTCATGTCATTCCATTTCATATTTCATCTCATTTCATATTTTGTCTTATTTCATATTTTATTTTACATTTTTCATATTTCAGTTCATATTTCATATTTCAGATCATATTTTATATTTCAGTTCATATTTCATAGCATTTCATATTCCATTCCATTTCATTTCATATTTCATTTTCTCACCTCCTCTTCTTTTCATTTTGTATCATTTCATTTCATTTCCTTTTCTCACATCCGCTTCATTTCATTTCCTTTTCAGCTCTTTTTATTGCATATTTCATTTCATTTCATTTCTCAGCCCTCTGGTTCTTGCCCACGTTTGGCCTGCGTTGATCTCAGCCTGCTAACAGGGCAGCAGTTCCCGGGGTCGTCCTTTTTCCCCTTGATGGAAATGGGTGTGTATTTTCTCTTACTTTCTGTTACCTGTGGACTTACCCTTGATGCCACAACGTTTCGGACCTCATTGAGAGCGGCCTGCTGACTGCCACGGCTGATTCCCTCTGCACTCCGTGATGCATCCAGTGGGACAGGCAGACCTGTGCATGTTGGGGCTCAGGTAGGACTCAGAGTGCCACATTTATGTGTTGTCAGGTGCTGTATGCTGCACAGACAATTCATTTCAACTATTTCATATATTGCGTACAATTTCTCATTTCGTATTATTTCACATTTCACTGAAAATATTTCTCATTTCACTATTTCACTGCACATTTCACATTTCACTGCACATTTCACAGCACATTTACTTTCATTGCAATTCCTATTTCATCGCATTTCAAGTTTCAAGTCATTCCATTTAATATTTCACTTCACATGCCCCATTCCACATTCCATTTCATATTTCAGTTATTATATAAGTTAGTATTTCAATTCACATTTCATTTCACATTTCACATTACATTTCATTTCACATTTCATTTCACATTTTATTTCATTCCAATTTCAGGATTTCCTTTCATTTTATTTCATATTTCCTTTCTTTTCCTATTTCCTTTTATTTCATATTTCACTTTATTTCATTGTATATTTTATACAATTCATTCCATTTCATTTCACATTTCATTTTGTTTCATATTTCCTCTCATTTCGCATCATTCCATTCCATTTCAGTTTATATTTCAGATTTCAGATTTCAAATTTCATATTTCAGATTTCAAATTTCAGATTTCATTTCTAATTTCATATTTAATATTCCATTTCATTTTTTATTTCCTGTGTATTTTTGTTTCCTATTTCATTTCATTTTTCAATCCATTTCATATTTTATTTTTATTTAATCTCGTATCTCATTTCATATTTCATTTTTCGGTTCATATTTCATTTCATATTTCATATTTTAATTTATATTTTTAATATTTTATTATATATTCCATTTCATATTTCATTTATTTCATTTCACGTTTCACATTTCATTTCACATTTCCTTTCTTTTCATTACGTATGATATTTCATTTCATTTCTTATTTCATTTCATTTCTTGTATCGTTCCATTCCATATTTAATTCCATTCCATATTCCATTCCTTGTCATTTCATATTCCTTGTCATTTCATATTCCTTGTCATTTCATATTCCTTGTCATTTCATATTCCTTGTCATTTCATATTCCTTGTCATTTCCTTTAATATTCATTTCAAATTTCTTTTCATATTCCATTCCAGTTCATATTCCATATTCTGTATCCGTATTTCTTATTTCGTATTTCATATTTCATTTCGTATTTAATTCCAATAGATATTTCATTTCCCATTTCATTTCGTTTCATATTTCCTGTCATTTCGCATCATTCCATTCCATCTCAGTTTATATTTCATATTTCAGATTTCTTTACAAATTTCAGACTTCTTTACAAATTTCAGATTTCATTTCATTTTTTATTTCCTATGTCATTCCGTTTCCTATTTCATTTCATTTTTCCTTTTTCATTTCATTTTTCAATCCATTTCATACTTTATTTTTTTGGTCTCGTATCTCGTTTCATATTTCAGTTCATATTCCATTTCAAATTTTATTTCTTATTCCATTTCATTTCAATTTCATGTCATTCCATTTCATTTCATATTTCATGTCATTCCATTTTATATTTCATTCCATTTCATATTTCATTCAATTTCATATTCTGTCTTATTTCATATTTTATTTTATATTTTTCATATTTCAGTTGATATTTCTTATTTCAGTTCTGTTCATATTTCGTTTCATATTTCATTTCATATTTCATAACATTTCATATTCCATTCCATGTCATTTTATTTCATATTCCATGTCATTTTATTTCATATTCCATTTCTGATTTCATTTAATATTTCCTTCCAGTTTCTTATTTCCTATCAGTTCATATTCCATATTCCATATTTCATTTTATATTTGATTCCAATTGACTTTACATTTCATATATCATTTCATGTTTCATATTTCATTTCATGTTCCTTTTCATATTTCATTTCATGTTCCTTTTCATATTTCATTTTTAATTTCATATTTCATTCCAAATCATATTTAATGTCATTCCATTTCATATTCCATTTCCAATTCCATTTCTAATTCCATTTCATTTCAATTTCATGTCATTCCATTTCATATTTCATCTCATTTCATATTTTGTATTATTTCATATTTTATTTTATATTTTTCATATTTCAGTTCATATTTCATATTTCAGATCATATTTCTTATTTCATATTTCAGTTCATATTTCATTTCAGTTCTGTTCATATTTTGTTTCATATTTCATTTCATTTCATATTTCATTTCATATTTCATAACATTTCATATCCCATTCCATTTCATTTCATATTTCATTTTCTCACCTCCTCTTCTTTTCATTTTATATCATATCATATCATTTCATTTCCTTTTCTCACATCCGCTTCATTTCATTTCCTTTTCAGTTCTTTTTATTGCATATTTCATTTCATTTCATTTCTCAGCCCTCTGGTTCTTGCCCACGTTTGGCCTGCGTTGATCTCAGCCTGCTAACAGGGCAGCAGTTCCCGGGGTCATCCTTTTTCCCCTTGATGGAAATGGGTGTGTATTTTCTCTTACTTTCTGCTACCTGTGGACTTACCCTTGATGCCACAACGTTTCGGACCTCATTGAGAGCGGCCTACTGACTGCCACGGCTGATTCCCTCTGCACTCCGTGATGCATCCAGCGAGACGGGCGGACCTGTGCATGTTCGGAGTCAGGTAGGACTCAGAGTGCCACATTTAAGTGTTGTCAGGTGCTGTATGCTGCACAGACATTTCATTTCAACTATTTCATACATTTCGTATTTCACATTTCGTATTATTTCACATTTCACTGAAAATATTTCACATTTCAAATTTCATTGCACGTTTCACAGCACTTTTCCTTTCATTGCAATTCCTATTTCATTGCATTTCAAGTTTCAAGTTTCGTTTCAAGTTTCATTTCATATTTCATATTCCATGTCATTTCAAGTTTCATGTCATTCCATTTAATATTTCACTTCACATGCCACATTCCACATTCCATTTCATATTTCATTTATTATATAAGTTACTATTTCATTTCACATTTCACATTATTTCACATTTCACATTTTATTTCATTCCAATTTCAGTATTTCCTTTCATTTTATTTCCTCTTTCCTTTCTTTTCCTATTTCCTTTCATTTCATATTTCACTTCGTTTCATTTTATATTTTATACATTTCATTCCATTTCATTTCACATTTCATTTCGTTTCATATTTCATGTCATTTTACATCTTTCCATACCTTTTCATTTTATATTTCAAATTTTAAATTTCATATTTCTTTTCATTTTATTTCATTTCATATTTCATTCCATTTCATATTTCATTTATTTCATTTCATGTTTCACATTTCATTTCACATTTCATTTCACATTTCCTTTCTTCTCATTACGTATGATATTTCATTTCATTTCTTATTTCCTATTTCATTTCCTATTTCATTTCCTATTTCATTTCCTATTTCATTTCCTATTTCATTTCCTATTTCATTTCCTATTTCATTCCATTCCATATTTAATTCCACTTCATATTCCATTCCTTGTCCTTTCATATTCCTTGTCCTTTCCTTTAATATTCATTTCAAATTTCTTTTCATATTCCATTCCAGTTCATATTCCATATTCTGTATTCCGTATTTCTTATTTCGTATTTCATATTTCATTTCGTATTTAATTCCAATAGATATTTCATTTCATATTTCATTTCCCATTTCATTTCGTTTCATATTTCCTGTCATTTCGCATCATTCCATTCCATTTCTGTTTATATTTCATATTTCAGATTTATTTACATATTTCAGATTTCATATTTCATTTCATTTTTTATTTCCTATGTCATTCCGTTTCCTATTTCATTTCATTTTTCAATCCATTTCATATTTTATTTTTTTTATTCACGTACCTCATTTCATATTTTAGTTCATATTACATTTCATATTTCACTTCATATCTTAATTTGTATTTTGTTTTATATTTTATTTTATATTTCATTACATATTTCATTTATTTCATTTCACATTTCACATTTCATTTCACATTTTATTACTTTTCTTTACCTATGATATTTCTTTCCATTTCATATTCCATTCGATGTCATTTTATTTCATTTTCTATTTCTGATTTCATTTCAAATTTCCTTCCAGTTCATATTTCCTATCAGTTCATATTCCATATTCCATATTTCATTTTATATTTGATTCCAGTTGAATTTTCATTTCATATTTCATATTTCATTTCATATTCCTTTTCATATTTCATATTTAATTTCATATTTCATTCCATACCATATTTCATGTCATTCCATTCCAATGCGTCCTTGCGTCGCTCCCTCGCTCCCTTGTTCTTGCGTCGCTCCCTCGTTCTTGCGTCGCTCCCTCTTTCTTACCTTGCTTCCCCTTTCTTGCGTCGCTCCCTCGCTTCCCCTTTCTTGCGTCGCTCCCTCGCTTCCCCTTTCTTGCGTCGCTCCCTCGCTTCCCCTTTCTTGCGTCGCTCCCTCGCTTCCCCTTTCTTGCGTCGCTCCCTCGCTTCCCCTTTCTTGCGTCGCTCCCTCGCTTCCCCTTTCTTGCGTCGCTCCCTCGCTTCCCCTTTCTTGCGTCGCTCCCTCGCTTCCCCTTTCTTGCGTCGCTCCCTCGCTTCCCCTTTCTTGCGTCGCTCCCTCGCTTCCCCTTTCTTGCGTCGCTCCCTCGCTTCCCCTTTCTTGCGTCGCTCCCTCGCTTCCCCTTTCTTGCGTCGCTCCCTCGCTTCCCCTTTCTTGCGTCGCTCCCTCGCTTCCCCTTTCTTGCGTCGCTCCCTCGCTTCCCCTTTCTTGCGTCGCTCCCTCGCTTCCCCTTTCTTGCGTCGCTCCCTCTTTCTTGCGTCGCTCCCTCTTTCTTGCGTCGCTCCCTCTTTCTTGCGTCGCTCCCTCTTTCTTGCGTCGCTCCCTCTTTCTTGCGTCGCTCCCTCTTTCTTGCGTCGCTCCCTCTTTCTTGCGTCGCTCCCTCTTTCTTGCGTCGCTCCCTCTTTCTTGCGTCGCTCCCTCTTTCTTGCGTCGCTCCCTCTTTCTTGCGTCGCTCCCTCTTTCTTCCCTCGTTTCCCCTTTCTTGCGTTGCTCGCTCGTTTCCCCTTTCTTGCGTTGCTCCCTCGTTCTTGCGTTGCTCATTCGGTCCCTCTTTCTTGTGTCGTTCCCTCTTTCTTCCCTCGCTCCCCCTTTCTTGCGTCGCTCCCTCGCTCCCCCTTTCTTGCGTCGCTCCCTCGCTCCCCCTTTCTTGCGTCGCTCCCTCGCTCCCCCTTTCTTGCGTCGCTCCCTCGCTCCCCCTTTCTTGCGTCGCTCCCTCGCTCCCCCTTTCTTGCGTCGCTCCCTCGCTCCCCCTTTCTTGCGTCGCTCCCTCGCTCCCCCTTTCTTGCGTCGCTCCCTCGCTCCCCCTTTCTTGCGTCGCTCCCTCGCTCCCCCTTTCTTGCGTCGCTCCCTCGCTCCCCCTTTCTTGCGTCGCTCCCTCGCTCCCCCTTTCTTGCGTCGCTCCCTCGCTCCCCCTTTCTTGCGTCGCTCCCTCGCTCCCCCTTTCTTGCGTCGCTCCCTCGCTCCCCCTTTCTTGCGTCGTTTATTGCTCCTTTTTCTTGTTTTGTTTCTTTTCTTCTTTATTTTTTTCATTTCTGATTTCTTATTTCATTTCAATATTTCCTTTTATATTTCCTTTCATTTTATATTTCATATTTCTTTTCATTTCCTATTTCCTTTTGTTTCCTATTTCTATTTCATTTCATCTTTCTTATATTTCTTTGCTTTTTATTTCATATTTCATTTCATATTTCATTTCAATTTCATTTCATTTTTCATTTCAATTTCATTTCATTTTTCATATTTTATTTTACATTTCATTTTGTTTTATATTTCATACATTTCATTCAATTTCATTTCATTTTATATATCATTTTATATATCATTTTATATTACATTTCGTTTCTGATTTCATTTCATTTCAATTCCATTTCATATTACATTCTATTTCATATTTCATTTATTATTTTATTTCGTATTTCATTTTACATTTCCTTTCAAATTACAGTTCATATTTCGTTTCATTTGATATTTCGTTTCATGTGTTTACATTTCATATGTCATTTCTTTTTCATTTCACATCATTCCCTTTTATTTGATTTCATCTTTCATCTCATCATCATCTTTCATCTCATCATCATCTTTCATCTCATCATCATCTTTCATCTCATCATCATCTTTCATCTCATCATCATCTTTCATCTCATCATCATCTTTCATCTCATCATCATCTTTCATCTCATCATCATCTTTCATCTCATCATCATCTTTCATCTCATCATCATCTTTCATCTCATCATCATCTTTCATCTCATCATCATCTTTCATCTCATCATCATCTTTCATCTCATCATCATCTTTCATCTCATCATCATCTTTCATCTCATCATCATCTTTCATCTCATCATCATCTTTCATCTCATCATCATCTTTCATCTCATCATCATCTTTCATCTCATCATCATCTTTCATCTCATCATCATCTTTCATCTCATCATCATCTTTCATCTCATCATCATCTTTCATCTCATCATCATCTTTCATCTCATCATCATCTTTCATCTCATCATCATCTTTCATCTCATCATCATCTTTCATCTCATCATCATCTTTCATCTCATCATCATCTTTCATCTCATCATCATCTTTCATCTCATCATCATCTTTCATCTCATCATCATCTTTCATCTCATCATCATCTTTCATCTCATCATCATCTTTCATCTCATCATCATCTTTCATCTCATCATCATCTTTCATCTCATCATCATCTTTCATCTCATCATCATCTTTCATCTCATCATCATCTTTCATCTCATCATCATCTTTCATCTCATCATCATCTTTCATCTCATCATCATCTTTCATCTCATCATCATCTTTCATCTCATCATCATCTTTCATCTCATCATCATCTTTCATCTCATCATCATCTTTCATCTCATCATCATCTTTCATCTCATCATCATCTTTCATCTTATTAGAATTTTTATTTCATTTCCTTTTATATTTCTTTCATCTTATTAGAATTTTTATTTCATTTCCTTTTATATTTCATTCATCTTATTAGAATTTTTATTTCATTTCCTTTTATATTTCATTCATCTTATTAGAATTTTTATTTCATTTCCTTTTATATTTCATTCATCTTATTAGAATTTTTATTTCATTTCCTTTTATATTTCTTTCATCTTATTAGAATTTTTATTTCATTTCCTTTTATATTTCTTTCATCTTATTAGAATTTTTATTTCATTTCCTTTTATATTTCTTTCATCTTATTAGAATTTTTATTTCATTTCCTTTTATATTTCTTTCATCTTATTAGAATTTTTATTTCATTTCCTTTTATATTTCTTTCATCTTATTAGAATTTTTATTTCATTTCCTTTTATATTTCTTTCATCTTATTAGAATTTTTATTTCATTTCCTTTTATATTTCTTTCATCTTATTAGAATTTTTATTTCATTTCCTTTTATATTTCTTTCATCTTATTAGAATTTTTATTTCATTTCCTTTTATATTTCTTTCATCTTATTAGAATTTTTATTTCATTTCCTTTTATATTTCTTTCATCTTATTAGAATTTTTATTTCATTTCCTTTTATATTTCTTTCATCTTATTAGAATTTTTATTTCATTTCCTTTTATATTTCTTTCATCTTATTAGAATTTTTATTTCATTTCCTTTTATATTTCTTTCATCTTATTAGAATTTTTATTTCATTTCCTTTTATATTTCTTTCATCTTATTAGAATTTTTATTTCATTTCCTTTTATATTTCTTTCATCTTATTAGAATTTTTATTTCATTTCCTTTTATATTTCTTTCATCTTATTAGAATTTTTATTTCATTTCCTTTTATATTTCTTTCATCTTATTAGAATTTTTATTTCATTTCCTTTTATATTTCTTTCATCTTATTAGAATTTTTATTTCATTTCCTTTTATATTTCTTTCATCTTATTAGAATTTTTATTTCATTTCCTTTTATATTTCATTCATCTTATTAGAATTTTTATTTCATTTCCTTTTATATTTCATTCATCTTATTAGAATTTTTATTTCATTTCCTTTTATATTTCATTCATCTTATTAGAATTTTTATTTCATTTCCTTTTATATTTCATTCATCTTATTAGAATTTTTATTTCATTTCCTTTTATATTTCATTCATCTTATTAGAATTTTTATTTCATTTCCTTTTATATTTCATTCATCTTATTAGAATTTTTATTTCATTTCCTTTTATATTTCATTCATCTTATTAGAATTTTTATTTCATTTCCTTTTATATTTCATTCATCTTATTAGAATTTTTATTTCATTTCCTTTTATATTTCATTCATCTTATTAGAATTTTTATTTCATTTCCTTTTGAGTATTTCCTTTTAAATAACCTTTCATTTTCCATTTCCCATTTTGCATTTCCATTTCCCATTTTGCATTTCAGATTTCGTTTCAAATTTCATATTTTATTTATTATTTAATTTTGTATTTCATTTCATAGTTCATATTTCATTTCAGTTAATATATCATTTCTTTTTATACTTCATACATTTCATTTCATATTTCATTTCATATTGCCTTTCATTTCAGTTTCGTATTTCATTTCATATAATATTTCATTATATTTTTCATTTCATATTTCATTTCATATTTCTTTTTTATTTTGATTCATTTCATTTCATACTTCATTTCATTTCATACTTCATTTCATTTCACATTTCATTTTAAATTTCATTTCATATTTCATTTCATATTTCATTCTTCATTTCATATTTTATTTCAATTTTGATTTCATTTTTCTATTCAGATTTCCTTTTGTATTTCTTTTCATATTTCATTTCATATTTCTTTTCATATTTCATTTGCATTTCCTTTTTCTTTTTATATTTCATTTTGTTTCATATTTCATTTTATATTTCGTTTCATATTTCAATTTTCATTTCATTTCATATTTATTTTTTTCATATTTCATTTCTTTTCATGTTTTATTTTATTTTTCATTTCATTTCAATTGCATTTTATATTTTATTCTGTTTCTTATTTCATTTATTATTTAATTTTGTAATCATATGTTAATTCATTTCTTATGTCCATTCATTTTTCATTTCATATCATTCCCTACCATTTCATTTTATATTTCGTATTTCAGATCGCATTTCAAATTGCATTGTATTTCAATTTAATTTTATATTTTGTTTCATTTCATATTTCACTTCATTTCAATTCATTACAGTTCATTTCAATGTTATATTACTTTTTATTTCATTTCATTTTATATTTCATTTCTTTCTTTTCTTATTTCATTATATTTATTTCATTTCATTTCATTTCAGTGTTTCCTTCTGTATTTCCTATTTCTTTTCATTTTCTATTTCCTTTCATTTCATTTAATATTTCACTTCATTTCATATTATGTACATTTCTTTCCATTTCATTTCACATTTCATTTCATTTCACATTTCATTTCATTACTGTTCATTTCAGTATTTCATTACTTTTCTTTTACTATTTAATTACATTACGTATTTTATTTTCTTTCATTATTTCATTACATATTTCATTTCATATTTCATTACATTTCCAATTTCATTGCCTTTCACATTTTATTGCCTTTCATATTCTATTTCTTTTCATAGTTCATTTCATTTCACATTTCTTTTTCACATTTCATATTTTTTTCATATTTCATCTTTCAGTTCTTATTTCATTCCATTCCCAAATCCACACTATTTCAAACAAATTCCAGCACAACATTCTTTGTTTTTCCAGCTTACTCCAGCCCAAAAGCCCTCACTAGTTCAGCATAAACCGCAATGCCATGTTCTTTCTTTTAAAGGGAAACAACATTCCTAAATTCTTGCTTTTTGAGTCCGCAGTCCAACCCTAACTTTTCACTCTGTCACCTCAAAGTTCGGACCTAAGTCCTCAGCGTTCCTCCCCAAACTCACGGCCAGAATCCTTGCCGTTCCACCACAATCTCTGTCCCTAATTCCTTGTTGTTCCACACCAATCTCCTGCCACAAATCCTTGCCGCTTCACCGCAGTTTCTGGCCCCGAATCCTCACAGTTCCACCCTAAACTACGGCTTTAAATCCTTGGTGTCTCCTGCCAAGCTCCAGCCGTGAATGCTGACAGTCTCAGTCCAAACTCTTGCAAAAACTCCTTTCTATTCCACCCCCGTCTCTGTCTTTAAAACTTCACTGTTTCAACCCTTACTCCCTGCATAAATCCTCGCTATCTCACCCCATCATCCGGCTTTATATCCTCACTCTTCAACCTCAATCTCTGGCCCTAATTCTTCAAATTCCACCCCAAAATCCATCCCTAAATCCTTAGTATCCCACTCATAGTCTGGCTGCAGCTCCTCGCCGTTCCATCCCAAAGTCCAGCACCAATACTCAAGGTTCCTTCTGAGGCTCCATCCCTAAATCCTCACTTTCCCTCCCCAAATTCCAACCCGAAGTCCTCACTGTTCCACTCTAAACTGCAGCCAAAGTTTTTCGCTGTTCCACTACAATCTTCAGGTCTAAATGCTCAATGTTACACCTTAAAGTCTTGCATTAAATCCTCACTCACTCACCCCAAGCTTCTGCAAAAACTCATCGCATTTCCACGCCGATCTCTGGCTCTAAATTCTTGCTCTCTCAACCTGAACTCCAGCTTTAAATCCTTGCTCTCTCATCCAAATTCCAACCATATACCCTCAATTTTCCAGCCTTAAGTCTGTACCCAATTCTTCACTTTTCCGTTCCTAACCATGGACCATAGTCCTCACTAATCCTTTCAAATTCTGACCTCAGCTCCTCACCGTCTTGTCCTTCTGTCCTCCGCCTATTCTTTCCATTTTGTCATGCCAATTATTGTAGCTGTATCGCCCTACTGTCCAGCCCAAGATCCTCACCGTCTCAGCCGTATTTTCAGCCCCTCATCGTCGAAGTCTTGCCCCTTTGCCAGTCCCTTATCCTTGTTTTTTCACCCTTTTGTCTAGCCACACATCCTCGCTGTCTCGTCCTTTTATCCGGCCCTAAATCCTCACTCTCTCACCCCAAGTTTCCACCTTAGTTCCTTGCTCTTACTCCAAATCTGCAACCCTAATTCTTTGCTCTCTTACCCCAAATTCTCATCTTAATTCTTCACTGACTCTCGCCACGCTTCTGCCATAAATACTTGCTATTACAGCCCTAAATCTGGGCCTCACTCTTCGGTATTCCTGCCCTAATTCCAGACACAACTCCTCACTCTTCTACCCCAAATTCCATCCCTATTTCCTTGTTATTTCGCCCCAAATTCCATCCCTAATTCCTCGCTATTCCACCACGTACTCCGACCCTAAATCCTTGCTATTCCACCCCATACTCCTGCCCCCAATCCTAGCTATTTCACTTGTGAACCAACCCGTAAGTCCTTTCTATTATCCTTCATGTTGCCGTCCAAACTCCAGTCATAAATCTGCACTATTTCCAACCAAATTCCAGCTCCACGTTCCAGATATTTCCAGCACACTCCAGCCCACAGCCCTCACTGTTTCATCGTAAACTTCAGTCTCGTTTTCTCCTTTTAAACCCAAAGAGCAGTCCTAACTGCTCAGTGTTTCACCCTGAACTCCAGCCATAACTTCTCCCTATCTCACTCCAAACTCCAGCCCAAACTCCTCTCTACTCCACCCCAAACTCCAGCCCTAATTCCTCACTATCTCACCCTTAACTTTGTCCCTTAATCCTCATTATCTCATTCCAAATTTCAGCCCCATATCCTCTTTTATCTCATGTTTAACTTCAGCCCTAATTTCTCATTATCTCATCCCAAATGTCAGATCTCAATCCTCATTTTCTTACCCCAAACTCTGTTAAGAAATCCTCACTGCTGCTCCCCAAACTCCAGCCCTAAATCTTTGCTGATCCACCCTAACATCCGGCCTTAACTTTTTCATTTTTCACCCCAAGTTCCAGTCCTAAACGTTCACTGCTACACCCCAAGTTCTGGGCACTAAATCTTCTCATTTTATTGCTAACCTCTGGCCCTAAATTTTCGCACTCAGCCCAAACTTCAGCCATACCAAAACACCAGCATATCCCCTCCCAACCAACACGAGCAACAACAGCATCTCCCCCCCCAACTGACAACGGGCACAGCATCTCCGCCCCAACCGACAACGGGCACAGCATCTCCCCCCAAACCACTTGGTCTCCCATCATCACCGTCATCTCCGTGTCTTCTCTCAGTGTGACTCCCTGATCTTACCCGCAGTGATACCTCAACATCACCCCACTGATAGCAAAGAATGTCCCCCCAATAACATCATCTTCCAGCATCACTCTAGCGTCACTCCTTGACTTACGCCCCTACTGATACGCCGACATAACCCGCCAATGTCACTGCTGTTTGTCACACCACATATCCCCTTGATGTGACACATAGCATTCCCACAGTGCACCATTACTTTATGACCCCCAGGAAGCGGCAAAGTGCCAGAAAGCAGAGAGCAGAACACGGCAGCGGTGGGTAGGACAGGCCGTGCCAGCAGGGCGTCCCCTGCACCAAAGGGCACCGTGCCTCTCCCCCACCGCTGCCTCTCTCCAGCTGTGCTTCTCCCCAGGGTCTGCAGGGTCTGTTCCCTTGCCGCACCGCATCTGCGTGGCCAGCGCAGGACAGCGAGCCGAAGCGGAACTCCTGCTTGTTCAACACATCTCGGTTTCCGTGCCCAACACAGCCCCCAGGTTCATCCCAAGGTGTCACCCCAGCATTACTCTCTAATGTTCTCTTCCAAGGTGATGCCCTGAAGTCACCTTGTATCATACATGCCATACATCACCCCGGAGGAATCTAACGCTCTCAGCCCCCGGCATCATCACCCAACATCCCTTCCTGGTGCCAACCCAGCATCGTCCCACAGCATCTCCGCATAACAGCATCCCCCCATAATGCGATGGACAATACAGCATAACAACATAACAACCAATTCCCATCACATGAGAACATGCATCAATACAACAAACGTGGACACAAGTACCAAAGAAAAGAATTGCCCTACCTTGGAAGATCTCCGGTACGTACAGCGCTCCAGGAAGAACCGCTCAGCTTCACTTCCTGCCCTTAAATGAGGGTGGGGAATGGGTGGTCTTGGCCACGCCCCTTCGGGTCATCAGCAGAATTGCATACACCTGTATTCCTCTGGCTTGACTCCGCCCCCCCCATCAGGTTCTCCATCACCGCTCCAAGTCCTGACTCAGCATTTTCACTGCACCGCCATCATCACCTCAACATCATCAGTACCGTGTTACCCCAACATCCCCCCTACAGCGTCACCACCGCATTATCGTTACAGCGTCACCCAACAGCGTCACCCCAACATCGCCCCCCAGTGTCACTCCTCATCACCCGAATGTCATCTCAGCACCACTCCCTGCGTTCACCCCCATTTTACCCCCCACTGTGACTCCCTTGTGTCACTACACCAGCATCACCCCGACATCACTGATGCTGTCACTGCACACCGTCCCTCAGTCCCTCCATTTCTCCCCAGCCCCCCATCCCTTCTGTTTCCCCCTGTCCCCGCATGTCCGTCTGGTCCCACCTGCTGTCTCTGGCCTCCAACTGCAGTGCAGTGCCCCACGAGCGGGTCTGTGTCACCTTTTGTGTCACCTCCATCAGCATCTGCGGGGACAGTCCAGCGCTATGTTCCCTGTCTCTTCCGTCACCACGTGCCCCCCATGGTCCCCCATGTCTCCGTGTCCCCTGTGTGCCCTCATGTCCCACCATGTCCTCACCGTGGTGTTGGTGCACAGCAGCATCCCCACGTCTGTCCCTGCTGTCACCAGCAGTGTTACCACCAGCTCCCCACAATTGACGGGCACCGGGGGTGTGCCTCTGGGAGATGTGGGGACAGTGCAGGTGACACGTGGACGTTGAGGATAGTGCAGAGATGTTGAGTGGACATTGTGAGTAAGCTGATGGTGTGGCGACACTGAGGCTCGGGGACCTGGAGATGGACAGTGTGGGGATCCAGGGGGATGTGGGGACACTGAGGACATTGGGGAGACATTGAGGAGCACTGGGGGACGTGGGGACTTTGGGGCAGTCATGAGGGAGCTCGTATGTTGATCATCCTTATTTGTTGGACAGGCAGACCTGGTTTATTTTACTTTATTTACACCTGTATGGGAACTGTCAGTCACAGTGACAGTGACGAGCACCTGGTGAGGGGGCGTGGCCAGCCCTGGGAGCACAGGTGGGAGCCGTTGAGCCGTGGGAGGGGATTGGAGGGGATTCCCGGCTCCACCCCCCCCTGCCCTCATTTAAGGGCCGGCAGCCGCAGGGGCAGCATCTCAGCCTGGAGCTGCTCCCTGTATGGTGTTGGATCAGTGCTGCGACTTGGAGTGAGGTCAGTGATTTCTGTTTTGCTTCTGGGTTATGCTTTTTGTCGTTTTGGGGCTCTGATTCTGGTTTAAAGGAGCTGTGTTTGCTCTCTGTGTTCTCTCTATGCCCTTCCTTTTTTCTGTAAGGGAGGTGCTGGGGTTATTTCTTTTTCTCTGAACTGGTGATGGAGGAGCTGCTGTTTATTCTGTTCTTTCACTACTGTCTCACTTCTGGAGTGCTTCAATCAGCCCCAGGGTAGCGCTGCTCAGCCAATGGAGCACTGCAGCTCTGGGGATGCCTGGAGCTTATGCCCTTTTCTGTAAAGGGGTTCAGTATTCTCACAATCTTTTTTGTGCTTCTTTTTAAAGCTTTTTTTTTCTGGTTAAGCCTTTGTTTCTTTTTTTACAGTATTCGTCTCATCTCCACCTTGGGGTCCTGATCTTTGCTCCTGCATCATCCCAGCCTGTTCTACAACTGTGGTAAATGGTGCTCTACATTTGCTCAGGTGGAGTATTGTTTAAAGGCATTTTGTGACTCGTTATCACATAACGAATTACGTTTTGTTTCTTTGTTCTGCTCTCTTTTTGCAGCTCAGTGGTGTTTAAGGCTTGCTGGGACTCCTCTAATTGATGGTGTAAGTATTGTGGGATCTGCAGAGCAGGAAATGGAACACCACGAGCCCCTCGTTGGTGCATCACTCGTATGCAGGCAGGTTTTCTGCTGGCCGTGGTAAGAGATGAAATGGGGTTACAAGCGCTCCTTTCTCAGAGGAGCGCGTTTGTGTAAGAGGTGCTGCTCTGTACGTGTGGGGCAGTGCCTTCATTGCTGTTCTGTGTCCAACAGGTGGCTATGGGGAGCTGCAGCACTCCTGGGGATACAGCAGCTGCACTGAGGAACGTGGGGTGCTCCACGAAAGCAGTGAGGAAACCAAAGCTGCATCTCGTGGGATGGTGCAGAACTGGACTCTGCTGACTGGTAACTGGTCACCCACACAGGTAAGGACAGCACACACTCACTGCTGCTTTTCTATCACATAGCATGGCACAATGTAGTCCTCCCAGAGCTTTTCCCTGTGCTTTAGGGTACCCAAAGCTGCCCATCCTTTTCATTTTCCTCCTGGGTGTTGTCCTTGCCCTTTCCCTCATCTTTCTTTGCCTTATTCTTCTTCCCTTTGTGCTGTTTTCTTACTTTTGCTCGGTCTTTCTCCTGGCATTGTTCTCTTGGCCCCTGAGTGTATTCCTTGCACTGTTTCCCTTCCATGCCCTGTGCTTTCCCTTTTTCTTCTCCTTGTCTTTTGCCCTTTCCCTGGGCGTTTTAGCGCCGTTCTCTCATCCCAGCTCTGGGCCTTTTGGCGTCGCTCTGTTGTTCCTGTAGTGCATTCCTTGCACTATTCCCTGTGCTTTCCCTGTTTCTCCTCCTTGTCCTTTGCCCTTTCCCTGGGCATTTTAGTGCCATTCTCTCATCCCAGCTCTGGGTCTTTTGGCGTCGTTCTCTTTGCCCCATAGCGCGTTCCCTGGGCTTTCTCTGTTTCTCCTCCTTGTCCTTTGCCCTTTCCCTGGGCTTTTTAGCGCCGTTCTCTTGTCCCAGCTCTGGGCCTTTTGGCGTCGCTCTGTTGTTCCTGCAGCGCATTCCTTGCACCGTTCCCCTTCGCTGCCTGGGCTTTCACTGTTTTCCGTCCTCGTCCTTTGCCCTTTCTCTGGGCATTTCAGCGTCGTTCTATCGTCCCAGCTCTGGGCCTTCATTTGGCGTCGCTGTATTGTTACTGTAGTGCATTCCTTGCAGTGTTCCCCTTCCGTGCCCTTGGCTTTGGTGCATTCCTCGCGCCGTTCTCCTTGCCCTCGCTTTTGTCGCGTCTTTCCCTGGTTCTTCTCCTTCCCTTGGCCCAGCTCTGGCCCTTTTATTTGCACTGCTCTCTTGGCCCCATAGTGCAGTCCTTGCGCCGTTCCCTCTCCATCCCCAGGGCGTTCCCTGTGCTGTTCTCCTTCTTTCTTCCCCTTGCCTTTCCCTGCACCATTCTCCTTGCCTTTCTTTTGCTTCATCTTTCCCTGGGATTTCACTTTGGCTTTTCCTTGCCTGGGTGTTCTGCTTACCTTTGCCTCCCTGGGATGCGTTGGAGGCAGCTTTGATTTTAATTAACATCACCTGAACTGTAATCTTAATGGGAGCTCTAAAGGTAATTGTAATCATGTGCAGTGTAACCCTAAACTTAATGCTAATTGTCTTTTTCCTACTTATCTCTGTTAACCCTATTTAACAACATCTAGATCCTCCAATAACACTGATTTCCTGGAGCACTGCAGCCAGAGTCCAGCAGCCGGACCTCGGCCTACAGCAGTCAGCATCAAGACCCTGCACTTCCTGACTCTACTGAGCCTCTGTATCCCTGCTGCCCCCACCCCTCTCCCTCCCATCTCCCAGGCCCTATTTTGAAGGGAGCTGTGCAGCTGCGGGACTAGGCGGCCCACAGAAGGTAATTCCTCAGAGCCCCGCACGCTGGGATGGAGCTGTTCCACCGTAGGTGCAGTAGAGCCCGGGGATCGCACCAACAGTAGCACTTGGTGAGTTTCCTGCGAGCTGTCAGCAGGCAGACTTGTTGGTTCTCCCGTATCGCGTCCTGACCTTCCACGTGTCTCAGCGGCGCTTCTCTGAGGATCCGCTGCACCATCTTTCCCAGCACAGAGGTGAGATCGAGGGGTGGGTGGTTCCTGGGGTCATCCTTTGTCTACGTTTTCCAAAGAGGTGTAATGCTGCCTTTATTCTTCTCACCAGGGACTTCACCTGATTGCTCTGACTTCAAACACCATTGAGAGCAGCTCTGCGCCTCCATCAGCTCATTCCTCAGGACTCCAGGATGCGTCTCATCAGGACACATAGACTTTGGGATGTTCCGGTTCCCCAGGCAGTTCGGTACCCGATCTTGGCTCGTGGTGGGGGGTGGGCAGCATCGCTTCCCCAGTCCCCATATCCCAAACCAAAGCATCTGAGGGCTGTGCAATGAGCAGTCATCAGAGGGGACAGAAGCAATAAAACTGAGCACCGAACCTTCTCCTTGTGCTCTGTTACAGCTGCAGCACTGCTCCTGGTGAGCAGCATTGTGCACAGGGTGCAACCACGTTGCTCTGGGAAAGGAGCACTGCTGTGCGTGTTTGTGTAAGAGACGTTGTCCTGTATGTGTGGGACAGTGCCTTCATTGTTGTTCTGTGTCCTGCAGGCAGCCATGGGGAGCTGCAGCACTCCTGGGGATGGAACGCGGAAGCGGCGAGGAATGGGAAGCTGCATTTCCTGGAATGTTCTGGAACCGGACTGTGCTGACCGGTAACTGTTCCCCCAACCAGGTAAGGGCTGCGCACACCCACCGGTGATTTCCCATTGTGCCGTGCAGTGCTCCCAGAGCTTGTTCCAGTGCTGTAGGGTACCCAGAGCTGCCTGGCTGTTTCCTTCTGGCTGTTTTCTTTGTCTTTACCCCTTAGCTTTCTCTGTGGTGTTTTCTTTGCCTTTCCCCTTGGCTTTTCCCCCCACCTTTCCCTGTTTCTTCTTCTTGCCCTTTGCCTTTCCCTGCAGTGTTCTCCTTGTGTTGGCCCTAAGTTCTGCCCTGACCTCCTCTTGGCATCGTTCTCTGCCCCCCATTGCTTTCCCTGCACCGTTCCCCTTCCTCACCCTTTGCTTTTGTCTCTGCCTGGGCCTTTATGCGCTGTTTTCTTGGCCCATTTCCAGGACCTCTCTTGGCATCGTTCTCTTGGCCCCTTTGATGAATTTCCTGCATCATTCCCCTTCCTTGCCATGGCTTTCCCTGCAGTGTTCTTCTTGTGTTTGCCCTTAGTTTTGCTGGGGCCTTGTCATTGTGCCATTCTCTTGGTCCAGCTCAGGGCCTTCTCTTGGCACTGTACTCTTGACCCCCATAGTGCTCTCTTTTTTTGCGCCATTCCCTCCCTCCCTTTCCCCTTCTTGGGTTTTTGCGCCGTTCCCTCCCTCCCTTTCCCCTTCTTGGGTTTTGCGCCGTTCCCTCCCTCCCTTTCCCCTTCTTGGGTTTTTGCGCCGTTCCCTCCCTCCCTTTCCCCTTCTTGGGTTTTTGCGCCGTTCCCTCCCTCCCTTTCTCCTTCTTGGGTTTTTGCGCCGTTCCCTCCCTCCCTTTCTCCTTCTTGGGTTTTTGCGACGTTCCCTCCCTCCCTTTCCCTTTCTTGTTTTTGCACTGCTCCCTTGTTTTCTCTTTGTGTTGCTCTGGCTCTGTGTTGTTTTTGCTGCCTTTGCCCTCTGTTTTGCCTTGGCTTTCCCTGTGATGCTGTCCATGCCCTTCTCCTGGCACTGTTCTCGTGGTGCTGCTGTGGCCCTTCTCCTTGTGCCGTTCTGTTTCCTCCTGTTTTCCCCTCGGCATTCCCTGCACAGTTCTCCTCGCCTTTGCCTTTATCCCATTGTCTTTTCCTGAGATGTTCTTGACTTTGCATGCCCTGCCTCTTCTCCTTTCCTTTTCTTTGTTTTTTTTCTTGGGATTTCACCTTGCTTTTGCCTGCCTAGGGTTCTTGCTTGCCTTTGCTTCACTGGGTTCGGTTGGGTGGCAGCTTTGGTTTTAATGCTGATTTGAACCCCAAGCTTAATGGGAGCACTAAAGATAATTGTATTAATGCACACTGTAACTGTAATACTAACCCTAACTGTCCATTTCCTATTGATTACTGTATTAACCTCATTAAAAACCATCCAACCCAATGGTGATGGTAACGCCCAACCCTCCAGTAACTCTGATTGCACAGAGACATTCCCGCACTCCCAATTGCATCTGATCACCACACTCCTTTGTGTCACCATGTCTCTTGGCCCCAGGCATCTTGAGCAGCGCACACAGTGCAGCCCCAGTGTTTCTGAACAGTGCACTCACTCTTTGTTGTGTTCCACAGGTGGGAGCGGAGAACTGCGCCGCAAAAACCACACGGAGGGATCCATTGTTCTTCACAGACTCGGTGAGAAACGGTAAGCTGCAACTCCTGGAATGGCACTTTGCTGCCCAGCTGCCTTAAGAGGTAAGGACAACGTGTGCGCACCAATGTTTATTTATGAATAAATTACTGCGTTTCTAGAAGATGGTTATCCCATTGTGTTGTACTGCATCACTTTGTGCCCCGGATTTCAATCTGGGTCACCGTAGCGTAGAAGTAGTGTGCGTGTGTGTGTGCATGTGTAGTTGTAATCTAAGAACCATACAGCAGTACAGACATAGTGACAGAACTCTACACCTCAGTTGTGCACTGTGACCATCTCTGACCTTCAAAGTCATATCTCAAACACCTCTAAAAGTTCTCTGTAGTAACGCTAACCTGACTCTTGCACCATTTACAGGGCCAGGCTGACGGCGAGCTCTACTTGCGTCTCTGCATTTGTAGAGTTACCAATGTCTCTTTCTAAATGATGTCTCTTGTTGTTACAGGTGAAGGTCTCTTTAGCACCGCTCAGTTCTGGCCCATAGCGTCACCTGCAGTTGTAAGCACTCTGCGTGGGATGCAGCACTCACATCGATTGTACTTCGTTCCATAGTCCTCAGCCTGGCGATCCAACGTGTCCACGTCCATCTGTCCACATCTCTTCTACGGCGGCCGATCAACACTTCCTTCTGCTGCGACGCCATCTCCAGACTTGCGCAGGTGCATTCTGTCCCTCACCCAGATCATCAATAAAGATTTTGGACAGGCCTGAATTCCACTTGGGACATGACCCTGGTTATAGTCCCACCCTATGGGCGCGGCCATGGCACTTGTTCTTTACGCAGCCAATAGTGTCCCCGTCCCAGCACCCCCCTGTACTTATCTCCTGGAGAATCCCATGGCTCATCATGTCCAGTACTTTGCCTCGCTTACGGGGTTGGGTTGGCTTTGTTCTGAGTTTGCTTGTCCAGCAGGCTGACCTAAACCTGTAACCAATACCCAGAGTTTTCAAGGAGTACTTTTTCACTCCTTTTCAATTGGATGGAGATTCGTGCCGGTTTGCGGCCAATTGGAGTTTGGTGCTGATTTCAGCGCAGCAGGGGCTTTTGCCTCTCCCAAATTGAATTGAGTTAGGCCTTGCTTACGGGGTTGGGTTAGCTTTACTCAGTTTTTCCTTGTAGAGTAGGCTAACCCAACCTCGTAACCAACGCACGGCCGTTGGTCGGAGACCTTTTGCTCCTTCCCGGCCACTTTGAGACTCGTGCCGGTTTGCGGCCACACTGAGACGGATGCCGATTTCCGCTCACGCAGCGATTTTTGCCACTTCCAAATTGACTTTAGCCATTGCTTATGGGGTCGGTTTAACTTTGCTCTGAGTTTGCTTGTCCAGCAGGCTAACCCAACCCCATAACCAACACCCCCATGTCACACAGAGTCCTTTTGCACTCCTTTCCGATTGGATGGAGACTCGTGCCGGTTTGCGGCCAGTCCACGATGAGCGCTGATTTCAGCGCAGTAGGGGCTTTTGCCTCTTCCAAATTGAATTGAGTTAGGCCTTGCTTACGGGGTTGGGTTAGCTTTGCTCAGTTTTTCCTTGTAGAGTAGGCTAACCCAACCTCGTAACCAACGCACGGCCGTTGGTCGGAGACCTTTTGCTCCTTCCCGGCCACTCTGAGACTCGTGCCGGTTTGCGGCCAGTCCAAGATGAGCGCTGATTTCAGCGCCGGCCATGATTTTTGCCTCTTCCAAATTGAGTTTGAGTAATTGGCTTGAACTAAATTGACAAATTAAATTTCAAATTGAGTTAGGCCTTGCTTACGGGGTTGGGTTAGCTTTGCTCAGTTTTTCCTTGTAGAGTAGGCTAACCCAACCTCGTAACCAACGCACGGCCGTTGGTCGGAGACCTTTTGCTCCTTCCCGGCCACTCTGAGACTCGTGCCGGTTTGCGGCCAGTCCAAGATGAGCGCTGATTTCAGCGCCGGCCATGATTTTTGCCTCTTCCAAATTGAGTTTGAGTAATTGGCTTGAACTAAATTGACAAATTAAATTTCAAATTGAGTTAGGCCTTGCTTACGGGGTTGGGTTAGCTTTGCTCAGTTTTTCCTTGTAGAGTAGGCTAACCCAACCTCGTAACCAACGCACGGCCGTTGGTCGGAGACCTTTTGCTCCTTCCCGGCCACTTTGAGACTCGTGCCGGTTTGCGGCCACTCTGAGACTTGAGTTCTGTCCCAGACGCCCTGAGGTCCGTGTTGGTTTTGATGTGGCCCCGGTCCTTTGATTCCATGCGCCCAATTAAGGCAAGCGTTTGGTTTTTTGTATATTGGGTATGTGGATTGCGTGCAGAACGCGGTGTTTGTGTACCCAAATGATACTGAGGCCTCGTGACCCTTGTCTAGTCGGTCTGATATGGATTATGTATATAAAGTGAGTTTTGGACTGTCTGTGTACACTATGGCTGTAAAACATGTCTGGGACCCGCTCTGATGCTGTGTACAATTTGTGGCCCCGCTCTGATGCTGTGTACGCTGTGGCTGTAACCATTTCTCAGACCCGCTCTGAGTCTTTGTATGACAAAACGATGTCTGGAACCCACTCTGTATTTGTATTTGCTGTGGTTGTAGCTTGTACTGATGCAGACGCTGTGTATGCTGTACCTGTAAAGTGCGCCTTGTATCGTGCCCATGTGTGTGCTCTGTGTGTTGTTGTGTATTGTGTGCACTGCTCTGTGATATCACAGCATGCACTAAACATTGCTCACTATGCAATAAAGGAATATTTGTCACAAAGAACTGAGTGTTGTGTTGCATTTTCTGCACCAGGAGCATCTCAGCATACAAGGTAGGTGTGACAGGTAAGTGTGGGGCTAGTGTGGTTAGATTTAGGCTCTAGTTGGACTTAGTGTCTAGTTAGTTGTGGTAGGACTTAGCAGTGGTTGTTGGTTGTGGTAGGACTTAGCGGTGGTTGCAGTTGGTTGCGGTAGGACTTAGCGGTGGTTGCAGTTGGTTGCGGTAGGACTTAGCGGTGGTTGCAGTTGGTTGCGGTAGGACTTAGCGGTGGTTGCAGTTGGTTGTGGTAGGACTTAGCGGTGGTTGCCGTGGTTGCGGTAGGACTTAGCAGTGGTTGCGGTAGGACTTAGCGGTGGTTGCGGTAGGACTTAGCGGTGGTTGTCGTGGTTGCGGTAGGACTTAGCGGTGGTTGTCGTGGTTGCGGTAGGACTTAGCGGTGGTTGCCGTGGTTGCGGTAGGACTTAGCGGTGGTTGTTGGTTGCGGTAGGACTTAGCGGTGGTTGCGGTAGGACTTAGCGGTGGTTGTTGGTTGCGGTAGGACTTAGCGGTGGTTGCGGTAGGACTTAGCGGTGGTTGTTGGTTGCGGTAGGACTTAGCGGTGGTTGCTGTGGTTGCGGTAGGACTTAGCGGTGGTTGCTGTGGTTGCGGTAGGACTTAGCGGTGGTTGCTGTGGTTGCGGTAGGACTTAGCGGTGGTTGCCGTGGTTGCGGTAGGACTTAGCGGTGGTTGCGGTAGGACTTAGCGGTGGTTGCGGTAGGACTTAGCGGTGGTTGTCGTGGTTGCGGTAGGACTTAGCGGTGGTTGCCGTGGTTGCGGTAGGACTTAGCGGTGGTTGCGGTAGGACTTAGCGGTGGTTGCGGTAGGACTTAGCGGTGGTTGCTGTGGTTGCGGTAGGACTTAGCGGTGGTTGCTGTGGTTGCGGTAGGACTTAGCGGTGGTTGCCGTGGTTGCGGTAGGACTTAGCGGTGGTTGCGGTAGGACTTAGCGGTGGTTGCGGTAGGACTTAGCGGTGGTTGCGGTAGGACTTAGCGGTGGTTGTCGTGGTTGCGGTAGGACTTAGCGGTGGTTGTCGTGGTTGCGGTAGGACTTAGCGGTGGTTGCCGTGGTTGCGGTAGGACTTAGCGGTGGTTGCCGTGGTTGCGGTAGGACTTAGCGGTGGTTGCGGTAGGACTTAGCGGTGGTTGCGGTAGGACTTAGCGGTGGTTGCCGTGGTTGCGGTAGGACTTAGCGGTGGTTGCCGTGGTTGCGGTAGGACTTAGCGGTGGTTGCGGTAGGACTTAGCGGTGGTTGCGGTAGGACTTAGCGGTGGTTGCTGTGGTTGCGGTAGGACTTAGCGGTGGTTGCCGTGGTTGCGGTAGGACTTAGCGGTGGTTGCGGTAGGACTTAGCGGTGGTTGCGGTAGGACTTAGCGGTGGTTGTCGTGGTTGCGGTAGGACTTAGCGGTGGTTGCTGTGGTTGCGGTAGGACTTAGCGGTGGTTGCCGTGGTTGCGGTAGGACTTAGCGGTGGTTGCGGTAGGACTTAGCGGTGGTTGCTGTGGTTGCTGTGGTTGCTGTGGTTGCGGTAGGACTTAGCGGTGGTTGCGGTAGGACTTAGCGGTGGTTGTCGTGGTTGCGGTAGGACTTAGCGGTGGTTGCTGTGGTTGCGGTAGGACTTAGCGGTGGTTGCCGTGGTTGCGGTAGGACTTAGCGGTGGTTGCGGTAGGACTTAGCGGTGGTTGCTGTGGTTGCTGTGGTTGCTGTGGTTGCGGTAGGGTTAGGGTTAGGGTTAGGGTTAGGGTTAGGGTTAGGGTTAGGGTTAGGGTTAGGGTTAGGGTTAGGGTTAGGGTTAGGGTTAGGGTTAGGGTTAGGGTTAGGGTTAGGGTTAGGGTTAGGGTTAGGGTTAGGGTTAGGGTTAGGGTTAGGGTTAGGGTTAGGGTTAGGGTTAGGGTTAGGGTTAGGGTTAGGGTTAGGGTTAGGGTTAGGGTTAGGGTTAGGGTTAGGGTTAGGGTTAGGGTTAGGGTTAGGGTTAGGGTTAGGGTTAGGGTTAGGGTTAGGGTTAGGGTTAGGGTTAGGGTTAGGGTTAGGGTTAGGGTTAGGGTTAGGGTTAGGGTTAGGGTTAGGGTTAGGGTTAGGGTTAGGGTTAGGGTTAGGGTTAGGGTTAGGGTTAGGGTTAGGGTTAGGGTTAGGGTTAGGGTTAGGGTTAGGGTTAGGGTTAGGGTTAGGGTTAGGGTTAGGGTTAGGGTTAGGGTTAGGGTTAGGGTTAGGGTTAGGGTTAGGGTTAGGGTTAGGGTTAGGGTTAGGGTTAGGGTTAGGGTTAGGGTTAGGGTTAGGGTTAGGGTTAGGGTTAGGGTTAGGGTTAGGGTTAGGGTTAGGGTTAGGGTTAGGGTTAGGGTTAGGGTTAGGGTTAGGGTTAGGGTTAGGGTTAGGGTTAGGGTTAGGGTTAGGGTTAGGGTTAGGGTTAGGGTTAGGGTTAGGGTTAGGGTTAGGGTTAGGGTTAGGGTTAGGGTTAGGGTTAGGGTTAGGGTTAGGGTTAGGGTTAGGGTTAGGGTTAGGGTTAGGGTTAGGGTTAGGGTTAGGGTTAGGGTTAGGGTTAGGGTTAGGGTTAGGGTTAGGGTTAGGGTTAGGGTTAGGGTTAGGGTTAGGGTTAGGGTTAGGGTTAGGGTTAGGGTTAGGGTTAGGGTTAGGGTTAGGGTTAGGGTTAGGGTTAGGGTTAGGGTTAGGGTTAGGGTTAGGGTTAGGGTTAGGGTTAGGGTTAGGGTTAGGGTTAGGGTTAGGGTTAGGGTTAGGGTTAGGGTTAGGGTTAGGGTTAGGGTTAGGGTTAGGGTTAGGGTTAGGGTTAGGGTTAGGGTTAGGGTTAGGGTTAGGGTTAGGGTTAGGGTTAGGGTTAGGGTTAGGGTTAGGGTTAGGGTTAGGGTTAGGGTTAGGGTTAGGGTTAGGGTTAGGGTTAGGGTTAGGGTTAGGGTTAGGGTTAGGGTTAGGGTTAGGGTTAGGGTTAGGGTTAGGGTTAGGGTTAGGGTTAGGGTTAGGGTTAGGGTTAGGGTTAGGGTTAGGGTTAGGGTTAGGGTTAGGGTTAGGGTTAGGGTTAGGGTTAGGGTTAGGGTTAGGGTTAGGGTTAGGGTTAGGGTTAGGGTTAGGGTTAGGGTTAGGGTTAGGGTTAGGGTTAGGGTTAGGGTTAGGGTTAGGGTTAGGGTTAGGGTTAGGGTTAGGGTTAGGGTTAGGGTTAGGGTTAGGGTTAGGGTTAGGGTTAGGGTTAGGGTTAGGGTTAGGGTTAGGGTTAGGGTTAGGGTTAGGGTTAGGGTTAGGGTTAGGGTTAGGGTTAGGGTTAGGGTTAGGGTTAGGGTTAGGGTTAGGGTTAGGGTTAGGGTTAGGGTTAGGGTTAGGGTTAGGGTTAGGGTTAGGGTTAGGGTTAGGGTTAGGGTTAGGGTTAGGGTTAGGGTTAGGGTTAGGGTTAGGGTTAGGGTTAGGGTTAGGGTTAGGGTTAGGGTTAGGGTTAGGGTTAGGGTTAGGGTTAGGGTTAGGGTTAGGGTTAGGGTTAGGGTTAGGGTTAGGGTTAGGGTTAGGGTTAGGGTTAGGGTTAGGGTTAGGGTTAGGGTTAGGGTTAGGGTTAGGGTTAGGGTTAGGGTTAGGGTTAGGGTTAGGGTTAGGGTTAGGGTTAGGGTTAGGGTTAGGGTTAGGGTTAGGGTTAGGGTTAGGGTTAGGGTTAGGGTTAGGGTTAGGGTTAGGGTTAGGGTTAGGGTTAGGGTTAGGGTTAGGGTTAGGGTTAGGGTTAGGGTTAGGGTTAGGGTTAGGGTTAGGGTTAGGGTTAGGGTTAGGGTTAGGGTTAGGGTTAGGGTTAGGGTTAGGGTTAGGGTTAGGGTTAGGGTTAGGGTTAGGGTTAGGGTTAGGGTTAGGGTTAGGGTTAGGGTTAGGGTTAGGGTTAGGGTTAGGGTTAGGGTTAGGGTTAGGGTTAGGGTTAGGGTTAGGGTTAGGGTTAGGGTTAGGGTTAGGGTTAGGGTTAGGGTTAGGGTTAGGGTTAGGGTTAGGGTTAGGGTTAGGGTTAGGGTTAGGGTTAGGGTTAGGGTTAGGGTTAGGGTTAGGGTTAGGGTTAGGGTTAGGGTTAGGGTTAGGGTTAGGGTTAGGGTTAGGGTTAGGGTTAGGGTTAGGGTTAGGGTTAGGGTTAGGGTTAGGGTTAGGGTTAGGGTTAGGGTTAGGGTTAGGGTTAGGGTTAGGGTTAGGGTTAGGGTTAGGGTTAGGGTTAGGGTTAGGGTTAGGGTTAGGGTTAGGGTTAGGGTTAGGGTTAGGGTTAGGGTTAGGGTTAGGGTTAGGGTTAGGGTTAGGGTTAGGGTTAGGGTTAGGGTTAGGGTTAGGGTTAGGGTTAGGGTTAGGGTTAGGGTTAGGGTTAGGGTTAGGGTTAGGGTTAGGGTTAGGGTTAGGGTTAGGGTTAGGGTTAGGGTTAGGGTTAGGGTTAGGGTTAGGGTTAGGGTTAGGGTTAGGGTTAGGGTTAGGGTTAGGGTTAGGGTTAGGGTTAGGGTTAGGGTTAGGGTTAGGGTTAGGGTTAGGGTTAGGGTTAGGGTTAGGGTTAGGGTTAGGGTTAGGGTTAGGGTTAGGGTTAGGGTTAGGGTTAGGGTTAGGGTTAGGGTTAGGGTTAGGGTTAGGGTTAGGGTTAGGGTTAGGGTTAGGGTTAGGGTTAGGGTTAGGGTTAGGGTTAGGGTTAGGGTTAGGGTTAGGGTTAGGGTTAGGGTTAGGGTTAGGGTTAGGGTTAGGGTTAGGGTTAGGGTTAGGGTTAGGGTTAGGGTTAGGGTTAGGGTTAGGGTTAGGGTTAGGGTTAGGGTTAGGGTTAGGGTTAGGGTTAGGGTTAGGGTTAGGGTTAGGGTTAGGGTTAGGGTTAGGGTTAGGGTTAGGGTTAGGGTTAGGGTTAGGGTTAGGGTTAGGGTTAGGGTTAGGGTTAGGGTTAGGGTTAGGGTTAGGGTTAGGGTTAGGGTTAGGGTTAGGGTTAGGGTTAGGGTTAGGGTTAGGGTTAGGGTTAGGGTTAGGGTTAGGGTTAGGGTTAGGGTTAGGGTTAGGGTTAGGGTTAGGGTTAGGGTTAGGGTTAGGGTTAGGGTTAGGGTTAGGGTTAGGGTTAGGGTTAGGGTTAGGGTTAGGGTTAGGGTTAGGGTTAGGGTTAGGGTTAGGGTTAGGGTTAGGGTTAGGGTTAGGGTTAGGGTTAGGGTTAGGGTTAGGGTTAGGGTTAGGGTTAGGGTTAGGGTTAGGGTTAGGGTTAGGGTTAGGGTTAGGGTTAGGGTTAGGGTTAGGGTTAGGGTTAGGGTTAGGGTTAGGGTTAGGGTTAGGGTTAGGGTTAGGGTTAGGGTTAGGGTTAGGGTTAGGGTTAGGGTTAGGGTTAGGGTTAGGGTTAGGGTTAGGGTTAGGGTTAGGGTTAGGGTTAGGGTTAGGGTTAGGGTTAGGGTTAGGGTTAGGGTTAGGGTTAGGGTTAGGGTTAGGGTTAGGGTTAGGGTTAGGGTTAGGGTTAGGGTTAGGGTTAGGGTTAGGGTTAGGGTTAGGGTTAGGGTTAGGGTTAGGGTTAGGGTTAGGGTTAGGGTTAGGGTTAGGGTTAGGGTTAGGGTTAGGGTTAGGGTTAGGGTTAGGGTTAGGGTTAGGGTTAGGGTTAGGGTTAGGGTTAGGGTTAGGGTTAGGGTTAGGGTTAGGGTTAGGGTTAGGGTTAGGGTTAGGGTTAGGGTTAGGGTTAGGGTTAGGGTTAGGGTTAGGGTTAGGGTTAGGGTTAGGGTTAGGGTTAGGGTTAGGGTTAGGGTTAGGGTTAGGGTTAGGGTTAGGGTTAGGGTTAGGGTTAGGGTTAGGGTTAGGGTTAGGGTTAGGGTTAGGGTTAGGGTTAGGGTTAGGGTTAGGGTTAGGGTTAGGGTTAGGGTTAGGGTTAGGGTTAGGGTTAGGGTTAGGGTTAGGGTTAGGGTTAGGGTTAGGGTTAGGGTTAGGGTTAGGGTTAGGGTTAGGGTTAGGGTTAGGGTTAGGGTTAGGGTTAGGGTTAGGGTTAGGGTTAGGGTTAGGGTTAGGGTTAGGGTTAGGGTTAGGGTTAGGGTTAGGGTTAGGGTTAGGGTTAGGGTTAGGGTTAGGGTTAGGGTTAGGGTTAGGGTTAGGGTTAGGGTTAGGGTTAGGGTTAGGGTTAGGGTTAGGGTTAGGGTTAGGGTTAGGGTTAGGGTTAGGGTTAGGGTTAGGGTTAGGGTTAGGGTTAGGGTTAGGGTTAGGGTTAGGGTTAGGGTTAGGGTTAGGGTTAGGGTTAGGGTTAGGGTTAGGGTTAGGGTTAGGGTTAGGGTTAGGGTTAGGGTTAGGGTTAGGGTTAGGGTTAGGGTTAGGGTTAGGGTTAGGGTTAGGGTTAGGGTTAGGGTTAGGGTTAGGGTTAGGGTTAGGGTTAGGGTTAGGGTTAGGGTTAGGGTTAGGGTTAGGGTTAGGGTTAGGGTTAGGGTTAGGGTTAGGGTTAGGGTTAGGGTTAGGGTTAGGGTTAGGGTTAGGGTTAGGGTTAGGGTTAGGGTTAGGGTTAGGGTTAGGGTTAGGGTTAGGGTTAGGGTTAGGGTTAGGGTTAGGGTTAGGGTTAGGGTTAGGGTTAGGGTTAGGGTTAGGGTTAGGGTTAGGGTTAGGGTTAGGGTTAGGGTTAGGGTTAGGGTTAGGGTTAGGGTTAGGGTTAGGGTTAGGGTTAGGGTTAGGGTTAGGGTTAGGGTTAGGGTTAGGGTTAGGGTTAGGGTTAGGGTTAGGGTTAGGGTTAGGGTTAGGGTTAGGGTTAGGGTTAGGGTTAGGGTTAGGGTTAGGGTTAGGGTTAGGGTTAGGGTTAGGGTTAGGGTTAGGGTTAGGGTTAGGGTTAGGGTTAGGGTTAGGGTTAGGGTTAGGGTTAGGGTTAGGGTTAGGGTTAGGGTTAGGGTTAGGGTTAGGGTTAGGGTTAGGGTTAGGGTTAGGGTTAGGGTTAGGGTTAGGGTTAGGGTTAGGGTTAGGGTTAGGGTTAGGGTTAGGGTTAGGGTTAGGGTTAGGGTTAGGGTTAGGGTTAGGGTTAGGGTTAGGGTTAGGGTTAGGGTTAGGGTTAGGGTTAGGGTTAGGGTTAGGGTTAGGGTTAGGGTTAGGGTTAGGGTTAGGGTTAGGGTTAGGGTTAGGGTTAGGGTTAGGGTTAGGGTTAGGGTTAGGGTTAGGGTTAGGGTTAGGGTTAGGGTTAGGGTTAGGGTTAGGGTTAGGGTTAGGGTTAGGGTTAGGGTTAGGGTTAGGGTTAGGGTTAGGGTTAGGGTTAGGGTTAGGGTTAGGGTTAGGGTTAGGGTTAGGGTTAGGGTTAGGGTTAGGGTTAGGGTTAGGGTTAGGGTTAGGGTTAGGGTTAGGGTTAGGGTTAGGGTTAGGGTTAGGGTTAGGGTTAGGGTTAGGGTTAGGGTTAGGGTTAGGGTTAGGGTTAGGGTTAGGGTTAGGGTTAGGGTTAGGGTTAGGGTTAGGGTTAGGGTTAGGGTTAGGGTTAGGGTTAGGGTTAGGGTTAGGGTTAGGGTTAGGGTTAGGGTTAGGGTTAGGGTTAGGGTTAGGGTTAGGGTTAGGGTTAGGGTTAGGGTTAGGGTTAGGGTTAGGGTTAGGGTTAGGGTTAGGGTTAGGGTTAGGGTTAGGGTTAGGGTTAGGGTTAGGGTTAGGGTTAGGGTTAGGGTTAGGGTTAGGGTTAGGGTTAGGGTTAGGGTTAGGGTTAGGGTTAGGGTTAGGGTTAGGGTTAGGGTTAGGGTTAGGGTTAGGGTTAGGGTTAGGGTTAGGGTTAGGGTTAGGGTTAGGGTTAGGGTTAGGGTTAGGGTTAGGGTTAGGGTTAGGGTTAGGGTTAGGGTTAGGGTTAGGGTTAGGGTTAGGGTTAGGGTTAGGGTTAGGGTTAGGGTTAGGGTTAGGGTTAGGGTTAGGGTTAGGGTTAGGGTTAGGGTTAGGGTTAGGGTTAGGGTTAGGGTTAGGGTTAGGGTTAGGGTTAGGGTTAGGGTTAGGGTTAGGGTTAGGGTTAGGGTTAGGGTTAGGGTTAGGGTTAGGGTTAGGGTTAGGGTTAGGGTTAGGGTTAGGGTTAGGGTTAGGGTTAGGGTTAGGGTTAGGGTTAGGGTTAGGGTTAGGGTTAGGGTTAGGGTTAGGGTTAGGGTTAGGGTTAGGGTTAGGGTTAGGGTTAGGGTTAGGGTTAGGGTTAGGGTTAGGGTTAGGGTTAGGGTTAGGGTTAGGGTTAGGGTTAGGGTTAGGGTTAGGGTTAGGGTTAGGGTTAGGGTTAGGGTTAGGGTTAGGGTTAGGGTTAGGGTTAGGGTTAGGGTTAGGGTTAGGGTTAGGGTTAGGGTTAGGGTTAGGGTTAGGGTTAGGGTTAGGGTTAGGGTTAGGGTTAGGGTTAGGGTTAGGGTTAGGGTTAGGGTTAGGGTTAGGGTTAGGGTTAGGGTTAGGGTTAGGGTTAGGGTTAGGGTTAGGGTTAGGGTTAGGGTTAGGGTTAGGGTTAGGGTTAGGGTTAGGGTTAGGGTTAGGGTTAGGGTTAGGGTTAGGGTTAGGGTTAGGGTTAGGGTTAGGGTTAGGGTTAGGGTTAGGGTTAGGGTTAGGGTTAGGGTTAGGGTTAGGGTTAGGGTTAGGGTTAGGGTTAGGGTTAGGGTTAGGGTTAGGGTTAGGGTTAGGGTTAGGGTTAGGGTTAGGGTTAGGGTTAGGGTTAGGGTTAGGGTTAGGGTTAGGGTTAGGGTTAGGGTTAGGGTTAGGGTTAGGGTTAGGGTTAGGGTTAGGGTTAGGGTTAGGAGGTTAGGGTTAGGGTTAGGGTTAGGGTTAGGGTTAGGGTTAGGGTTAGGGTTAGGGTTAGGGTTAGGGTTAGGGTTAGGGTTAGGGTTAGGGTTAGGGTTAGGGTTAGGGTTAGGGTTAGGGTTAGGGTTAGGGTTAGGGTTAGGGTTAGGGTTAGGGTTAGGGTTAGGGTTAGGGTTAGGGTTAGGGTTAGGGTTAGGGTTAGGGTTAGGGTTAGGGTTAGGGTTAGGGTTAGGGTTAGGGTTAGGGTTAGGGTTAGGGTTAGGGTTAGGGTTAGGGTTAGGGTTAGGGTTAGGGTTAGGGTTAGGGTTAGGGTTAGGGTTAGGGTTAGGGTTAGGGTTAGGGTTAGGGTTAGGGTTAGGGTTAGGGTTAGGGTTAGGGTTAGGGTTAGGGTTAGGGTTAGGGTTAGGGTTAGGGTTAGGGTTAGGGTTAGGGTTAGGGTTAGGGTTAGGGTTAGGGTTAGGGTTAGGGTTAGGGTTAGGGTTAGGGTTAGGGTTAGGGTTAGGGTTAGGGTTAGGGTTAGGGTTAGGGTTAGGGTTAGGGTTAGGGTTAGGGTTAGGGTTAGGGTTAGGGTTAGGGTTAGGGTTAGGGTTAGGGTTAGGGTTAGGGTTAGGGTTAGGGTTAGGGTTAGGGTTAGGGTTAGGGTTAGGGTTAGGGTTAGGGTTAGGGTTAGGGTTAGGGTTAGGGTTAGGGTTAGGGTTAGGGTTAGGGTTAGGGTTAGGGTTAGGGTTAGGGTTAGGGTTAGGGTTAGGGTTAGGGTTAGGGTTAGGGTTAGGGTTAGGGTTAGGGTTAGGGTTAGGGTTAGGGTTAGGGTTAGGGTTAGGGTTAGGGTTAGGGTTAGGGTTAGGGTTAGGGTTAGGGTTAGGGTTAGGGTTAGGGTTAGGGTTAGGGTTAGGGTTAGGGTTAGGGTTAGGGTTAGGGTTAGGGTTAGGGTTAGGGTTAGGGTTAGGGTTAGGGTTAGGGTTAGGGTTAGGGTTAGGGTTAGGGTTAGGGTTAGGGTTAGGGTTAGGGTTAGGGTTAGGGTTAGGGTTAGGGTTAGGGTTAGGGTTAGGGTTAGGGTTAGGGTTAGGGTTAGGGTTAGGGTTAGGGTTAGGGTTAGGGTTAGGGTTAGGGTTAGGGTTAGGGTTAGGGTTAGGGTTAGGGTTAGGGTTAGGGTTAGGGTTAGGGTTAGGGTTAGGGTTAGGGTTAGGGTTAGGGTTAGGGTTAGGGTTAGGGTTAGGGTTAGGGTTAGGGTTAGGGTTAGGGTTAGGGTTAGGGTTAGGGTTAGGGTTAGGGTTAGGGTTAGGGTTAGGGTTAGGGTTAGGGTTAGGGTTAGGGTTAGGGTTAGGGTTAGGGTTAGGGTTAGGGTTAGGGTTAGGGTTAGGGTTAGGGTTAGGGTTAGGGTTAGGGTTAGGGTTAGGGTTAGGGTTAGGGTTAGGGTTAGGGTTAGGGTTAGGGTTAGGGTTAGGGTTAGGGTTAGGGTTAGGGTTAGGGTTAGGGTTAGGGTTAGGGTTAGGGTTAGGGTTAGGGTTAGGGTTAGGGTTAGGGTTAGGGTTAGGGTTAGGGTTAGGGTTAGGGTTAGGGTTAGGGTTAGGGTTAGGGTTAGGGTTAGGGTTAGGGTTAGGGTTAGGGTTAGGGTTAGGGTTAGGGTTAGGGTTAGGGTTAGGGTTAGGGTTAGGGTTAGGGTTAGGGTTAGGGTTAGGGTTAGGGTTAGGGTTAGGGTTAGGGTTAGGGTTAGGGTTAGGGTTAGGGTTAGGGTTAGGGTTAGGGTTAGGGTTAGGGTTAGGGTTAGGGTTAGGGTTAGGGTTAGGGTTAGGGTTAGGGTTAGGGTTAGGGTTAGGGTTAGGGTTAGGGTTAGGGTTAGGGTTAGGGTTAGGGTTAGGGTTAGGGTTAGGGTTAGGGTTAGGGTTAGGGTTAGGGTTAGGGTTAGGGTTAGGGTTAGGGTTAGGGTTAGGGTTAGGGTTAGGGTTAGGGTTAGGGTTAGGGTTAGGGTTAGGGTTAGGGTTAGGGTTAGGGTTAGGGTTAGGGTTAGGGTTAGGGTTAGGGTTAGGGTTAGGGTTAGGGTTAGGGTTAGGGTTAGGGTTAGGGTTAGGGTTAGGGTTAGGGTTAGGGTTAGGGTTAGGGTTAGGGTTAGGGTTAGGGTTAGGGTTAGGGTTAGGGTTAGGGTTAGGGTTAGGGTTAGGGTTAGGGTTAGGGTTAGGGTTAGGGTTAGGGTTAGGGTTAGGGTTAGGGTTAGGGTTAGGGTTAGGGTTAGGGTTAGGGTTAGGGTTAGGGTTAGGGTTAGGGTTAGGGTTAGGGTTAGGGTTAGGGTTAGGGTTAGGGTTAGGGTTAGGGTTAGGGTTAGGGTTAGGGTTAGGGTTAGGGTTAGGGTTAGGGTTAGGGTTAGGGTTAGGGTTAGGGTTAGGGTTAGGGTTAGGGTTAGGGTTAGGGTTAGGGTTAGGGTTAGGGTTAGGGTTAGGGTTAGGGTTAGGGTTAGGGTTAGGGTTAGGGTTAGGGTTAGGGTTAGGGTTAGGGTTAGGGTTAGGGTTAGGGTTAGGGTTAGGGTTAGGGTTAGGGTTAGGGTTAGGGTTAGGGTTAGGGTTAGGGTTAGGGTTAGGGTTAGGGTTAGGGTTAGGGTTAGGGTTAGGGTTAGGGTTAGGGTTAGGGTTAGGGTTAGGGTTAGGGTTAGGGTTAGGGTTAGGGTTAGGGTTAGGGTTAGGGTTAGGGTTAGGGTTAGGGTTAGGGTTAGGGTTAGGGTTAGGGTTAGGGTTAGGGTTAGGGTTAGGGTTAGGGTTAGGGTTAGGGTTAGGGTTAGGGTTAGGGTTAGGGTTAGGGTTAGGGTTAGGGTTAGGGTTAGGGTTAGGGTTAGGGTTAGGGTTAGGGTTAGGGTTAGGGTTAGGGTTAGGGTTAGGGTTAGGGTTAGGGTTAGGGTTAGGGTTAGGGTTAGGGTTAGGGTTAGGGTTAGGGTTAGGGTTAGGGTTAGGGTTAGGGTTAGGGTTAGGGTTAGGGTTAGGGTTAGGGTTAGGGTTAGGGTTAGGGTTAGGGTTAGGGTTAGGGTTAGGGTTAGGGTTAGGGTTAGGGTTAGGGTTAGGGTTAGGGTTAGGGTTAGGGTTAGGGTTAGGGTTAGGGTTAGGGTTAGGGTTAGGGTTAGGGTTAGGGTTAGGGTTAGGGTTAGGGTTAGGGTTAGGGTTAGGGTTAGGGTTAGGGTTAGGGTTAGGGTTAGGGTTAGGGTTAGGGTTAGGGTTAGGGTTAGGGTTAGGGTTAGGGTTAGGGTTAGGGTTAGGGTTAGGGTTAGGGTTAGGGTTAGGGTTAGGGTTAGGGTTAGGGTTAGGGTTAGGGTTAGGGTTAGGGTTAGGGTTAGGGTTAGGGTTAGGGTTAGGGTTAGGGTTAGGGTTAGGGTTAGGGTTAGGGTTAGGGTTAGGGTTAGGGTTAGGGTTAGGGTTAGGGTTAGGGTTAGGGTTAGGGTTAGGGTTAGGGTTAGGGTTAGGGTTAGGGTTAGGGTTAGGGTTAGGGTTAGGGTTAGGGTTAGGGTTAGGGTTAGGGTTAGGGTTAGGGTTAGGGTTAGGGTTAGGGTTAGGGTTAGGGTTAGGGTTAGGGTTAGGGTTAGGGTTAGGGTTAGGGTTAGGGTTAGGGTTAGGGTTAGGGTTAGGGTTAGGGTTAGGGTTAGGGTTAGGGTTAGGGTTAGGGTTAGGGTTAGGGTTAGGGTTAGGGTTAGGGTTAGGGTTAGGGTTAGGGTTAGGGTTAGGGTTAGGGTTAGGGTTAGGGTTAGGGTTAGGGTTAGGGTTAGGGTTAGGGTTAGGGTTAGGGTTAGGGTTAGGGTTAGGGTTAGGGTTAGGGTTAGGGTTAGGGTTAGGGTTAGGGTTAGGGTTAGGGTTAGGGTTAGGGTTAGGGTTAGGGTTAGGGTTAGGGTTAGGGTTAGGGTTAGGGTTAGGGTTAGGGTTAGGGTTAGGGTTAGGGTTAGGGTTAGGGTTAGGGTTAGGGTTAGGGTTAGGGTTAGGGTTAGGGTTAGGGTTAGGGTTAGGGTTAGGGTTAGGGTTAGGGTTAGGGTTAGGGTTAGGGTTAGGGTTAGGGTTAGGGTTAGGGTTAGGGTTAGGGTTAGGGTTAGGGTTAGGGTTAGGGTTAGGGTTAGGGTTAGGGTTAGGGTTAGGGTTAGGGTTAGGGTTAGGGTTAGGGTTAGGGTTAGGGTTAGGGTTAGGGTTAGGGTTAGGGTTAGGGTTAGGGTTAGGGTTAGGGTTAGGGTTAGGGTTAGGGTTAGGGTTAGGGTTAGGGTTAGGGTTAGGGTTAGGGTTAGGGTTAGGGTTAGGGTTAGGGTTAGGGTTAGGGTTAGGGTTAGGGTTAGGGTTAGGGTTAGGGTTAGGGTTAGGGTTAGGGTTAGGGTTAGGGTTAGGGTTAGGGTTAGGGTTAGGGTTAGGGTTAGGGTTAGGGTTAGGGTTAGGGTTAGGGTTAGGGTTAGGGTTAGGGTTAGGGTTAGGGTTAGGGTTAGGGTTAGGGTTAGGGTTAGGGTTAGGGTTAGGGTTAGGGTTAGGGTTAGGGTTAGGGTTAGGGTTAGGGTTAGGGTTAGGGTTAGGGTTAGGGTTAGGGTTAGGGTTAGGGTTAGGGTTAGGGTTAGGGTTAGGGTTAGGGTTAGGGTTAGGGTTAGGGTTAGGGTTAGGGTTAGGGTTAGGGTTAGGGTTAGGGTTAGGGTTAGGGTTAGGGTTAGGGTTAGGGTTAGGGTTAGGGTTAGGGTTAGGGTTAGGGTTAGGGTTAGGGTTAGGGTTAGGGTTAGGGTTAGGGTTAGGGTTAGGGTTAGGGTTAGGGTTAGGGTTAGGGTTAGGGTTAGGGTTAGGGTTAGGGTTAGGGTTAGGGTTAGGGTTAGGGTTAGGGTTAGGGTTAGGGTTAGGGTTAGGGTTAGGGTTAGGGTTAGGGTTAGGGTTAGGGTTAGGGTTAGGGTTAGGGTTAGGGTTAGGGTTAGGGTTAGGGTTAGGGTTAGGGTTAGGGTTAGGGTTAGGGTTAGGGTTAGGGTTAGGGTTAGGGTTAGGGTTAGGGTTAGGGTTAGGGTTAGGGTTAGGGTTAGGGTTAGGGTTAGGGTTAGGGTTAGGGTTAGGGTTAGGGTTAGGGTTAGGGTTAGGGTTAGGGTTAGGGTTAGGGTTAGGGTTAGGGTTAGGGTTAGGGTTAGGGTTAGGGTTAGGGTTAGGGTTAGGGTTAGGGTTAGGGTTAGGGTTAGGGTTAGGGTTAGGGTTAGGGTTAGGGTTAGGGTTAGGGTTAGGGTTAGGGTTAGGGTTAGGGTTAGGGTTAGGGTTAGGGTTAGGGTTAGGGTTAGGGTTAGGGTTAGGGTTAGGGTTAGGGTTAGGGTTAGGGTTAGGGTTAGGGTTAGGGTTAGGGTTAGGGTTAGGGTTAGGGTTAGGGTTAGGGTTAGGGTTAGGGTTAGGGTTAGGGTTAGGGTTAGGGTTAGGGTTAGGGTTAGGGTTAGGGTTAGGGTTAGGGTTAGGGTTAGGGTTAGGGTTAGGGTTAGGGTTAGGGTTAGGGTTAGGGTTAGGGTTAGGGTTAGGGTTAGGGTTAGGGTTAGGGTTAGGGTTAGGGTTAGGGTTAGGGTTAGGGTTAGGGTTAGGGTTAGGGTTAGGGTTAGGGTTAGGGTTAGGGTTAGGGTTAGGGTTAGGGTTAGGGTTAGGGTTAGGGTTAGGGTTAGGGTTAGGGTTAGGGTTAGGGTTAGGGTTAGGGTTAGGGTTAGGGTTAGGGTTAGGGTTAGGGTTAGGGTTAGGGTTAGGGTTAGGGTTAGGGTTAGGGTTAGGGTTAGGGTTAGGGTTAGGGTTAGGGTTAGGGTTAGGGTTAGGGTTAGGGTTAGGGTTAGGGTTAGGGTTAGGGTTAGGGTTAGGGTTAGGGTTAGGGTTAGGGTTAGGGTTAGGGTTAGGGTTAGGGTTAGGGTTAGGGTTAGGGTTAGGGTTAGGGTTAGGGTTAGGGTTAGGGTTAGGGTTAGGGTTAGGGTTAGGGTTAGGGTTAGGGTTAGGGTTAGGGTTAGGGTTAGGGTTAGGGTTAGGGTTAGGGTTAGGGTTAGGGTTAGGGTTAGGGTTAGGGTTAGGGTTAGGGTTAGGGTTAGGGTTAGGGTTAGGGTTAGGGTTAGGGTTAGGGTTAGGGTTAGGGTTAGGGTTAGGGTTAGGGTTAGGGTTAGGGTTAGGGTTAGGGTTAGGGTTAGGGTTAGGGTTAGGGTTAGGGTTAGGGTTAGGGTTAGGGTTAGGGTTAGGGTTAGGGTTAGGGTTAGGGTTAGGGTTAGGGTTAGGGTTAGGGTTAGGGTTAGGGTTAGGGTTAGGGTTAGGGTTAGGGTTAGGGTTAGGGTTAGGGTTAGGGTTAGGGTTAGGGTTAGGGTTAGGGTTAGGGTTAGGGTTAGGGTTAGGGTTAGGGTTAGGGTTAGGGTTAGGGTTAGGGTTAGGGTTAGGGTTAGGGTTAGGGTTAGGGTTAGGGTTAGGGTTAGGGTTAGGGTTAGGGTTAGGGTTAGGGTTAGGGTTAGGGTTAGGGTTAGGGTTAGGGTTAGGGTTAGGGTTAGGGTTAGGGTTAGGGTTAGGGTTAGGGTTAGGGTTAGGGTTAGGGTTAGGGTTAGGGTTAGGGTTAGGGTTAGGGTTAGGGTTAGGGTTAGGGTTAGGGTTAGGGTTAGGGTTAGGGTTAGGGTTAGGGTTAGGGTTAGGGTTAGGGTTAGGGTTAGGGTTAGGGTTAGGGTTAGGGTTAGGGTTAGGGTTAGGGTTAGGGTTAGGGTTAGGGTTAGGGTTAGGGTTAGGGTTAGGGTTAGGGTTAGGGTTAGGGTTAGGGTTAGGGTTAGGGTTAGGGTTAGGGTTAGGGTTAGGGTTAGGGTTAGGGTTAGGGTTAGGGTTAGGGTTAGGGTTAGGGTTAGGGTTAGGGTTAGGGTTAGGGTTAGGGTTAGGGTTAGGGTTAGGGTTAGGGTTAGGGTTAGGGTTAGGGTTAGGGTTAGGGTTAGGGTTAGGGTTAGGGTTAGGGTTAGGGTTAGGGTTAGGGTTAGGGTTAGGGTTAGGGTTAGGGTTAGGGTTAGGGTTAGGGTTAGGGTTAGGGTTAGGGTTAGGGTTAGGGTTAGGGTTAGGGTTAGGGTTAGGGTTAGGGTTAGGGTTAGGGTTAGGGTTAGGGTTAGGGTTAGGGTTAGGGTTAGGGTTAGGGTTAGGGTTAGGGTTAGGGTTAGGGTTAGGGTTAGGGTTAGGGTTAGGGTTAGGGTTAGGGTTAGGGTTAGGGTTAGGGTTAGGGTTAGGGTTAGGGTTAGGGTTAGGGTTAGGGTTAGGGTTAGGGTTAGGGTTAGGGTTAGGGTTAGGGTTAGGGTTAGGGTTAGGGTTAGGGTTAGGGTTAGGGTTAGGGTTAGGGTTAGGGTTAGGGTTAGGGTTAGGGTTAGGGTTAGGGTTAGGGTTAGGGTTAGGGTTAGGGTTAGGGTTAGGGTTAGGGTTAGGGTTAGGGTTAGGGTTAGGGTTAGGGTTAGGGTTAGGGTTAGGGTTAGGGTTAGGGTTAGGGTTAGGGTTAGGGTTAGGGTTAGGGTTAGGGTTAGGGTTAGGGTTAGGGTTAGGGTTAGGGTTAGGGTTAGGGTTAGGGTTAGGGTTAGGGTTAGGGTTAGGGTTAGGGTTAGGGTTAGGGTTAGGGTTAGGGTTAGGGTTAGGGTTAGGGTTAGGGTTAGGGTTAGGGTTAGGGTTAGGGTTAGGGTTAGGGTTAGGGTTAGGGTTAGGGTTAGGGTTAGGGTTAGGGTTAGGGTTAGGGTTAGGGTTAGGGTTAGGGTTAGGGTTAGGGTTAGGGTTAGGGTTAGGGTTAGGGTTAGGGTTAGGGTTAGGGTTAGGGTTAGGGTTAGGGTTAGGGTTAGGGTTAGGGTTAGGGTTAGGGTTAGGGTTAGGGTTAGGGTTAGGGTTAGGGTTAGGGTTAGGGTTAGGGTTAGGGTTAGGGTTAGGGTTAGGGTTAGGGTTAGGGTTAGGGTTAGGGTTAGGGTTAGGGTTAGGGTTAGGGTTAGGGTTAGGGTTAGGGTTAGGGTTAGGGTTAGGGTTAGGGTTAGGGTTAGGGTTAGGGTTAGGGTTAGGGTTAGGGTTAGGGTTAGGGTTAGGGTTAGGGTTAGGGTTAGGGTTAGGGTTAGGGTTAGGGTTAGGGTTAGGGTTAGGGTTAGGGTTAGGGTTAGGGTTAGGGTTAGGGTTAGGGTTAGGGTTAGGGTTAGGGTTAGGGTTAGGGTTAGGGTTAGGGTTAGGGTTAGGGTTAGGGTTAGGGTTAGGGTTAGGGTTAGGGTTAGGGTTAGGGTTAGGGTTAGGGTTAGGGTTAGGGTTAGGGTTAGGGTTAGGGTTAGGGTTAGGGTTAGGGTTAGGGTTAGGGTTAGGGTTAGGGTTAGGGTTAGGGTTAGGGTTAGGGTTAGGGTTAGGGTTAGGGTTAGGGTTAGGGTTAGGGTTAGGGTTAGGGTTAGGGTTAGGGTTAGGGTTAGGGTTAGGGTTAGGGTTAGGGTTAGGGTTAGGGTTAGGGTTAGGGTTAGGGTTAGGGTTAGGGTTAGGGTTAGGGTTAGGGTTAGGGTTAGGGTTAGGGTTAGGGTTAGGGTTAGGGTTAGGGTTAGGGTTAGGGTTAGGGTTAGGGTTAGGGTTAGGGTTAGGGTTAGGGTTAGGGTTAGGGTTAGGGTTAGGGTTAGGGTTAGGGTTAGGGTTAGGGTTAGGGTTAGGGTTAGGGTTAGGGTTAGGGTTAGGGTTAGGGTTAGGGTTAGGGTTAGGGTTAGGGTTAGGGTTAGGGTTAGGGTTAGG
>NW_027072041.1:0-87533 GCF_038088225.1 Cyrtonyx montezumae
GGTAAACACCCCTCACTCACAACATACAATCTGTCCAAATTCATGATGCATGATGTGTTCTGGAATATCTGTATCCACAGAAATGAACAATTAATCTAGGGTGAAGGTAACTAAGCTTCATTAAATAGAGGAATTATACATAGAAAATCCACAAGTCAATACATATTTTTGAAGTAAAATTTAAAGTGTGATCCCATCTGGAAGATCTTGACTCCTAAGCTGTTTATTTTAATAAAACCTGGATAAGTAGTTAAATGCAACTGAACCTTCCCTCAAAGTGCAGTTTTCACTGTGACTTAATAAAAATAAACCTACAAGTGCACGATCTCATCTTTCATGAAGCCCATGAACAGATTTGTTTAATCATAAAACATAGTGTCCTAGAGGGGTCAGAATTCTAGAAATGAAGTCAAGAAGTAACAAAATAAGATTCAATGAGAAAAAAAATATTGAGTTAATGTGTCTGAGGGAAAATAAATTGAAACACATATTCAGCAGGAGGAAGGCCTTTGCAAAACAAGAAAGGTAAAAGAGTTCAATAAGACAAAAGGAAAACTGAAAATAGAACAGTGGAGGTGAAGGTAGCTGATACTCGTTTAGAAATTCTATGAGAAAGGCATAATACGCTGTAGGCAAGAGTTGACAATCTGTATATGACTGGTATGGCAATTCAGATTAAACAGTCAGCTGCAGTAATATCAGAGAAAGTTCAGAGAAGCTGCAAAATTCCGTGAAATATAAGCTTGCACAGCACAAGTTCTTAGCTCTCTCCAATGGAAGTCAATTACAGTATTTCCATTGACTCAAAAATGCATCACGGTCAGCTAAATCTTAAATAATGGCTGCTATTATTAACTGTAGGAAATAGCAGGAAGACATCAGAATTACCTAGGTCAAGGAATGATTTCTCTGAGCCTTCCTTCCTCTTCATCCACAGAAGGAAACAAGCTTGGATCTGCAGGAGAGTACAAAGTGGCTGGTAGGATGCAATTGCATGGAGGTCTTGGGCAAAGAAGGTATAACTATGATTCAGAAGATGGAAGAAAGACAAATTAAAAGTTGATTGAATAGCAGGATAAACATTCCTACTCTGAAATCTAAGTCCAGTCTCCTAGAAGGCTTGGAAGAAAGTACCAACATCTGTTGGATAATATAAAACAACAGACGATGATAAGAGTTTAGCAATCTGGAGGACAATTCTGACTACAAGTGTCTCATACCACACTAGTAAAATAGAAATCACTGCCTTCTTCAGAAAGATCTAGTTAATGTTTTGAAAATTTTACTGCAGTCAATTAACAACTTTAACTATCAGATACCATTGATACATTGTAAGTGCTTTAAATGCCCATTTCTTTTATATTCTGTACTCTTCATGTAAGAAAATTTCAAGGAAAATGTCTGAGGGAGCTTGTCTAAAGATTTTAGTCGCCATACTGATTAGAAAGACTTTGTTTTTGATTTGATTTTATTTTTTTAACAGAAGCTGAATTACAAAGAAAATGACAATCATCAAATAAATGACAGAAAGCCTTTGAAAGAAAACCCCTTTCATGCCCTACAAGTACGCTGTCAAAATACCTGATTGGGTGAGGAGCAGATGTCAAAACTAGGAACACCAAAGTCAAGGCAGAGAACAAAAGAGGTAGAGGTATTTTATAAAAGCATCAACCACTTTTGAAACAGCCACCAGCTAAGTAAGCTCCTATCCCCTGGTAGTTGAGACAATCCACACAAAGGCTTTTGAAAGGATTCTGAAACAAAAAATAACAAAAGTTGCAGAAGTGCCATTAGCTTTTTCTGATTGGAAGCAGATTGTGGCCCCCTCATGCTTTGCTCTCCTCCCTGCTGCATTTTGCTTCTTCTGCAGCCAGCTACTCTTTTTAGGACAGTTTTTATGAACAGTGAGAAAACTGTTCTCAATCTCTGTATCCTGTATTGAGAGCAGTTTTCAGACTTCTTCATTGTCTTCCTTGATGTATTTAGGTATTCCGTGGAAGCTTTTCCTTGCGGGGCAAATCTAAGCTGCTACTAACATGTTTGCTTTTCACATTTACCTGTGGTGCAGTTCTACACTTATTGATACCAGTGGATTAAAGATTTAATTTTGCCACAATGAGGAATTTCACATTAATTCACCCATCTCCTGCTGGGTTTACACAAATGTTTTGTTTAAGAATTTGGAAGCCAGCAAACACAGGAGCTGAGCTTGGCTACTCGGTTACTTCTCCGGAGGCAAACAAAAGGAAGGAAGTGAACAAATCAGGGAGGGGGGGGAGAGACAGATTAAGTTACCAAAGGCTTTGACCCTGAAGGTTCAAGAAGTAAAGTCAGGGAAAGCAGAGGCACTAGTTAGTTGGAAATTCCTTTGAATTCCTTTAATCCCTTAGGTCAATTTAAAGTGAAATGGTCTAACCGTTCTGCATCTGCTAGTGATTGAAGGCAAATAAGGAGCATTGTGTTATTTCCAGTTCAAGAAATATATAATATACACAGCTTTTATGAAAGCAAATACAGCAAATCTCAATTGACCTAGGCTGACTAATAAACCCTGAGATGCCTCTAACATATGGGATGCTGATGCTGGTACAGGCTGCCAAGAATTAAAATAAAAAGAGAGAGAGAAAAGAAAGGAAAGGAAAAATAAAATTTCTCCAGTTCTCTAAATTGAGGAGAGAGGAAAGGGAAATAATTTATTGCATTGAATATTTCTGGCTGAAATACTGTAGTCCCCAAATTATCTTCAATATTTAGTCTGCTAAAATCTAGACAGGAAAAAAAAAAATTGGAAAGAAAGAAAAACCTAAAATCGCACCCTAATGGGCCTCTCAAATTAAGCCTTCTGCTACATGCCTGTAACTGGAAACACTCTTTCAAGCCTTGTTTATGTAATGATACCATACAATAAAAGCCTGGTTGCAGAAGGAAGATTTATTGGCCTTTCTAAAAAGTACTGTTAGTGTATGGCTCTGGAAATGATCCCATTTGGGCTTGTAATGTACAGTGATTAAGAGCTAAACCATATCCTTAAAGCAATAGCTTGTCCAGGGTGTTCATTAACACAAAGACATGCTTTTCAGAGACACCACGTGATGTTCCACCCTGTGGACCCGCTGCCTCTTCCCTTCATGGGATGATCCCAAACCACCTGCTCCCAGGGTATCCTTATGCCTGGGGCTCAGAAATTCTGCTTCTGAGGTCAGCCTTTACACAGATGGTCAGAGGAAAGTCTTTCCATGTCTTTTCATTACTAAGATATGCAGCAGCACATGTGGAATAAAACATGCTGTGCCAAACTACCAAACATTGCAAAGCCAAGATCAGTTTGTGGAATACATGTGGATGCACAAGCTCCTGATAAGTTGTTTTTAAATACTTGTCAAATGATATTAAACTGAGCTCATTTCAGAAAAGATTCTCCATGTTGCAAGTTTTACCTCACTGTCATGAAAACATCTGAAATAGACCAAATATGACTCCAAGTATCTACTTCCCATTCCTGCCTGACCCTTTCTGAGGCTACACTTGCAGTCTCAGTAAATAAGCAACCCTTTTTTTTCTCCCATCTGTGTTTAATTAGAAAAGACTCTTCCTTCCACATCTGTGTATGTGCACTTCACGTTCCCGTAGCATATTATGGAGCACTTCAGTCAAGCACATGAACTCCATATCCGGCATGAGACAAGACAGCATTTGGCTGTGTTGCTCAGAAGAATAGACTTGGAGAAAAAAAACAAAAACTTTTTGGCTAAGTAATAATTAATTCTCACACTTTCTCTATTTTATATTGGCATGACTTGCATGACATTTTAATTTGAAGACAAATAGGCTTTGTAACGGTGATTTTGCAACAGGATTGTCTGGACTCTTTTTTAAATGCCTAGTTTCTAATTCTTTGAGCCAAGTGTTACATTCTCAAGACCTTATTTAGAGACTCATGGGATAAATCTGACTATTTTTTTTTCAAGTTGAATGGTTCTGTCAAGAGAGTGAGTAACAGAAATATAATTCCAATTATGAGAAAAAGGTTTGTAATGTTAATTATATGTGTTGAATACCAAAGCCTGCTGAATTATTTTTCTTGCAATTCAAAATGTTGTTCCAGTTCTTGGTAACACTCTAAACTATGTCTTCATTTCTTCATGCTGCTTTATTTCCTACATATCTGCTGATATCATCTTTCCAAACTCTTCTGAAGGGAACTGAACAGCATGTTTGCAAACTTAAGCTTCATTTAAAACAGTCTGAAACATGTACAGCAAGGTGGTGTGCAGAGAAAAATTGCTCAGAAATCTTGTTTAAGAAAAGGATATTGCATGCAAAGAGAAAAAGCAATAGAAAACCACAAATATAATAGCTTTTAAAAAAGTATAATCTTAATATAATTATCAGGAAAAAAATACAAAAAGGAGAGAGATCCGTCTGTATTTAATGTTCTTTTTTCCTTCAGTAAACACAATTCACTTCTTTGCAAAGCACCTGTATATCTGAGTGTGAATTAATAATAATTAATTAATAATTAATAATACTGGTTACATCCTTTACAAGGCATAAATAAATGATGTGATAATAATAAAACTAAGAAAGATATTCTTAGTAGAGAGATATGTTTAGCAGTGTAGGGAAATGTATTTTCAAGAAGTACTTAGTGAAAGGAGTTTCAAGACATGAATAATAAATTTTAGAGGAAGCTCAAAATATCCCATTGTCTTGGCTCTTGCCAAATGCCTGTGCATTTGGAAACATAAAAGATGGGTTTAATCAGCAATGAGCCAGCTCCTTCAAGTGCATGAAAACAGAAACCATATATATAGCAGAGGAAAGGAAAAATAAAAATAAAACAACAGGGAAAGAAGGGACAAAACACTGATTACCAAGCTTTTGTCTGAAAGCAGATGGACGCAGAAGAGGATGTGTTTGCAACTGGACATTCTTCAGATGACAGCAGGAAAGATCTGAGATTGCAAAAGGACTTGATATTAACAAAGCCAAGCAAAGCAAGAGCAACTGGAAAAACATTACAAAGAAAATTCTATCACATGCCCCTTTGTTATTTAAGTCTGTTGATATTAAAGTGGAGTGGCACATATAAAATTGAAAAAAAAAATAAAAGAACACACAAACATACATAAGATTTTTAATTGCAAAAAGCTTATTCTGAAGGATATCTTTTTTAAGATAAAAGCCTCTAGTTCACTTATTTTAACATCTAAACGATGATAATTTGGACCTCTGCATACTGCTTATCATTATTTGTCTGCAATTTAAAACTTTATTAAAAAGGGATGAAAAGTCAAACTCAGATCTAAATTATCCAATTTTTTCAACATTCTAAGCTATCTTAAAATAAAAAAGCATAGTGTGCCCAGGTGGCCAAGAAGGCCAACAGCATCCTGGCCTGTATTAGAAATAGTGTAGCCAGCAGGAGCAGGGAGGTGATCATCCCCCTGTACTCAGCTCTGGTACGGCCGCACCTCGAGTACTGTGTTCAGTTTTGGGCCCCTCACTACAAGAAGGACATTGAGGCCCTGGAGCGTGTTCAGAGAAGGGCAACAAAACTGGTGAGGGGTCTGGAGCACAAGTCTTATGAGGAGCGGCTGAGGGAGCTGGGATTGTTTAGTCTGGAGAAGAGGAGGCTCAGAGGAGACCTTATTGCACTCTACCACTTCCTGAAGGGGGGTTGTGGTGAGGAGGGGGTGGGCCTCTTCTCCCTGATAAATAACGACAGGACGAGAGGGAATGGCCACAAGTTGTGCCGGGGAAGATTTAGATTAGATCTGAGGAAACATTTTTTCTCTGAAAGAGTGGTCAGGCACTGGAATGGCCTGCCTAGGGAGGTGGTTGAGGCACCATCCCTAGCGCTGTTCAAGAAGTGTTTAGATGAGGTGCTAAGGGATTTGATTTAGTAGTTGGGTAGGGATAGTGATAGGAGGATGGTTGGACTAGATGATCTTGTAGGTCCTTTCCAACCTTATGAACCTATGAATAGTATTTTTAAAGCAGAAAAAAAAAGTATTTTTAAAGCCTTTTTATAGGCATTTCTGAAATATAATCTTTCCTTCTAAAGATATTGAGAAAGTAACTGGAGTTTAAAATAAAAAGTTTTCCTCTTGGTCCAGGTATCTTTTTGGATGAATTCCACACTAACAATTATGTCATTTAAGTATTCCATCTCCACTTTCAGTCTGAGAAAAAATCATACAAACTCTAATGTGGGAAGCATAAAACCAGAAAAAAAGTTGGTAAAAATTATTAGCTAAAAAAGTAAAACAGCAACAGATGTCGTGCAACATAAAGACACTTACAGATGGCTATATATTTTTTTATGAAACCCACAGCCAACTTTGGATTGCCAGCAAACAAAAAAGAAAATCCAAATTTGGATTATAAAAACAGGATTTACAGAAATGTGATTGCCTTTTATTTTATTTTATTTTATTTTATTTTATTTTATTTTATTTTATTTTATTTTATTTTATTTTATTTTATTTTATTTTATTTTATGTTTTAAGAATAAGCAGGAAATAAATATGTAAGTGACTAAAACTAAGGAAAAGAATCTAAAGGTAAATACAGAAGGATTCTTGATACCTTATGACATGTCTGTTTTGAGATCAGTATTTGTGCTCATTTCTAAAGTAATAAATCAAGGATTTATCAAGTTTTCCATCTTTTTTCAAGTAAGAAAAAATCTTACCAGTATATACCTGTCCTACTCGCTATAAGACTAACAGCTGTCACGTGCTAGGAAAGTGGTAATGATAGCTCTCCAATGAAGAGCTCTTGCACCAAAAAAGCATGAACTTGCTCATACTGAAAAAGAATGCCTTACAAAAGTGTTTGCATATCAAAAATTTTCTGCCCAAGGACTGATATTTGTGACAAAAAATAAAAGACGAATTCTTAAAGAGGGCCTCCAAAATGATACATGCTACTAAGTGAAAATGATATAGTGAAGAGCTTGAATAAGAGCAATACTGCTAAGAATGCCTCTAAAACAGATCACAAGCAATAATGAGTCTCAGAGCAAGGGTGAAGGAGTCAGAGGCTTGGATGTTATTTTCATTAATTTTTCCAGCAATGATCAAAGGACCAGGCCAGGACAGATTCATCCTACAGTGGGTCTGCACAGATGGTTCACCAGGAGAGCATTAGTTTCCTTGACTTTGGGAAGATACTTCGTGAGTGGAGAGTGGATTCTATTCATAAATATCTTTGCATGACATTAACTTACTACAGAAACGAGTATTGTCTAAATCCTTAAAGCTAGAAGAATGTTATTCATAGCAACATCATAGAAAGAATCTAATTTCTGTAAACTAATTTACTATTGCATTGTTTCAGATTTCTAGTAGTGATAAAAGAAGTATAGGAGCCAATCAGGATATTTTTACTGATTTAAAAGTACTTTTGACTCACCTAAGAGACATTATGTTAAGAAGAGTTAAGTGATTTGAAGGAAAGATTTGGAAAGTGTTGGTTTGTGCATCAAGGATGCAAGTGCTAGCTTTGGGAAAATATGGACCTCTGCAGAAAACCTGAGGTCTTCTAAGCATGTAGTCATGAATTCCTCCTAGATTCTCAGGGAAGAAGTATCATCTGGGATCTTAAAGACATCTTAGACAACAAAAAAAGCACCTGCAAGCTGGAAGAGGCAAATGTTTAGAAAAGCACCTTTAAAATGAAAAGGAGTTATATATTACAGAATATTTTAGAATAGTCATGTAACATCAGTTCTGAAAAATGTCGAAACGTCCAAATATTTTGCCTAAATATTCAGAAAATGCTCTCTCAATAAATAAAAATAAATAAATGAATGAATGAATGAATGAATGAATGAATGAATGAATGAATGAATGAATGAATGAATGAATGAAAGAAAATAGCTGCTTATAAATATCTAGAGAGTGGGAATAAAATGGATGGGGCCAGCTGTTTTCAATGGTTTGCAGTGACAGAGCAATGGGAATGGACAAAAACAGCAACTCAGGAAGTTCTGTACAAACACAAAGAAAAACTAATTTACTGTAAGGATGACAGAGCCCTGGAACAGGTGACCAGAGAGTCTGCGTAGTCTTCTCTACAAATGTTCAAGACCCTCCTAGACAGTTTCTTGTGTAACGTATTGTAGAGAAACTGCTTTGGCAGGGGAACTGGAATTGTCAATCCCCCCTCCTTGCAATGCCTACAATTCTGTGATTCTGTGATTTTGTGATTCTATGACACTTTATCACTTAAGCAAACTATCAAAAATGTCAAGACAAAATTACACAACATAGATGTGAAAAAAATTAGGTGTGTTTCAGACAGCAGTTGCCTGTAGTTAATTTAAATTTGCATAAGGAAGGAATTTACCAAAACTGAAGGGATGCATTCTGATACTGCAGTATCAATGTTTTCATTTATTTAGATCACTGTTTGGGTTTATCATTTGACAAATACTAAGCAAGTCGGTATGAGCAAGTATTCCCAAGTGCCAAATTCAAATTCAAAGTGATCACAGAACTATGAAATGCTTTGGTTTTAAGAGTCCTTAATGATCATTTACTTATAAACTCTATGAAGTGAATAGGGTTATCACACAACAGATCAATTTGCCTAGGATTGAATATTTCTAGGCCATCCTCAGTTTCTTTGGGCAGCCTGTTTTAGTGCTTCACCAATCTCGAAGGAAAGTTTCTTCGAACAGTCAAAGTTAAATCTACCCTCTTTTAGTCTCAAGCTATTATTCCTTGTCCTATTGCTATACTCCCTGATAAAGAGTCCTTCCTGTTCTTTCCTGTGGGACCCTTTAAATGCAATATGCAAGGCTGCTACAAAGTCTTCCCAGAGTCTTCTTGTTTCCATGCTGAACAACACGATTTCAGCTAGTCTTAATTGGAGAAGTGCTCCTCCTCTCTGACGATTTTCATGGCCCTTTTCTGGATCCACACCAATGGGTCTATATCCTTCTCATGCTGGAGATTCCAGAGCCTAATGCAGTATTCTAAGTGGGAATGACCCTCATAAAATGAATAAAGGAAAGAGTAATACAAGTAAGAAAGGAGACCTTAGGAATGCGAAGTAGGAGTACTGTCTGAATAAACAGAGAATGAGGATCCTCCTGAGTAGTAATCTTACAGAAGATAATCTGGAGACAACAGCGAAATACTAAAATGAAAGTCAGTCTATAAATTTGCAGACAAAGGAGATAATTTGGGTACATTTGACAGTACTGCAATTAATGACTTCTACTGTTAAGGTATTTCCTATACACACTGTACAGTGATCAGTTTTAAGCAACAAAAATTCACAACTTAATGTACCCTGAAAAGTAACTTTTAAATCTCTCTGGTTAAATACTCAGCAATGTTGGCTTCAATGTTAGATCAGACCACTCAAGTTCTTGATCAAATAAGTTTTGAAAAATCTCCAAGATGGAGGTTTGATGACCTCTTTGAAGCCTTGACACTCTCACTCTTGGTAATCAGTTAAAATTTCAATTTTCACAGACTGAGGCCATTGCCTCATTTCCTTTCTCTGAGCACCTTAAAGGAATCCAGGTTTGTCTTCTGTATATACTCTTAGATCTCTGAAGACAACGAAGAGTTCCCTCCAGGCTTTTACGTTTCAAGCTAATCAAACCACTCTTCCTCAACCTATTCTTACAGAGATATATGTGCTTCTGTGTGTAAACAAGCAAATCCACAAAAATCTTAACAGAAAAACTTGTAAAACAATTCAGAAAAATCCAAAGAAGAACATGTGAAAATAACCAGATCTTTTGAAAACAGGACCTCTGGGGAAAGATTAAGATAACTTTGATTGCATATTTATGAGAAGATAAAATTGAAATAGGAATGTGGTAGTATTGTTCAGATGCATAAAATGAGATGTGGAAAGGAAATTGACCATATTTGCTCTCAAAGGCAGTTAGAACAGTAGTCAACGGTCTAAAAACATAAAAAGTGTAGCTTTCAGGGCCAAGAATGATCCAGGCCTAGTGATGGACATTTCCTGTGCACACTTTTTTATTTGTATACTTTAGTTCACTCTGCTGGGATGTGGTTGTGTGTTATATACTGTTGCACTGAATGTCCAAGATAGAAATAAAAAATGATTTTTCTTCACAAAATCAACCTGTAGTGACCTTGTAAGCAAAGCAAAAATCCAGCCTTTATCACCTTGCCATGAAAACACAGCAAGCAAATGAAAAAAAAAAAAAAAAAGAAAAGAAACCCTGAAGAAGTAGAATAGAAAGTGCTTAGACTATATTAATGACATGAAAAGATTTAACAGGCTGATACCTTGGTGAATGTATGACAGTCATGCAAGATTTATGCCTGCATAAGAGTACAGCAACTGTAAATGAAGGAAGGATAAACAGACAAAAAAAAAAACATAGGGCGAGGAAAAGCAGGAGACTGTGTTTACTCTCACCATGTGCTGGCATTAAACTAGTTTAAACAATTCTTAATAATGTAATCACTGTCTCCTGTTTGTTAGGAATTTTCTGAAGTTGCAGTGGAAAAAAAAAATCAAATGAACAGATAACCCCCAAGAAATCTTTTCCTTTTGTCAGTACTTAAGAAAAAACTAAGGCATTATAGCAATTTTTTTTTTTAATAATTTTTCATTCACTGACAAAATCTTACCGAAAGGAGTGCTACACTGGTTCTGACATGGCAGTGGTGATGGAATGATTGTTAATGCGTTATAAACAGATACTTCTTAATCGTGTACACTAATTTAGAAACCCAAGAATTATTCATCTTAACACAATTATTTAGGTTAGAGTAAGACAGTAACATACAGTATCTAATTAAATTTATGTTAGAAAAAAAAAAGCATTAGTGTCACAGTTTGCTGCATCTAATTTTCAGGTATTCAAATCTTCATAACATAACCATAGCACAACCATTGTGACAGTTACTTTATTTGGGGGGCATTTTTTTTGTTTGTTTTAATAATATTTGATTTTAAATTCATTTGTATTTTTCTAAGAATTGAGGAAAATAAAATAAAATGATTATTTGTTCAACAATCATCATGTCTCACACTGCTCACATGATGGTATTACACATTTTTAAGATGTTGGTATATGTTTCAAGATAAGTTACCATTGTTCTCTCCTTTACTCATCTCTTTTCTGCATACAGTTAATATGTTTATTCTGATCCACTGGATCTTGCAGTTCTTATACTCTTGTTCCTGTTTTCTTACTTGAATAAGAATAAGGTTATTCTTCAGTTCCTGAGTTGGAGCCAAAAATCCTGCCTTGTATTTCAGCTGGAGAATGTAAGATTCTGTTTTCTTATCCACATTCTTGTGATGCCACGAAATGTTTTCCATATTGCATTTCAAACTGTAAGAGGTGCTAAATGATCTCAGCACAGCTAGAAAACGAATTAGGGGTCTTCTATATTTAAGAAGAAACTTATTAGGCTAGAAATTATATGCTTTTAGTAATTGGAATATTAAAACTTCTAAATTATGCTTATTTTTAAAATTGCAATAAATACGTTGTGTGTGTGGTTTATAGCAACAAAATGGATGCAAAAATGGAATTTTTAAACAATGGAATTTTTTTTTAAATGGAATTTTTTTTTACTCGAAGAAATATATTAAGGTACATTTATTTATTTATTTTTACTTTATCCTCAAAATTTTACTTTCTCAGTGGACGATCTAGGGAAAAACAAAAGATATAACAAGGTAAAATATTGTGAAAATCCAAGCAGGGCAAACACTTTGCATACCTGCTCTGAACATTTTATGCAAGGCGAAAAGTTATGTATCATAGACATTAAAAAAGAAAGTAGATATCAACATAATTTAGTTAATAATGGTCAAGTTAAACTGTGACTGTTGGTTAGTGGAGCAGAGCCTCCATTCAGGTGACGCAGCATTAAGAAGCCATCAGTCAAAGGAGCCTAAAAGGAAACATGCAAAGATTTGGTGCTTTATACTCTTGGTTGAGTCACATCTCACCTCATTAGTGTTGTATCTATTCCATTTATTTTCCACAGGAAAAAAAAAAGAAATGTTAAAAAGAAGCCGTGAATTCTTTCAGGGAAAGCATTTGCATGATACTCGCATGCTGGAAAACAAAATAAAACAAACAAAACAAAAGAAACAGAAAGCAAAACATATAAGAAGATTATTTTAAAAGAAATTTTAATTAGACCATTTGTATGAGAAATATAACAGGAAAGATATGGCCCTCTGGAAACAATTTGAGTTTACCACAAATAAAACTGTGGTCCATTTCTACACCAAACATCTGAAGAGCTTAGTACTGGAAACAAATGTCACAGGGATGTCTGTTAACAAGTTAATTGAACTGATGTTTAACTTGATACTCCTTCAGACACGTGTCCAAGATTATGAGTTCTCTGCAAAGATGCATTAAATACCATTTATCTTACATTATTATAGTGATGAATGTCAATAGAAGCAAACTGAAATTTCTGAACACTGACGAGCAGAAATAGCTGACACCTTTTAGCTTTTTCTGCTTCAGAAACATCATCTGTCAGTAGTGAAACATGTGTTCCAGACATTGTTGATAAGTATGGGAAAATACTTCAAGGATTGCCCTAAGTTTTCTATACTGCAAATGACTCTTCAAGGATGTAACACATTTAAACTCCACTTAATTTCTTTAAAATAAATATTTAAGAGTTATTAACAACAGTATTTTCATGTTCATAAACTACTCTTAAGTCATGAAATGATTAAAAAATATTACAGAGCTTAACATGTTTTCAAGTGCACTTATTTTAGTTCTAATGAAAACTATATAGTTTCTGAATGCTCTCTTGGTTTTGAATTACTTTTCAGTATACAGAGCACAAGAAAATTAGTTCAAGTTAGGCAAAAGAAGGGCTATTACTGTAGTACCCCATTGGCTATTGGCATGTGACCTCATCTATTCTCATCAGTCAGTATGAAGAGTTAGTAGTTATGGAAATAAGTTCATTGCTGGTAATATGCTCTGACTCCTGTTTGATTTATAGAATGCATCTTAATTTTCCAAGAAGGCTTAAATGATAAAAGAGGGGAAAAAAAGACAAAACGAAAGTATTTGATCGTATTATGATCTAGTGACCTCTTATAAAAATAATGCTATCAAGCATTCCTGAAATGAGGCATGAAATTAGATTGCTGAAAATTTTCAATATTACAATGACATATTCATGCATCTTATGACTGTGAAAGACAAAAACTGTTTTTTGTTTTTTGTTTTTTTTTTTTTGTCTCAAAGATTGCTTCATGAGGCCTTTGTGGTGATAAGACTCTAATTGAGAACTACAGGTTATCTAGGTGGGTGCCACCATGCCACAGTGCCTCTGCTTATTGTTGTAAAGATAAGCAGAAGCAGGGACAAGCCTGGTTTTTTGGGGTTCAGCTTGGAGAAGCTGATCACCATAAAAGATGACAATGCTTCTGCATGGCAGTGAAGGCACCATCCCCTGCTGGCTTATGTGTTGGGCCAGACATGTCACACACAGAGAAAAGAAAAAAATCTGATAAATGGGGGATAGAAGGCCTTCACTGAACCAAGGATTTTGGAGAAGAACACACAAAGAAAAATATCTTGGATGAAGAATTGGAGAAAAACTCTTTGGAAGGACCCCAAGGCCTGCTTGCTGTGAAACTTCCCATCTTTCTCCCATCCCCTGTGGTGATCAGACAAGTTCCTAAGATCAACAGACCTACTATGAACCTCGCTGGATCCACGGTGGTTATTATATCACTCTTATTTCATACCAAGACTCCTTGCTTTTTATTTCTTTCCTGTCACTCATCTTCCCTTCCTCATATCCCTAAGCAACTAGTACTTGTAATAAAGTGGTTGGGCTAACATTTGACCTGTTGTGTCTTAATCTCATGCCAGGTACACACATCAGGGGAGATGCCTTGCTAGACCTACTCTTCACTAACAGGGAAGGACTAGTAGGAGATGTGAAGGTTGGAGATTGTCTTGGCCAGAGTGACCAAATGGTGGAGTTTGCTATTCTTGGTGATGTCAAGAGGGTGAATAGCAAAACTGCTACCTTGGACTTCCGGAGGACACTTTGACCTGTTCAGGATGTTTGTTGCAAGGGTCCCTTGGGACTTGCTCCTGAGGGGTAAAGGGGTCCAGGAAGCCTGGATGCTCCTCAAGAGAGAAATCTTAAAGGCACAGGAGCAGGCTGTCCCGGAGTCCTGTAAGTCGAGCCAGAGGAGAAAAAGACCAGTGTGGATGAACCGGGAACTTTTGTTGAGACTCCAAGAGAAAAGAAGAGTCTATGTCCTCTGGAAGATGGGACAGGCTACTTGGGGAGACTACAGAGAACTGGCCAAGATTTGCAGGCAGAACGTTAGAAATGCTAAAGCCCAACTTGAACTTAGACTGGCTACTGCAGTAAAGGAGAACAGGAAACCCTTTTACAAATATATTAACAGCAAGAGAAAAACTAAGGAAAATTTCTCTCCTTTACTTGATGAGGCAGGGAATGTAACCACAGATGATAAGGAAAAGGCTGAGGTTCTCAGTGCCTTCTTCACATCTGTCTTTAATAGACAGAGCAGTTGTCCACAGGGTACTTGCCCTGACCTGGAAGTCCGGGACGAAGCGCATAATGTGCCCCCTGTGATCCAAGCAGAGATGGTCAGAGATCTACTCCTCCATCTGAACTGCCACAAGTCCATGGGGCCAGATGGGATCCACCCAAGGGTGGTCAGGGAACTGGCAGAGGTGATTGCCAAGCCACTTTCTGCTATCTATCAGCATTCTTGGTTATCTGGAGAGGTCCCACAAGATTGGAGGCTTGCCGATGTGACTCCCATCTACAAGAAAGGCCATAAGGAAGACCTGGGGAACTACAGGCCTGTCAGCCTGACCTCGGTATCAGGGAAAGTTATGGAGCAGATGATCTTGAGGGAGATCACATGACACGTGCATGGCAACCAGGGGATCAGACCCAGCCAGCACAGTTCACCAAGGGCAGGTCGTGCTTGTCCAACCTCATCTCCTTCTATGACTGGGTGACCAGACTTGTAGATGAGGGAAAGGCTGTTGATGTAGTCTACCTGGCCTTCAGCAAGGCCTTTGACACGGTCTCCCACAGTATTCTCCTGAGGAAACTGGCAGCCCGTGGTGTGGACAGGTTCACTCTTCTCTGGGTGGAGAACTGGCTGGAGGGCCGTGCCCAGAGGGTAGTGGTTAATGGAGTTAAGTCCAGCTGGCGTCCTGTTACGAGTGGTGTCCCCCAGGGGTCCGTTTTGAGGCCCATCCTGTTTAATATCTTTATTGATGACCTAGATGAGGGGATTGAGTGTACCCTCAGTAAGTTTGCAGATGGGAGGATGTGTCAAACTGCCTGAAGGTAGGGAGGCCCTTCAGAAGGATTTGGATAGGCTGAACAGCTGGGTTGAGCTCAATGGGATGAGGTTCAATAAGACCAAGTGCCGGGTCCTGCACTTTGGCCACAATAACCCCATGGAATGCTATAGACTTGGAGCAGAATGGCTTGAAGAATATACAGAGGAAAAGGACCTGGGGGTGTTGGCTGACGCTCGGCTTAACATGAGTCGGCAGTGCGCCCAGGTGGCCAAGAAGGCCAATGGCATCCTGGCCTGTATTAGAAGCAGTGTAGCCAGCAGGAGCAGGGAGGTGATCATCCCCCTGTACTCAGCTCTGATACGGCCGCACCTCGAGTACTGTGTTCAGTTTTGGGCCCCTCACTACAAGAAGGACATTGAGGCCCTGGAGCGTGTTCAGAGAAGGGCAACAAAACTGGTGAGGGGTCTGGAGCACAAGTCTTATGAGGAGCGGCTGAGGGAGCTGGGATTGTTTAGTCTGGAGAAGAGGAGGCTCAGAGGAGACCTTATTGCACTCTACCACTTCCTGAAGGGAGGTTGTGGTGAGGAGGGGGTGGGCCTCTTCTCCCTGATCAATAATGACAGGACGAGAGGGAATGGCCACAAGTTGCGCCAGGGAAGATTTAGATTAGACCTGAGGAAACATTTTTCTCTGAAAGAGTGGTCAGGCACTGGAATGGCCTGCCAAGGGAGGTGGTTGAGGCACCATCCCTAGCGCTGTTCAAGAAGCGTTTAGATGAGGTACTAAGGGATTTGATTTAGTAGTTAGGTAGGGATAGTGATAGGAGGATGGTTGGACTAGATGATCTTGTAGGTCCTTTCCAACCTTATGAACCTATGAACCTATGAACATAATTAAGGAACCAAGTCTCTCTTCTTTATGTTGGAGTGTGACAATGAAACTGTTTGAAATTCTTAATTTTTTCTTGAATGCGTTATCATTTTCAAGTCATGTGATGTATCTCTACACAACTTCGTAGTTCAGTAAGGAGCTCCTGGACAATAGAGAGTGGAAGCAAGAATAGATTACCTGTGAGGACTACAGAAGAAGGGATCCGGTTAGGAATGCTAAAACCCAGACAATTAAATGTAGCAAGAGATATAAAGGAGAGCAAGACAAATCAATCAGCTTGCTGTCGGAGGGCTGTCCAGCCTGACTTTGAATGTCTCCAAGGACAAGGATCCACTATCTCTCTGGACAATCTGTTCCAGTGCTTCACTACCGTTATTATTAAAAACTTTTTCCTTATATCCTGTGTAAATCTCTCCCTTTAGTTTGAAAACATTTCCTCTTGTCCTGTCGCAACAAACCCTGATAAAATGCCCCTTTCTTCCTTGTGGCTCCCTTTAGATACAGAAAGGCCAGTATCAGGTCTTCTAGGAGTCTTCTCTTCTCAAGGATGAACAGCTCCAGCTTTCTCAGTCTCTGCTTTTTGGAATAATTTTATTTTAATATATATGAATTAAATATATAATCAATGAATTAGATGAACTCATTTTCAGAGAGACAGCAATAAAACAGAACAGGCTTCTGAACCGAAGACTCCATTAAGTTTGTGCAAAAAAAAATCTTTGTTTATCAGTACAGGAAATGGATCAAAGTAACATGATGAAGGACTTTTAATACAATGATACATAATCAAACCTCACTCTTTGGAAGTAAAGGAAAAATGTGCCTGAGGTAAACTGCAAAGGACTCTCCCATTTGCAAGTGCATATTAAAAAAATAGCGAAAAAATAAAAATAAAAAAGTTTATTTCTTCAATATTTCTTCAATGTATTTTTAGTTCCAATTACTGTGTTTCTTTTTTGTTTGTTTGTTTTTATTTTTTGAAAGTTTTGTTGAGTTTAGTACACACAGAGACAGAATTTTTTAAAAAGCATAATTCTGATTTTAATAGTTCTCTTGGTTTTGGTTATATAGTAATCTAGGAGCAACAATGTCTACAGTAACAGGGGACATAAAAAAAGATTTAAAATTATCTGGCTTGGTGCCACCAGTGCTGCAGAGGAATGAATCTCTCCACAATACTGGGATGGTCATTGTGATAGGGTTCTCGTCTTTGATGGCTTGGTTTTGCACTTCTCTCACATAACAATAGGTGGGGAAATTGTAAGAGAGGAGAAACTCCAGAGTCAAATGCCCACCTAAATAAAGAAAAAAACAGGACTTCAGAGTCAGTCAAGACTTTAGGGAATAAAAAATAATTTGATTACAGGTACTCAAATAGAATTCGTTTTATTCTTATTACCTGATCAAGGAATTGTACGTTAGCCTTCTAAAAAGTAGGCGAATGATGCTGTTAAAACCAATGTAGTTATTTCACAGCTCTGTAGCATCACACCATTTTATGAATCCAAGGAAACAGAAGATGAGAGAGAGGAAACATCTTCAGACCTTCCACAGATTATTGCATTCACCTTTGTTAACTTGTAGTCCTAAAAGGGAATTTATATGTAGAACAAACATTGAGATATTGTGCCAGTGTTTCCCTTTATTTTCTTTAATGGTAATACATATTTAACAAGGCAATATGAAGCATATTTAAGATTAATAGAATGAAAAACTCGGCATAATTTTTATTTATTTATTTAAATAAATGAAGAGGGAAAAAAAGAATAATTTGCAAATAATAATAATTAAACTCTAGGAATAACACAGACACAATGAGCAGCATACAAGCCATATATACTTCGTAGCAATGGTTGAAGTTGTTAATACAACATGTTTGAAAAGGAGCATTGCCTCATCAATTGATTTGCACTTTAGAACTGTCCAGAACTAAGATAATGAGTCATAAGACTCTAGTTAGTATAGCATCTTTAGACACGTGTACTCCACTTCCATGCAAATTAATGAAAGAAAAGGAAAGACATTGAAAGCCAAAACTAGGTTTAAAGGCCAGGTGTAATACTCAGTGAAGACAATGGAAGTTTTGTCTTAAATGATTTTTGGGTCAGTGTCAAGAGTTTACTTTGTAAATGTCTCTTCAAAATACAGAAAAAATATTTCAGTACATTTTCTTTCTTTCTTCCTTTCTTCCTTTCTTCTTTTCCTTCCTTCCTTTCTTCTTTTCCTTCCTTCCTTCCTTCCTCCTTTTCTTTCCTTCTTTCCTTTTCTTTCCTCCTTTCCTTTTTCCTTTCCTTTCCTTTCCTTTCCTTTCCTTTCCTTTCCTTTCCTTTCCTTTCCTTTCCTTTCCTTTCCTTTCCTTTCCTTTCCTTTCCTTTCCTTTCCTTTCCTTTCCTTTCCTTTCCTTTCCTTTCCTTTCCTTTCCTTTCCTTTCCTTTCCTTTCCTTTCCTTTCCTTTCCTTTCCTTTCCTTTCCTTTCCTTTCCTTTCCTTTCCTTTCCTTACCTTTCCTTTCCTTTCCTTTCCTTTCCTTTCCTTTCCTTTCCGTTTCTCTGTGTGTGTGTACTAAATGAATACAAAGTTAAACTGAGATGTCATTACTGAGACAGAAGCAGATTTGCATGGAATTTCCTTCCCTTTATGGAAAATACATTTGGCTCTGCAGAAAATGTCACTCAAGAAACTGAGCTGGGAAAACTGATCAAGTTGAAGTCTGTCAAAGCTGTTATTTCACAGGCTTATAAAATGGCAAGAGGAGAAATGCCAAAACCTCAAAGCTACAGTCTGGAGATGAACTTCCCTGAAGTTCAGTATCACTTCAGCTGAGATGTTCAGCTAGCCGCAGACTTACAAGTAGCTCAGTTAATTCTCACATGACATTTGGCAATCTATTTAGAGTAAACTGACTTGTAGGCATCCAACACTAGATGTATTGGTCTTTGTGTGCTGCCATGACTCAAGAAGAGCAACTGAAAATCTACAGCTGGCCCAGCCAATCTAATCTGCCTGTGGATAGTTGTGAACACAACTGTACAGCTGCATATTCCTTTTTTAAAGTGTCCTGACTGCTGTCAGAAACTGTAATTTTAATGAGAGAACCCGCTGCCCTCTTGCCTAGTTAATTCATAGTGATCTACCTGAACTAAAGGAAATTTCAAGAAAGCCTGTTTTTCAGTAATAAATTACCAATTCATATCATGGCTTAATGGACCTTTGATTTCTGTAATATTACACTTACATTAAGCTTTGCTGTCAGCAGAGTCATTTACTTTCTCAAAGCAGACTGAGGGAGAAGGGAAAGAGGTGGGATGGAAGGGAGAGGGGAGGAAGTGGATGGTGAAATTAAATTAAAAGAGAAGATTAATTACCAGAATATTGCCAGCTGAAGGAGGTGTTTCTCCTTGACCTAATACCCTGAGGCATTTATTCACTAAGGGTAAAAGCCTTGGGTATTAAAACTTTGCAATCTCTATTGACAAGCTATGGCATGGTACATTATTTTTTTTCTTGAAAATGAAAATCTTGTCTACTCTTTGTTCTGAATTCTGAATTTAACTCACTGTTATCAGCAAAGTGAATGTCATTGTAGTTAGACAGCAACTTACTCTTTAAATTGAAAACAGTAATACCTTCACCAATTATCTTTTTAAGAATTTTATTAAAACAGAAGTAATTAATCAAGAAACTTCTGAGAAAATCATTCTGAAATTAATAATTTATCAGGGTGAAGGAAGAAAGCAGGAAGCTGAAGTGAATATAAAATAGATAACATTGCAAAGAGGAACAGATCAATTATATTTCCGTGGAGAACCATGTCAAGGAAATGAAAAGTTACAGCCACATTAAAAAAAACTGAAATCCGAAACATAAGTGCTATCCAAAAAAGATATATATGAATTAAGAAACTATGGAAGCATAAAGGACTGTGTAGTGTATATACCATAGGCTACAGCTTCTGACTCTCAAATTTTTAATTTGGGTGACTGAGAGGTCTAAACATCCATAGTTTGAATGACTAATTGATGCCAGCTGTATAAGACTTTCTCCAGAAAATGTTATACTGCATAACTGGTAGGTAGAATAGATCTCCAGTAATCTTCATGTATACCTAGAATTATCTGAAAACTTGGCATCCATATGCTTTAACTTTAAACGTATGCAGAAGGATTTTCAAGACTTGAGCTCGACTGAGTGATCTCAAAAAAAAAAAAAACACCCCAAAACAGCAACTCACTGAGTAGGGAACTATGCTAGATAAGGAAAGGTGGTGGAAACAGAAACAAAAACTGAATGTGTAAAAGGAAGCACTAGGAATGGAATTTGATGATTAGCTCATATTTTATGCATTACAAATATCCACCATAAAAAAATAAATCCAAGGAAGTATTTTATCCTTTGAGCAAATTGTTAATCCTAAATTAATCATACAATAAGATGATGGTACATTGTGTGCAGTTTGAAAGAGATCTGAATACAAAGTTAATGTCTGTTTCTAGCATCTGTTTTCAAAATTTTTTATACTATAATAAGGTTTATATGTTTTTCTAAACAAAAGTCAAGCTTCTCACTCTTGGCACTATAACCTAATAATAGCATGAAACAATTACATTACAAGAATTGGTGACTGTTTTGCCTTTCACTTGTTCATAGATATTTATACTATTATAATGTAGGAATAAGACATTACCAGCCTGGGCTGGTAACATGACAAATCTACTTCAAGTCAGTACACAGAGATACAAATGTACATAGCAGAACATTATCTAATTTTTTGTAGTATCTCATTCTTTGAACACAAAATGTCATGTGTTCTAAGTATACACAGAACAAAATGCATGTAAATATTCTGGGATTTTGAAACTACTGTAACCTGTGCCAAGGACCACACCCAAACTTAAGATTCTGACAGATTTTTTGTTGGGTTTTTTGGGGTTTTTTTGGCAGTTTTTTGATTGGTTGTTCTTTTTGTTTTAAGGATGTCTGAGATCTTTCTTCTCAATGAGGCTGCTGGGGGATTAACTATCTTGTTACATCAGAGCAGAAGGACATTTTCACAATGGCATTTCCCACCACCAAAGTACGATGAGAGATCTCAGACACAGTTTCTAGCAAAAAAGAGCCATGAAATTGCAGAACTGGATGGATACAGAAAAGAGCAGAACTTTAAATTGCTCCTGACAGATACTATCAGGTACAGCATCGTAAGTAAATGAGGGTCTAGACATAAAAAATTATTTTATTTGTTTCAAGTACCAGTGCCTACTTTGAGTCTCCTTGTTCATTTTCTCATGATCAAATGAATTGTCACTCACACATCTTCTAACTAATATAACATTCCCCATAGTTGTTTCTAAGCCTCTTGAGAAATTCAGGATTACCAGCACAACTCCTCAGCTTTGCATGGGACTGAACCTCTAATCTAATCATGATTAATGTCATGGAGTATCCTACTCATTGTCCCTTCCTAGGCCATTAAGTAAGCCTATGATGTGACCATTACTGGTAAATTCTGCCTGGATTGTAATGGAGTGTTGTCATTAGTGGACAAAGAGAAGGCAACTGATGTCATCTGCCTGGACTTCTACAAGGTCTTTGATGTGGTCTAAATTGGAGAGATATGGATTTGAAGGATGGGCTATTCTGTGGATAAGGAACTGGTTGGAAGGTCACAGCCAGAGGGATGTGGTCAATGAATTTATGTCCAGATGGAAACGATTAGTGGTTTTCCACAGGGGTCCGTTTTGGGTCAAGTACTCTTTAGCACCTTTATCAGCGACATAGATGATGGTATTGAGTGCACTCTCAGCATGTTTGCTGATGACAACAAGCTGAGCAGTGCTGTTGCTAGGGATACTCTCCAGAGCAACCTTGATAATCTCAAAAGGTGGGCCCTTGTGAACCTAGTGAGATTCAACAAAGCCAAGTGCCAGGTTTTGTACATGGATCAAGGTAATCTCAGATATGCATACAAACTGGGAGAGTTTTATTCTCCTTGAGAGTAGCACTACTGAGATTGACTTAGAGGGTTCAGGAGATGAAAAGCTTAACGTGAGCCACCAGCAGGCACTTACAGCTCAGATAGCCAATGGTATCAGAAGAGGAGTGGCCAGCAGGAAGAGGGAGGTGATTGTCCTCCTCTAATCTGCCTCTGAGAGGGCCCATCTGGAGTACTGCATCCCGAACTGCATCTGTACTTGATCTAGCAGCTGGCTGCCCTGTCTGTGGCAGGGAGGTTGGAACTTGATGGTCCTTGAGGTCCCTTCCAACTTAAGCCATTCCGCAATTCTGTGATCATAAAGTTCTTTTCCTCTGTATTATACTAAAATGATAACTTATTTTAATGAGATCCTTTCTGAAGTAAATTGACAGTGAGATCAATATTGATCTTACAGACAGCAAAATGTAGTTACAATTACCAAGTTACTTGCATTGACAAATACAACCATTCATCCACTTATAATTATCACATGTGGTGAGCAAGCAAATGGACACACAGACACAATATGTTGTGTATATCAGATCTTGTTATAGATACTGGCTTCCACATAACACGTGGCACAGCTTGAAAAAACATACTGACTTCTTTTCTTTATGCCAGTCTCTTATATCCCATTTTATAATCATTATGATGGGATGGATGTAGCACATTTTCTGTGTTCATTTATTTGACAAAATTAACTATACTGCCTAGGTTAAGATTATCTGTGCTATTGAATTTTACTGAGGCCATCTCAAGACTTTCTTCCTTTTTGTTCAGATTGGAAAGTGGCTTCTTCAGCACATTGCCCGATAAGGTAGAGTCCCTGTAGAGAAGGCAGTCCACACACATCATAGTGACAAACATCTCGCCTGAGAGAATATCCTGGTGCAAGACTCCAACAAAGTTTATGAGGATGATATAATGCAGGGAATTTTACAGTAAGAGTGAAAATTTAAAGAAATTTTAATCCATCTTTTCTGTCACTCTTGCCTTTCATTATGCAGCACAGGTTTTACATGGTTTTCCAAAGTACTGAATATCTGGCATTTTTCTTTTAAGTAAAATATATTTGAAAAGCTGTCACAAAGTCATGAACCTCAGTTTAATCTGTTTTCTGTACACAGACAATCCTTTCTCATTGTTCCTTTGTGATTAGATTTTATGTTTAAAATTTTTCTTCTTGGAGGACTAAAGTCCCCAAAGAGTAGACAGCTACAATCAATCCAGTAATTCAATCCAGATAACAGACTACTGACTTTATACCTTAGTTCCTGTATGATGCCAAGTCGTACAGTGCATAGAGAATTGATCTGAATTGCTTGCGAGGTTCTGATTTGAGAGCTTGTCTTGGTGATTCCATTGGAGAAACTCCCTTTAAACACATAACAAACTCATTCAGATCATATAAAAAGTATCAGAACCCTTTAAAATTTTACCTCTACTGCTGGATTAAGTCTAATTTCTGTGCTTTCCAGCTATGAGTTTCTATGATTTTATCCACAGCCTCCTAAAATGTTTCACAGGGAGCTTGACTGACATTCTGTCTTCTCCTGCAGTACTTGCAAACAGCGGTAGATGTATTGCACTTACAAAACTGTCATCGTTCTCTCAAATAGTAACTCTGGAAGCTGTTAATTAAGTAATCAAGTTAGAAAGTAGAAACTAATAATTACTCACAGTACCTAAACTGCAAGTCAATCAATAGGAATTTAATACAAGGTAAAAATAAATAAATAAAAAGAGTATGACACACAAAAGCAAAGTACTCATTAGGAAAATAAATTGTATCAACATCAGCACATATTTAGTGGAAACATCCAGAAGAAATCTTTGTTGTAGTGTATTGCAAATCTTAACTATATTTCTGAGTAATATTAAGGGATTGACTGCCCATTTTTACAATATTTGTCACCTCACAGGTGTTTCAAGTGATGGCTCCTTAAGAGAATGAAAAGAACCAGTTTTTTGTATAATTCAATTAAAAACTTTTCAACAACTAATCTCAGTCTTCAGAGGACTTAGAACTGACTTATCTTTTCCATCCTCAGTTTTCGAGTTAAAATAACAGTTGTGTACATACACATTTATAAAGAAATCTTATTTCTGTTTTCAGTGGAATATACTCGCTTGTAGTATATGTTCTGCTTACAACACAAGGGCAATATATATAGCAGCTGTGATCTGTAGCACCAGGCAGGCTTTAACTTCATTTTTCCAGGGTTCTTTACAGTTGTGTAACTCCTGGTCTCAAATAGCCTGTAGTCTAAACAAAATTGTTCAACCTGCTTTCCCACTTGATCCACTACTGGAATCTGCCCAAAGAATTCATACTTATACTAAAAATTTACACTCTCAATTGCTATATGAATTGTTTTTGTCATGTGAATTGTTACAAAGCTTATGCCCTACATTTGTCTGACAAAGTTGAATTCCTTAGGGAAATAAAAAGATGATTGCTTGCTCCAGCAATCAAAGAACTTGGAAGTGGCTGCCAGAGTGGCCTTCTAGAAGTAGCTACGCATTTTATAGACTTTGATTAATGGTTATAGTAAAATAAAGACACTTTAATGGGGCTTAGCCTACTAAGAATAGCAAGTGCTTCAGTATGAAAGCCCCTTTTCAAATGACTAAATCTTCTGTTTATCAGAATACAGAATTAATATCTGAAAAAATCTGGTGCTACTTAAAGATTATGATATCAGTGAATTACTACAACTTTTTTTCCTGCAGTTTCTGAAAAAAACACACCAGAAATGCTATCCTTGGCCTGCTATCATAACTTACATTCATGCCTCCTTAGCATTTCAAAAATGTTTATCTACAACACCAAATCTTATAGCACAATCTCCTGAGAGAATGCCATCATCACTAAAATCTCTTTAAAAAATATCATATACAAAATTCAGAATCCAAAGCATGCTTTCATAGCTAAATACATATATACAAAAGTAGCTTGTGAAAAAAAAAAAAAAATATATATATATATATATAAACATTAGAAGCAGCAATTAAAGGAAATCATGATTGTCAAAAATGAGAAATAATGTCTCCTAGCAACCACATTAGAACTACTCTTTCCTTGCTAACAAGCGCTAGGATATTGGAGAGTGGTAACTTTGTTCCAGTAAGTAATGCACTTTCACAGACCATGATAAAGAGCTTCTATTTCAACCTGCTCTTGTTTCCAACCAAACATATTGCAATTTATTTTATTAGTGTTTTATAATGAATTTACTTTGAATAAGCCATAACTATGATTTGTTATTGTCATGAAGTAAATGGAATTGTAATGTTTAATAATTATTTGTTTAAATAATAGAATCAATTATACGCAGATGATAATCCAGGCAAGGAAAGAAATATTATCATTAATAATAAGATTAAACAAAAGTGTATACAAGAATAAATCCCAAGAGACTATTTTAGCCATTATAGGTGAAGTAGAAATATTACTAATTAAGACAACATGGCTGTCATAAATAGAACTGCAAACTCTGCTTTCTAGTGAAGAAGTTAAAATTCATTTGATTGTTAAAAATGACTTCAACCCACTGTGCTTCTGACTTCTACCACATGACTGAAAACATACCATAATTAGTTGTCTTGCTTGCTTTTGTACCTGTGCACACAAATACACACAAGGTGTTCTTAATTGAATATCATGTATTTCTTGCTTCATTATCCCAAAAGAGCCTTTAACTGAATAACATTCAAGGAGATGATATTCCTCCTAATTGAGATGCTAGGACTCGACACAGACAGGTGAGAGATGAAAATACATAATTGCTCCAAAAATAATGCCTTTTATGTATGATGAATGTCCAGTAGATACAATGGGCACAATAGCACAATATGAAAAAACAAAATTATCAAATATAAAATGCTATTTTTCAACATAGTAAAGATAATTAGCTATGTATTTCCACTAGAAATGAACAAGAGCCTACATGCTATGTGTGTAAAAATTTCTGCCAGCAGAGGTGACTCACTGTCACCATTGTTGAAACACTCCACCATGACCTCAGTGTTCTCCATAAATGTCCCACAGGAGCTGATGAATGCCAATGGTGATAGTTTTTCTACTTGGATGAATTCAGTTACACACTTTTCTTTCATAAATACCTCCATGTAAAATGCCATTTTGTCAGACTGCCCCTCTGCTGCCATCTCTCACATGGCAAGAAAATGTAAGAAATATTGGTGGGAAAGTTCAGCCCCTACTGCCATACCACCAACATCCACCTGGGACATCATGGACAAGGATAATAAAATGGGAGACATTACTTTCAGAGCAACCCTCAGAGTTGATCACGTTCAATTCGTCTTTGCATATATCTATGTTTTTTTTTTTTTAAATATATTATCACTCTTCAGTTTGTTACTCAGCAACAAAAATTTTCATTCAGAAGCCAAATATTTGAGTAATGCTATGTAGGGAATCAGAAGAACAGAATTCAAAATTTTGAAGTACTAGTACTTGATGGGGTGTATATACTGCACTGGGGTAGATTAAAGCATTAATTATGTCTAGGACGTAGTACAAAAACAGTAAGACGCTTTTAGAAGAAAGCTGAATTAGGACAGGAGGTGCATGGCAAGGTATGAGTGCCTGTGAGGGTAGAGGACAGGACCTCACATTCTATGTGGCAGAAACCATTGCATCAGGGTCACCTGAAGGCATCTGTTTATGTTGTGTGCTCACTAACAGGTTTATCCTCACTGATCCTGGACCCAAAAATACTTTATTTCAGTCCTTCAAATGTACTCATGTTTTCAAGCTTCGCTTTTCTAAACCTATAGCCTTATAGTTTTATTTGCTAACATTTTCATGCGATAATGGGGCCCAGGGCTTCATTGGAACCATGAGGCACTGCAAGCCCCACAGTAACAAGTTACAAGATTTGGCAAAGCTAAATTTCAGCTTCTACAGCTACAATTCTTGCACAAGAGAACAAGGAAAAAAAAAAAGTAATATTCTCTACATCAACTGATTTCTATTTAAATTTATTAAGTATCTATCTCAAAAGGAGATTAACAAGTACATTATATGAATAAAGATTTAAATATATATGCCCAACTTAGTGTGCAAAATGTTTCTTCCAACTTTTGGTAGAAAGAAGACCCTTATACAGTCAGTCATAGTATATATTTATTTTAATTCACTTGTTCACATGCCTCTATTATTCTGGAGTTTCTAATTGTAACATGTGGGTTTAAACATTTACTTGAGAGAATGATAAGAATGCATTTTAACGTCACTAATTAAGGAGATTACTTGGCCCTCAGGTCTGAATGGAGACAGAAATGCCTTCAGTATAGTTTAACAGCAGCCAGCTGGAGAATAATGAGTAATGCTCACTTGTAGTCCTAGTACTATGAACCTGTAGTTCTCATAAGCTGTATGTCACAATAAACCAAAATTTTGTGAGACTCTTTTCATTAGGGTTATTCCTACATGAAACCTGAGGAAACAGTAAGTTCTCTTACCATGTAATGAATCAAACCAAGGACAGACTGGAGACCACGAGTTTGCAGTCCACTCCCTTGTGCCACCTTCATGTGTGATCAAATTCGTGATGGAAATTCTGATATTTGCTATTTGTTACATAGTGAAGGTACCACATAATTATTTCCACATTTGCAGGGAAATAAGCCTGTTTCTCTTAGCCTCAGAAATGTCACTGATCTAAGGTGTGACGCATAGAATAGTTCTGTATTTATATAGTCTCACACCTCAGATCTGAAGTTTCTGGAATGGACTAATATTTTGTAAGGAAACAAAAATTTTCTTTTTCAGTTGAATGGTGGAATTTTGGATATAATGCTGGAAATTTGAGGAACCTTGTACCTCAATCACACTGATCATTCTCTGCTGTTTGTGACTCTTGTTGCACTGTTTTTGCTTTAACTCACCTTCAGTGCCTTTCAGCTCTTAGTGCTGTACAAAGTCTTGAATTTTGACAATGAGTGAATCACGACAAGCTAGAGGTAATTTTTTTTATATCACTTCAGCTTTCAACTAACTTTTAAATGAGCCTCTATTGCTTGAAACAGTAGGTCATTTGTAGCTCATTATGCAAATGTTAAAACTAATCTTTTGCATAATACATGAGAGCTCAGCTTCTGCATTAACTAAATTATCTGACTATGTGTGAGCTGTGAATGCTGATTTTTATTAAGCTCTTCATTAAGTCAAAATGTGGCTGAAGTGTGTGCACATATATATATATATATTTGTACAGTCTCAAAATGAAATTACTTCAGAAGTAGGAACACTCATTTGATACAGGATCTTTGCCAATTGATTTTGTAAAAGAGGACACCCTTCACCAGAGATGAATAGAATCCAGAAAAAAATGGTTTCCTTTTTTGCTATAAATAGATAAATGAATTAAGATACACATAGCCATTAAAAATGTTCTGAAATTACATTTGTAAATATGCAGAAAATGCATATAACTTGACAGCTATGGCACAGTACTTCTCTTGGCTATATCACTGGAAAAAAAGATTAAATTCATCAAGATAATCTTCATCAGTTGTTGATGATTTTGTTTGATTGCTTGTTTGTTTGTTTTGCACATGAGAAATAGGATAAATTCTGAATATTTTTTTAAATGCTTTTGTTCAGTTTTCCAGAAAAAAATAAAAACACAGTGTAATAAAACAAAAATGAGTATCAAAAATAAATAAGTCACAATTTGTAGCTGCTGTTTTAACAGTGAAATCAGATATTACATTGCATGGATCCCTGCATTCAGCACTCTTTCACTGTTGAATAGCTACTATGTGGATCCTGAGCAGGGGAGTGTTCTACATTTTGGAGCCAGCAATCCACGTATCATCTAGCCTGACCAGGTGCTGTGTTGCCCATGCAATGTGGCTTTCAGGTTTGTGTTATGAGGTACAGATCCCCTGGCTCAGACAGCATTCTGTAACAGCTGTGTAATCTTGTTTTTATCTGAAAGCATACCAAAAGTTCTAATGAGAACATCCTTGAAGAAAACAGTTGTTTTCTTCAAGGAGATTACATGATGGCCTAAATGACGGAGAGTTTCTCATCATATGATAGCATTTGCTCTGCACAGCATGCCATGGGAAAATCCATCTATGCACAAATGCAGAGTGCACAGCATCTGAAGGGAAGTAAGATTTACTGGCTACCTATATCCCTCTTCTCCTCCCTTTAATGTGAAATAAATTCACATTTTCCATATTTGTGGCCTTGTGGGCCAGTACAGAGAGATAAATAACTCCTTCGCATCACCCATTCAGACTGACATTGCAGTCACTTTGCCAAGAGCCTGAAAGGTCAGCACGCTAAAGAGAGAGATTAAGAGGAGCTCCCTCCACACATTCAATAGCAGTGTCTATCAGCCTACAACAGATGGAGAAAAAAGAAGGGTACATCAACTGTCCTACAGACTGCTGTGAGTTCCTATCAACAGTTCATTAAAATTAATGGCTAATCACCTAGTGTTATGCATAAAAACAGATCTCTTATTTCCTAGCCAGGTAAACAAAAGGCGCTGCATTACTATTATGATACTCTGTGCACAAACAGCCCTAGGATTTGGCCATGTGCCCTGCTTTACTGCTGAATGTTTTTTAGAGTTTATTGGTTGATAACACTTTTAAACTATTTGTTGTAGAAGATCTGCTACAAAAGTAATGCTTCTCATTTTTATGTTGGCTCATGACATCATAGGTGAATGCTGGACTTATGAGAATGATCAAAGTAAAGATAGAACCTTCCCACAAATACTCTGTTACATTTTGTTGTTATAAAACAGATGGCAGCAGAGGGGCAATGTGACAAAACAGGATCTTTCATGAAGTGTATATGTAGCAAAGGTGTGTCACTGAATTCCTCCATGCAGAAAAATTCAACCCACTGTTTATGGAGACCAAATAGTGGATGTCAGTACTGTGAAGTGGTAGCACTGCATTTCAGCAGTGGCCACAATGATGTGAAGGATAAGGCATGTTCTGGATTGTCTTACATAGCTGGGACACCACAAAATGAAATGAACTTTGGTCATCTCATCTATGAGAATTGGTGGATTATGGTCAGCAAGACATGTATGAAGCTGAATATTGGCTTCAGTGCATGGTAAACAATAGTGGCAAAGAAGGAATATTGAGAATTTTTTCCACCATGAATGTTCACACAGGAACAGAAAGAACACTGTATGCAAATTTGTCAGGACCTACAGAATGAATACAAGGCTGAAGGAGGCAATTTCTTTTTCCACATCATTATCAATGATGAGCCATAGTCAAAAAGACAATCCAAGGAGTGAAAATATGTTAATTTCCTGAAACAAAGCTCAAGATGCAGTCCTCAGCAGGTAAAGTTATGTGCGGTGACTTTTGGGAAAAATAAGTGATTTTTTTTTAACTGTAGAAATCATCCTCTCTACCCACTGTACTGTGACGCTGACTAAGCAGAAGGCCCAGAATTCTAGAGTCAGGACAGAGAAGAAACAGTATTTCTTATGCAACGCAAGAACACCAGATACCACACATGGAGCACACTGATGATCTTGGCTGGACTGTCCAACCATACCCATCGTATAGTCTAGATTTGACACCTCTGCCTACCCTCTGGCTGTTGAAAGATGAACTACATGAGCAACAATTTTCCTAGCAACATCAGCATCATATCAACTGTGAAAGAATGGCTCAGATTTTTATGGATACAACGAGGTTCATTGTGGGGGAAAATGCACAGTTGATTATAGAGAATGCGCTGAAAAAGAGTGTTCTATAGTTGATAATTTTTATACCAAATAGTACAGTGCTCTTTCTGTCTCTTGTAGTTTTCATGAAAATAAATAGAAGGCACTACTTTCAGAGCAGCTTACATAGCTGTAAAATATTTTAAGTCTTGAAAACACAGCAAAACTGATTTAATAATTCCCTTATCTTATATACCACTTCCTCTAGACTTTTCTTCAATTCTGCATCATAAATTAATATTTATTGTGTATTATAAAAACACTACAAAAATAAACACTTTATGAGAATTTCATCAGATTCATTTATTTTGTTGATTTAATGAGGAAGCATTATGAATTCATCTCTGTCATGGTTTTATGATTTTTGGTATTGATATTCCACATCATAACATCATGTAGTGAAGTGGGAGTTGAGTTAATGCTCCGGCTCCATGGATCATCTATAGTTCTGGGTATACCTGTCTCAGAAGAGAGTAAGAACTACATTCCCCAGAGGACTTTGCGATGCTTTGTATTTTTACGTATTTCCGCTCAAAGAGAAAGATAAAAACTCTTTGCATGTCACGAGGCACTCTCTTTCCTTTGGGATCGACTCAGCAGTGGGCGCTCACTGCCATCTCACCTTCAGCATTTAGTGTAAAGCCTTTGGCTTATTGGACACTCTCTCTTGCTAGGTTTTTTTGTTTTTTTGTTTTTTTTTATTAACTTCAATTCCAATTATACTGCATTATATTGTGTTATTTTGCTTTCTGATATCTTATTTAGTAAATTAGCTTTCCTCCTCAGATCATTGCCACTGTTTCGTTTTTAGGTCCATCTCCCTTTTCCCTTTACCTTTTCCCCTTCCCCTTTTCTGGGGTGTGGGTCTGTGGATCCCCCGCACCAATTGTCATGGAACTGGGCCAAACCAGCCCATAAACCACTGACAACCTATAACCTCTGAACTTTGAGCACAGGGCCTCAGATTCAGTCCAAAGTCAAGAAACTCATCTGCCAAAGATAACATAATTCTTTCAGTTCTTTAAAAACATAATTGAAATCCAAAGAGTAAAAAAAAACCAACAACATCATCTTCATCTCTATGCAGTATTTTTTTTGTGAGGAAATGCTTCTGAAACTGGAAGCAAATGACTCTAGTAAAATCTAAATGAAAATTCATAATTCTTTTCATTCTACAAGTGAGAGACACCACTTTAGTGTTAGCAAGGACTGACCTTGACATTCAGATAACACACTAGAAACATTGCTCTCATTTGAGTTGTTGCTATTTATACAATTGAAAAATCATAGAATCATAGGATGATCTGGGTTGAAAATTTATTTAAAATATTATTTAAAATATTTTTTTTCTTAAATATTCCCGTAGTTTACATGCAATCTTAATTTACACACATATAACATATTAAGGATAACATAAACTGCTATGTTTATGATTTCCTACATTTCTGTACAAGTATACACAAAAATGATTACTTAAGGAATGCTTAATAAGTTACATCTCAGAACTTTTACACAAAGAATAGTCCTGCTTTTATAATACTCCTTTTCTATTTTTTCATGAGTAAAAGGATACCTCTTCAATTTTGAGAGAAGGATGTGGTGAGGGACCATATCAAAGGTTTTGCAGAAGTCCGGGTAGATGACATCAGTCACCCTTCTCCTGTCCACTGATGCTGTCACTCTATCATAGAAGGCCACCAGGTTGGTTAGGAAAGATTTGCCCTTGATGAAGCCATGCTGGCTGTCTCATACCACCTCTTCATCTCATATGCATGGTAACCAGGAGCATCTGCTCCATTATCTTGTCGGGGAATGAGCTGCTGGAGAGGAGCTCTGAGGGGAGGGACTGGGGTGTCCTGGTGGATGACAGGCTGGCCATGAGCGAGCAGTGTGCCCTGGTGGCGAAGAAGACCAATGGGATCCTGGGGTGCATTAAAAAGAGTGTTACCAGCAGGTCAAGGGAAGTGATCCTCCCCCGCTACTCTGCTGTGGTCAGGCCTCATCTTGAGTACTGTGCCCAGTTCTGGGCTCCACTGTACAAAAAAAGGCAGGGATCCTCTGGAAGGAGTCCAGTGGAGGCCTACAAAGATGATAAAGGGTGTGGAACACCTACCTTATGAGGAAAGGCTGAGAGACCTCAGTCTGTTCAGCCTTGGAAAAAGAAGACTTACAGGGTATCTGATCCACATCTCCAAATATCTAAGGAGTGGGAGGCAAAGAGATGATGTCGGACTCTTCTCAGCAGTGTGTGGTGATAAGATGAGGGAAATTGGCCATAAACTGATGCATAGGGAGTTCTGCATAAATGTGCATTGGAATTTCCTCATAGTAAGGGTGACGGAGCACTGGCACAGCTGCACAGAGAGTTGATGGATTCTCCTTCTCTGGAGACGTTCAAGACCCGCCTGGACACCTACCTGTGCAACCTGGGCTAGGGAGCTGCTTTGGCAGGGAGGTTGGACTAGATGCTCTCTAGAGCTCCCTTCCAACCCCTACAATTCTGTGATTCTGTTATTCCCAGGCACAGAGGTGAAGCTCACTGGCCTGTAATTCCCCTTTCTTAAAAACAGGAAGAATGTTTCCCTTTTTCCAGTCTCTGGGGGCCTCACCCAACAGCCATGACTTTTCAAATATGATGAGGAATTGTTTTGGGATTTGTTTTACACTGCTTGTATTGCAGCATTTTTAATGTTAGAAGGTATGCTAAATGTTATAAGATGCAGAATATGCAAAATGTAACACACAAGGCTAGCAGAGCTTGCCTAGTCAGAAAATTTTCTTAAATTAACCATGTCCCAGAGGACCCTTTTAGGCTTAATAGTGATGACCTCTGCTCGATGGTGAATAGTGTTTCCGATGAGTCTGGAAGCTGTCATACAATTTCACAGTATTTAAGTAATTATACATTCACTTAATTTCACATTGAGTATATATTCCTTTTTTTCTCCCAGTCTTGTGTGACATTATATATGAGCAAATAAACTGATTTACTAACCCCTGCAGTTAACATGTTTATTGTAGTAGCAACCCATTCCCAAATGATAAAAAAAATAGTTAATCCCTGGTGCTTCTGCTTCATATACTGAATATGTCTCAAATTACACCATATGTTCTTAATGAATGTATAGAAGTTCATGTGTCTGGATTTATTGACTTTATTGACAAGTAATATTTTAAATGTTCCACTCCAGCAGGAATTATGAGGTAATCTTGAGGCACTTATTTCTGCTCTCAACGAGATTAGACAGCACGGTAATTTTGCCAGTGGGCAGAAAGAAATAATTAACAGCATTACAACAGTGGTCTTAGTTAGGCTATTTTTTCAGATAGGAAGTAAACAGAAAATACTGTAGCATCATGCATGGGTAAGCTGTCTCATCCAATAATCTGGTGGATCCCATACTTTGCATAACTAGTACCCACAGTCTTTACGTCAGACCTGTCTCCTATAAGGCAAAAATATACAACATGGAAACAAATTTTTGGGCTGTCAAAAAAATTGCTTAATGTATTATTTTTATAATATTCACTATGCTATTGTGCATTTTTTTTAAAGTGGGTAGATTCTTTTTCTTCCAGACCAGATGATCTCATTTCTCTGTAATTTATTTCCTATAGAAGTTGGCATTAACTGACTTCAACAGGGAGCCAGAAGGATTTTACTCAGTGAAAACCATATGTATCTTCCATACAGAAGAAACCCTATTGTTACACAAAACAAAGTAGTGAAGTGACTAAGCATAGTCTCCTATATTCTCCTGTTCTCCGCAGTTTCGATATTTGCTATTTGTTGTTACAAATATTCCAAGGTTTCGGTTGTCTGTATTGAAAACAGATGTCCTTTGCTAAAGTTTACAGCCACCATTTTTCTAATTTATTGGTGATGTTTTACACACTAGGCCTTCTGCTTCCTCAGATGATCAAAATAGCAGCCTGTTTCCTTTAAGAGCACCATGAGAATTGAGTACATTCCAAGTTTGAACCATGAATTCTTCAACATACAAAGTCTGATTTTTTTTAATAACCAAAGTTATTCTGTTTCCTGTTTTTGTATTTCATGCCCTGTGGGGCATAACCCAGAATCTGGAAAAGACTATAGATATGTTCATATTTACTTATCTTCTTTCAATCAAGCCACTTACATTACTTGGTTTTCTCTTAAAAGTCATACTCTTGGGGCAAGGGGTAAAAAAAATATACATCTTTCTACTTATAGAAATTAATAGGTTACCGTATCACACAGTGATGTACAGCATAGTTTTAATTTTAAAAACTACAGAAAACACCTTGGTCAACAATTTATTTTCATTTTCCTTACATCAAAGAAAATTTTAACTTATCCTTTTATGAAAGTTACAAGCAAAGCATGCATAGGAACAGATACCCTACAAGCCAGTATAATTTTGTTTGATCATATCAACAATTTGTGTAACAGAAACATGATTATCTTTGTACACAGGCAGTGCTGATGAAGTTGCACAATAATCCCATTACAAGACTTTTTGCTGCCACAAATAACTTTAATACTCTTCATGGAAAGTGCGTGCATTTTCTTTTTTTCCTCTTAATATCAAAATATAATCATTGTAAATTGTAATTGTAATATTTAATATCATCTGTTCCTTTACTGCCATATTCAGGTTGAATGTTAGGAAATACTTCTTCTCTGAGAGAGAGTTCAGGTACTGGAGCAGACTGCCCAGGGAGGTGGTGGTGTCACTGACCCTGGAGGTGTTCAAGAAATGTTTAGATGTTGTAGTGAGGGACAAGGTTTAGTGGAAAATATTGGTAGGTTAAAAGGTTGGATGGGGTGATTTTAAAGGTCTTTTCCAAACTTGGCAATTATATGATTTTACGATATATATCCTCAATGGGAACCTGCAGAAACTAACTACTGCCATACCTCCATGAGTCAGCAGCGCATCCAAACTGCTCTGCAAGTCTACAGTTGGCAGCCAGAACCTAAGTCCTATACAATACACATCTACGGAGTTTGTTTCGAGTTTGTCCTCACTCCCCACCCTATGACTATATTTCAGAGATTGAGTGCCTATTTGTCATTCAGTTGTATGCAATGTCTTTTCCGTATACACTCCATTTTAGTTTAATTAAAAAAGGAATCCGTTCCAAGCTCTGACACTACTTATCATTATGAACTAAAGTAAAATATGTAGATACTATGTAGATCTGTTTCAAAAGAATAATCCTGATCAAAATTAAATGTTAATGCAGGCATGTCCACTTTCTCCAAAGGAATACTGAATGTGTCTTGCAAGGCTGTTCTACAGAGTACTGTTGAATTGACATTAGTCCTTAATTTACAGTCCTCCTTTGTAGATTCCCTTTAAGGAAAATATATTTAGTAGTTCTTGATCTTATATACCGTAAAAAACCCTCCTACATAGCAGTTTACATTCTTATACTCCCTCAAAGGGTTCTCAAGTAATGAAGTTAGCCAGATCTTCTTTAAATGTTGCCTCAGGGCAAAATCAAATTAAAATAGGAAATGAGTTTGCAGAGGGTTAAGCACTTCAAGACTTGTACTTTATGTTATGAAATTTCCCTGGAACACATAACATTTGCTGGAACTGAAGAAAAAACTATAGCATGTGGTCATGTAATTATAGACTGTATCATAATATGCTGGAAAAGTGAAAAATTATTTAAAATATCTTTCTTAAATATTCCTGTAGGTTACTTGCAAAAATACTACACAAATATAACGTATTAAGGAGGATTTAAACTTTGATATTAATGATTTCCTACATTTCTGTACAAATACACACAAAAATGATTACTTAATGAATGCTTAATAAATTACATCTCTGAACTATTACACAAAGAACAGTCTTGCTTTCATAATACTCCTTTGCTATTCTTTCATGAGTAAAAGGAAAATGATTTTATAAATACCTAGACCATATGAATAGCAATGCACCACAATCATAATCATAGAATCATAATCACAGAATGATCTGGGTTGAAAAGGACCCCAAAGATTATCTAGTTTCAAACTCCTGGCCATGGGCAGGGCTGCCAACCACTAGGCCAGGCTGCCCAGAGCCACATCCAGCCTTGCCTTGAATTCCTCTAGGGATGAGGAATCCACAACCTCTTTGGGCAATCTGTTCCAGTGCATCAGCACACTCTGAGTGAAAAGCTTCCTCCTAACATCTAGCCTGAATCTCCCCTGTCTTGGTTTAAAACCATTCCCCCTTGTCCTATCACTATCATCCACCCATGTAAACAATTATTCCCCCTCTTGTTTATATGATCTCTTCAAGTATTAGAAGGCCTCAGTGAGGTCTCTCCAGAGCTTTGTCTTATCAAAGCTAACCATCCCCAGTTCCCTCAACCTTTCCTCACAGGAGTGGTGCTTCAGTCCTCTGATCATTTTGGTGGCCCTCCTCTGGACCTGCTCCAAGAGCTCTGTGTCTTGTGCTAGGGGCCCCAGGCCTGAATGCAGTACACCAGATGGGACCTCATAACAGCTGAGTAGAGGGAGACAATCAACTCCCTCTCCCTGCTGGCCAACCTTTTTTAACGCAGCACAGGATATACTTTGCCTTCCGGGCTGCAAGTGTACATTGCTGACTCATGTCCAGCTTCTCATTCACCTGGACCCACAAGCCCTTCTCTGCAGGGCTACTATCCAGGAGTTCTTCCTTCAGTTTGTATAAAAACCTGGGTTTGCTCTGGCCCAAGTACAACATGTTGCACTTGGCCTTGTTGAACCTCACTAAGTTCACACGGGCCCACTTCTCCAGCCTGTTGAAGTCCCTCTGGGTGTCTTCCCTTCTCTCCAATGTATCAACTGTACTGCTCAGTTTGGGGTAATCTGGAAACTTGCTGAGGGTGCGCTCGATTGCATCATCTAAGTCATTGATAAAGATGTTGAAGAGCAGTGGTTCCAAGACCAATCCTTGGGGGACACTTCTTGTGACCAGCCTCCACCCTGACACAGAACCATCATCTGCTCCATGATCTTCCCAGGCACAGAGGTTAGGCTCACCGACCTGTAGTTCCCGGGGATGTTTTTTTCTTTAATTCTTTTCTTAAAAATGGGAGTAATGTTTCCCTTTTTCCAGTCACTGTAGATTTCATCTAACAGCCATGATCTTTCAAATATTATGGAGAGTGGCTTGGCAACCACATCATCCACCTCTCTCAAAACCCTGGGATGGGTCATGAGTCAGCCCCATGTATTTATATACTCTCAGTTTCATGAGGAGATCTTGGATTTGTTCCTCTGCTACAGTAGGAAGGAATCCACTCCTCTCACCCACAACTAGAGGTTCAGGGTCCTGGCAGACATGGGGAGCCTGACCACCAGTGAAGGCTGAAGCAAAGCACTTATTGAGCTGTCAACAGTTTATGGGCTGGTTTGGCCCAGTTCCGTGATGATTGGGATGAAGAACCCTTGGACCCATGCCCTGGGGAAGGGGAATAGGGAAAGCAAAAATGGAAAAAAAGGGAGATGGGACAAAAACACAGAAAAACCAAAATAGTGGCAACATTCTGAGGAGGAAAGCTAAATTACTAGATAAGATACCAGAATACAAAATAATACAGTATAATTTGAATTGAAGCTAATAAATCTAATAAAATGAGAGAGTGAACCAGAGAACCAGAGGTCTTATGCTGAATCCTGAAGGTGAGATGGCTAGGGAGCACCCGCTTCTGGGTCAGTCCAAAAGGAAAGAACCTATGTCTCAAGACACGCAAACAGTTTTTATCTTTCTCTCTGAGCAGAAAATGGATAAATGCAAAGCAACATGAAGTCCTCTGGGGTACATAGTTCTTCTCTTCTGAGACAAGTATACTGAGAGCTATTGATGATCCACAAAGCTGGAGCATTATCTCTTTAACTCCCTCTGCACTACATGATGTTATGATGTGAAATATCAATAAAAAAATCATAAAACCATGACATGAGCACCTCAGCTTCTTCCATGTCTGAGGAAGACAGTTCTCTATCCTCATTTATTAGAGGGGGAACACTCCCACCTTGCTCTGTCTCTTGCTGCCTATGTATCTTTAGAACTCTCTTATTTTTCACTTCCCTTGCCAAGTTCAACTCCATCTGTGCCTTGGCTTTTCTGATCTTACTGTACATATGCGGACCACATCCCTATATTCTTCACAAGCTACACAATCCTGCTTCATTTTCCTATACATTTCTCTCTTTTCCCTCAGTTTAAGCTGCAGGTCCTTGCTAAGGCATGCAAGTTGGCTGCCTCCTCTGCTTGATTCTTCCTGCACTTGTGGAAGGGTGTCCTCAAAGAGCTGCCAGCTCTGTTCTGTTCCTAGGTCCTTCAGGATCCAATCCAGAAGTTCCTTGAGAAGCTGGAATTTTGAACTCGTAAAGTGCAGGGTCCTAACTCTACTTTTTGCCAGGCCTGCATTCCTTCAACTCAAACTGCACCAGGACATGGTGAATACAACCCAGGATACCTCCAATCTTAACCTCTCTAATGCTCTCCTCTGCATTGATGAGTACAGCTTCAAATCAAGTTGGTCTGTCTAGTACCCGGACCAGGAAGTTATCCTCAACAGATCCAGGAATCTCCTGGATTGTCTGTCACCTGTTGTGCTGCCATCCCATTCAGATATTCAGACCATTCAGGTGGTTGATCCCCCATCAGAAGAAGCCTGCAAGAGAGACACCTCTCACAGCTGAAGCAAGAAGGCCTCATCAACAGGCTCCCGCTGACCAGGTGGCCTGTAGTAGAACCCAAACACTAGATGTCTTTTACTGGATTTAAACTTGATTTTAATCCATAAGCTCTCAACCTGGACATGGTTGTTGCTCAGACACAGTTTTTCACAATATATCCACATCTTAAAATAGAGGACAACTCCCCCTCCCCTCCTACTCTGCCTGTTCCTTCTGGAGAGCCTATACCCTCAATCGCAGTATACAAGTCATGAGATTCATCCCACCACCTTTCCATTGTAGCAACCAGATCTTAATATTCCAAGTATATCATGGTTTCTAACTACTCCTGCTTATTTCTTATGCTGCATGCACTAGTGTAAGAACATTTCTGCTGGGCTTTCTGGCACTCCATCTTTCTAGGGGGACCCTCCCTCAAGCCTCTGACAGAAATCTGACAAAGTTTTCTCCTACTGCTTCCTTGAAGGACATAAGAAGGTTTTGATCAGGGTGTCAACAACATTATCTTCTCTGAGAATTTCCCAGAAGATCCTACAGGATAGTTTGGAGGTTTTTCCCTGCAATCTCCTGGCATGGCAGTGACCCCAAGCCTTTTGCTGTCTCACCGCACTCAACTCTTTTCCCAAACTGGCTTCAGTATGTAATCCCAGACCTCATAAGTTCATAAGTTCATAAGGTTGGAAAGGACCTATAAGATCATCTAGTCCAACCATCCTCCTATCACTATCTCTACCCAACTACTAAATTAAGTCCTTTAGCACCTCATCTAAACGCTTCTTGAACAGCGCTAGGGATGGTGCCTCAACCACCTCCCTAGGCAGGCCATTCCAGTGCCTGACCACTCTTTCAGAAAAGAAATGCTTCCTGAGGTCTAATCTAAATCTTCCCTGGCGCAACTTGTGGCCATTCCCTCTTGTCCTGAAAAAATATTAAACAAGATGGGCCCCAAAACTGACCCTTGGGGGACACCACTCGTTACAGGACGCCAGCTGGACTTAACTCCATTAACCACTACCCTCTGGGCACGGCCCTCCAGCCAGTTCTCCACCCAGAGAAGAGAGCATACCTCACAGCATCCCCTTCTGCCTCTCTACCTAGTTTAAAGCATTCTCAATGACCCCTGCTAGGATTTGGGCTAGGATTCATGACGCCCATCTTCAGCCATTAGACCAGATGCTGAATAAATCAGCTAACTTCAACTTGTGCAACTGTGTGACAACATAGAAATAAACTGTTCCATAAACATTACAGAGTTCAGTAGCTAGATGGACTTCCATGTTACCTACTTCAAAAAATTTAAAGATCAGATAGGTTAAAAGTTGAACATCAGAACATATGGGTTTGAAGTGTTAACAATTTTGCTTTCAATATGCATCCCTATATTCAGAACAGGATTTAATGGAAATTAGCCAGTTTTATCATTTAACATATTAGCCTTAAAGAAAGATAAGTAACCTTCCAACTCAGAGGACAGTACAAGCCTATTCAGTTAAGTACCTACTCAAACTCTGACTTGTTCCAACTTGGCACTACTGACCGAATCAAACATTCTATAGACGTTTCTCCTTAATGTAAAGAAAGTTGAAATTTACAAGTGAAATTGAAAAGCAAGATGTTTAAGAATGGTCTAGTTTTGTTCTCAGCTTTGTCTAAAAATGAGGAACAAAAAAGAACATCTCTACTCCATTTCACTGCCCCTCTAAGTTCAAGGGAGTAGGAAAGGAAACACTAAAGGGTCAGTGCCTGAAATCTCATGAGAAAATAACACAACAGAAAGATTACATATATATAATGTTGTAATGTCATAGATTATACATAGTCAATCTGAAAATGTCTGAATCCAGAAGTGAGATAATGAGTGAAATTCTATAGTCTGATTGAATGAAAGTTCAGAGTAAAACACCTTGAATGTTAAATATGTAACACATTCATGATCATCTGTGTTCACAGAGGCTGAGAAGGTCAGGCAATCATAGAGTCATAAGTCAAAGTCCAGAAAAGACCTCTAAGGTCAAGTCCAACCATCAGCCCATCACCACCATGCTCTTGAAACCATATCCCTAAGTGCTACATCAAAATGTTTCTTAAACATCCCCGGGAATGGTGCCTGTACCACTTATCTGGACAGCCTGTTCTAATGCATTGCCACTCTTTCAGAAAAGTTCATTTTCCTAAGATCCAACCTAAACCTCCTCTAGCACAACTTGACACCATTGCCTGTCATTCTATCACTAGTTACATTGGAAAAAAGACCAAGACGCACCTTGCCACAACTTCTTTTCAGGTGGTTGTAGAGAGTCACAAGGTGTCCCCCATAAGACTTGGGCCTCAGACATTTACCAGCTTTATTGCTCTTCTTTGAACATACCCCAGGAAATTAAAGTCTATCCTGTAGAGAAGGTCTCAAAACTGAAAACAGGTGCAGGATCACCAGCACCAAGTACAGGGAGAAGATCCCTTCACTGCTCCTGCTGACAACACTATTTTTGATACAAGACAAGATGCCATTGGCCTTCTTGACCACCTAGGCAGACTGCTGGCTTATGCTCAGATGGCTGCCAGCTAACACTCCTTGATTCTTTTCCCCCATGTAGCTTTCCTGACACTCTGCCCCAAGCTTATAAGTATGTGTGATGTTGTTGTGAATGTAGTGCAGAACTCAGCATATGGTCTTCTAGAACTTCACTCTATATTGGCCTCAGCCCCTTGATCCAGCCTGTACAGATCCTTCTGTCGGGCCTTCCCACCTCCAAGCATATCAACTCTTCTCCTCAATTTGGTGTAATCTGCAAATGTATTGAGGGTACCCTCAATACCCTTGTGTAAATCATCAGTAAAGATATGAAACAGGGTTGGTTGCAACAGTGACACCCAAAGAACATTGCTAGTGACCAGTCACAGGCTGGATTTAACTCCACCCACTACCACTTTCTTGCACTGGAAAAAAGGTTCTTAACTTTATTTTAGCTCCCTTCTGGATCCTGGCAGATCACTGTAAGATTTCCCTGGGGCCTTCTAAAGGATAAGCTACACCAACTCTACAAGCCTCTCTTCACAGATGAGGTACTTGGGCTAATCCTTATTTTGGGTGGCATCATGGAAAGGCTGAAGTTTGCACAGGACCACAAGGACCACAGTGGTTCTAGAATAGGTCACCCTTAGTTATCAATGTCAAACTGTAGAGGATAATGTGCCACACAAATCCTAAGGGGTCTGGAAATGTTCTGCTGTACTTGACATGGTATTGTTTTAAACTTTTTAAAGTAGGAATTATGACAATAACAGTAACTGGACAAACAATCAAACTGTGATTATGGAGAGAAATTAGTTTCTATAAAATATAGTGCTTTTCCATTTTAAATTTAAGCTGCAGATATTTGCAGTTTATATAGCACAATAAAAAGGGAAAAATGTAATCTATTGGACAAAATACTCTGTTCTCAATAATGTCTTAATTATATTTTAACATGTTATGAATGAGTGAATTTTCAACCAAGACTCCCACTTTGCAATGATTTTTCTTAGTAATTAACATCAGAATTATACTGTGATATTGCAGTGAAGGAAATCATTTTGTTTCCAGTGAACACAGAAAAGCTCTCTAGCAGAAAAAAAGAATTTTTGAGTGCCTGCCATTCCCTCATAATGAAACAGTCAAGGAAACTACTGGGTATCATGTCATAAACTTTTGTGACCTCGAAAAGTTTTTTTTTTTACCTTAACTCTCATAAATTTTTCCTAGGTAGGCCTGACAAAAATAATCCTTCCACCAATTGTGCCCTTTTTCCTTTAAACAAACTTAGTAATCCAATTACAGTTTCTTGCTACTTTTTTTTTTTCCTTTTTTTGGTTCTGTCAGCAACATGTTTTTAAATTTTGAGTATATGAGTAAATCCAAAGGGATTTTTGTTGTTGTTGGATGTGAAAAATGAATATATTTGTAAATTAGAGTTGGAAGGGGCTGTTAAAGATCATCTAGTCCAACTCCACTGCAATGAACAGGGACATTTACAGCTCAGAGCCCCCTTCATCCTGACTTTGAATGTCTCCAGGCATTCATCACACCTCTCAACAACCTGTTCCAGCACATCAACCACCCTCACTGTCAAATCCTTTTTTCTTTATTTCCAACCTAAATCTACTCTCTTTAAGCTTGAAACCATTTCTCCTTGTCCTACCACAACAAACCCTGCTAATGAGTCTTTCCCCTTCTTTCTTGAAGCCCCCTTTAGATTTTGAAAGGCCACTATCAGGTCTTCCTAGAACTTTCTCTTATCTGAGCTTCATAGTCCCAACTTCCTCATCCTGTGCTTGTAGCGGAAGTGCTCCATCCTTGGGATCATTTTTGTTGTCCTCTTCTGAATGTGTTCCATTATGTCTGTGTTGCTCCTATACTGCCATATTTGCATTACTTTGGTATGAATAAAGGCTGCTAACACTTTCATTAGAGTAAAGCACTCAGGCACCATGATAATTAGGCAAAAAAAGAAAAACAAATTCAAAGGTGAAAATACCTCTGAAAAGCACCTACCTACCTGTGTAGACAAGAAGACACCTAACTAATGCTGTAATGCTGGTAGGCAACATAGGTAAAAGGTAGTCTGCTTTTACAGCATACACAATTCCCAGTCAAAATATGAATGAGAATCAGCGAAATGAAGTTTATTCTCATTAAGCATTGTCAAAAAATTCCTAACAGCAAATAAGGAAAAATCTTATTTCTAAATAAGTTGTGATTAAGACTGGAGCCAAAATGAAACAAACTATTGTGAAAATTCTGTGCTTGAGAGTAACTTTTAAACCTTTACTACACTGGAAATACTCAGACTGTGTCAGCTGGAAATACTCAAACCATATCAGCTTTATCAAAAAAACTGTGTTTAGAAAGTGCATTTATTTGCATGCTCACTGAAATAGAACAAGAAATCTATCTCTACCTTTTCTTTAACCAGAAGCATTCCAATTTACTAGGAAAAGTTTCACCAAACTCTCCTTTAGTGAGTGCCCTCTGTACTGCAAATAGCAAATGTACCAGAATAAACAGATGCAAAAGTGATGAACTGTCAGCATAAATTGAAGTCTGAGCAAAGCTATGATTTAGCCATGTCTTGTTTCTCTTCTTAGTGTTCATCAGATGTAATTGTCAGTCAGTAGATTAGCTTTAATATACTAAAGAAAAAAATCCTTCCAATTGATTCGTAATTGGGCTACTGTCTCAGAAAAACTTTATCCTACTTGAAGAACTACTCAGGTTCCATCTGTTTGCACTGAGATGCTGAAACTGTGAATCTCATAGCAGACCTTCATTCGCCAGGGAGGGATGGTTGTCATGCCCCTATCGCTTCATAGCCCTCAGCACTGAGAGATCCCACAAGGCTGCAGGAAGACCCTGGCTCTGCTTCTTCAGTTCCTTTGGGGACCTAATGTTTACAGCTGGTAGTCACAGTGGCCTGGCAACTGTCTGTGCCCCCCAGAATGGTTATTAGTGGAGGGAGTACTCCATGCCTCTGCAGGAGAGTCTTTGCTGGGGAGCAACTGCTGGAGGCCAGTGATGGCCAGCCAGTTGGTTTCCTGCCATGGAGGGATCAGGCTTGTGCAGCTCCATGATCACATTCCACTGGCCAGCCCACTTCAACCAGAGCTGCCAGGCTTCCTTCCAGACAGGCATTTGCTCCAATACGTTACTACTTAAAGCATTACAACACACAGAAGTTGCTTTTCAGCTGTAAAAATACCCCAAGAAAACAAACTGAAATCACAACAAAATAAACCCATGCTTTTAAAAACTGCCCAGAAGAACTGGAATGACCCACTTGTGCCACAGCAGCACCACTGCTGAGCACGCAGAAACCAGGGAGAAATTTGTTGTTTAGGAGAAAAACATAAGAAAGTTTGAGAAACTGCACTGCAGTAACTCTTTCACAGGAAAAGCATGCACAGCATACATCAAAACACATAAAATATGCCCATTATTAACTCATTTGCTTAACTTATATTTCCTGTACTATTTTTATTATTCAATATTGTCTTGCTTCCCTCTCTGCTCCCCTTATTTTACTTTTTTCTGGAGCAAATTGTATATCCATTGTTGTTTGCCAATACTGCTTTCTTGTTGTTCTGCACTATTTTATTTCCAAGCCATGATATGCACAAAATATAGTTAAATTTTCTCACCAGCTTCTGAATAGAGTCAAGAGCTATTGTTGGAACCATGGTCACCTGGCTTACTAGAAAACTGAATTGCACTTGCCAGAATAACCCAACCAAGTGTTTAAAGCCTTCAGGCTTGTAACATTCTAAAAACAGCAGAAATTGTATTTGGGACAAGGTAATAATCCTAGCCGTGAGGACAAAAGGAGGAGCAAGCATATCATCATGTTTCAGTTGTGAACTTTATTCCTGTTATAAGGGATCTTCAGTCTTGGACAAGAAGAAAAATCAATATTAATCTACTCATACTTGTGATAGAAGTATGCAGTCACATAAAGTATCCCTGGCTAAAGCAGTACTGCAGCTGGAGTTTGAGGACAGATGCTATAGATTTGCTATGGAAACAATAGACCATAATGTCTTATCTGATACAGAAAAATCAATCACACTGCTTCTAGCTGGAAAATGCTACAATCTGAGAAAGGAATATAAAGTACTTTGAGCAGTTGTTAAACATAAGAGGCTTCATAATTATTTAATCACTTTAGAGGTCAAGCCAATTTAAATATCCTTTGTCAGTATTTTCTCAGAAATTTGTTGTCAGGACTGGGGGAAAAGAAGCATATTGTTTTCTCAGTGTTCATTGTCTTCACTTAAATGGTGGCATACAGAGATAAAAACAAACAACACTGCCAGCCCAGATCCGCTGAGTTTTTTCAGCTAGAAACTGTGTAGCATTTTTATCTGGAAACTAGAGAAGACTCAAAAAAATGCAAATCGTCATGCTGTTTTCTATAGCACATCTACATTGCTCTGTTCCCTATGCTGAGAGGCTGTTGTCTTCGAGAATGTGTTGCCAAATGACAAACAGTAGCTATGAAGTCTTGTGAATTCAAATATACAATGGATGCTGATATCTGTAGTCTCTTTAGCTGCCTTAGACCAACTTGTTAACAAAGCTTCTATTGTTTAATGCCAACGGCCAGTTCTTGAAAAATTAAACTACAACAAAACGACAAAAAAACCCACAATTAGACCTTGCTACATGGCTTTGTAACTTAGTTATTTCAATCATATCAAGCCAGTGTCACTGACAACATTTACCTTGGATGACCTCTTCTTGTGAGAATAAGAATTCCTTTAAAAAGAACAAGAAAATTACACTGCTTTTGAAAGCACACTTAATCAACTGCATGAGATAAATAACAGGTCCTAGTCTACTTCCTAACTATGCTTTGCAGACTGTAGTAAAAAAAAACATGAGTACTAATGATCACTTAGATCAAGTCAAAGGTGATTGACACTATTTAAGTAGGATTTACTGAGAGTTCTTCTGTAGCCACAGTGAGTCTGAATTACAAATCATGAGAAGTTAACAATAGCTGCCTACAGCTACCTGTCCTGAGAAACATCTGAAGACAGTCCACTTAGTTTTTCCACTAATAGAATAATTTTAATTCTCCAAATCTACAGCTGCTTATGAATGTAATTTTGATACAAAAGGGAAGTTTGCAAAACACAAAAACATTATGTGAAAGTTTTTGCATATGTAAAGCTGGTTAACATCAAGTGTGTGAATGTATAAAGCAGTCATGGTAACACTGGAAAATAGATGTTCTATCACATTATTCAAAATTGTATAACAAAAAGAAATTTAAGATGTGGGGTAAATAACTCCCAAGGTTGGTACTTCAAAAGAAATAGTATAGATGACGGTATATTTGAGTAGGTCTATATAGATAGTACATAAATAATACAAAAGAGATGACTCACTTTCAAGATGACAAGGCTCACAGAGAACTCCACATAGGAGGGATCTCCAAGAAGAGATCCTTTCCTGGTGGTGGTCAGCCCTTAAATGGAGTTTGGGAGAGGTGGAGCCAGGCTCCACCCCTTCCACTCACACAGGTATATCACCTTCACCTGTGGCCCCATGGTTGACTCAGTGCTCACCTCAGGTGACCAATCAGTGGTTCAGGCCATGATTCAGCAGTTCCCATATATAAGAAAAGAATTATCCATGATTTATCAGTGGCTATTCGTAGTGCTCCTTCAATTTAAGTTTTTTCCAATCAAACAATTCTACCAAACAACACTTCTAGCTAACATATAATGAGAAACCAAACACAAATCATGCACAGTGAGGATTTGAAGCAAATAGATCACAGATCTTCCTCATTATCCAGGGAACGTCTGCAGCCTGCCAAGGGAACTTAAGGATTAAATGGTACATAGGCTGTGTGCTATTTTATAAAATAGTGGGAAAGTTAAAGTACATACAGACCAACCTTTGAATGTATTAACTACTTTTCTCATCAGTTTCAAATATATACATTTATAATTCCTGCCTAATTACAGGAAACATTCAAATATCTTACATATGTATGAAAGAATGTCACATTATGTTTATATACACATATGCTTTTGTGAGCACTCATTTTTTCCCCAGTAGGCTCACTGACAGTACTCTCACTCTGGCTTATCTTTACATTGTCTCTGTATTTGAGTGAGTTTTGGAAAATAGTTTGCAACCTTGGTGAAACATGCTGTGGATATATTAGATACAATTAGTACAAATAAACTGCAAAAAAAATCACTAGTCCTGTAAAGCTTGCATTGCATTATTTTTTTAACAGGTCTGAAGGAAAAATAGGATGCAGCACAAAAGACAGCTTTGTCATCTGAAAAAGGTGTCACTGCCACTGAGGTCAGTGCGAGTTGTACGTGTCTTTCTAAGGACAGAGTTTATATAGTCAGGTAGGTAACGTACCTGAAGTACTGACATTGTCAGAATTTCAAGTGGAATGGCATAACTAATCTTTAATTTCATGAATCAGATAACTAAATTAACATCATAATTTAGGCTCTGGCTATGAGAAGAAAAATAGGAATAGACAAGTTTGAAGTAATGGCAATTGTACTCAATTGACGCCTACCTGTGCAACCTGGGCTAGTGAGCTGCTTTGGCAAGGGGGTTGGACTTTATGATCTCCGGAGGTCCCTTCCAACCCCTACAATTCTGTGATTCCTTGTGATTCTGTGATTGTTCTAAGAAGCAAGGCAAGTGTTGGGCTCTTCTCTGAAAAGTTTTTTGAATAATATTGAATTATATACTCTTTATTGTTTGGGGTCAGTTGAGTAGTTTAAATATTTTAAAATAAGCATGAATTTTCCTGAGCTCATGTTAATACTGATTCTCCATCTTAAGGCATAAGTAGAATTTGAACCAGGCACCAAAATACATAGAAGTGTCACTTTTTTATTGATTTATTACATTATTTTTTTCTTGCCATGCAGGTTTTTCATCAAGCTCTTACAAGTTTTATTTATTATTCATTTTCATCCCAGGATGAGAAACTTGAAATATTTATCCACAGGACATTATATTATATAAAATTCTTTCCATGAGTATTAGATACACTAAATTGTTAAGTCCTTTCTGAAATAACCAAAGTGATTACCTTCTCTGAAATCTCATTTTAAAATAGGCTGATAATTAAAACATTTCACTCTAAGTCAGGCAAACAGTTAACATGATAAAATGAATGCTTGTAGTAAGCTGTCAACTGCACTTCTTTTATTTTAGGAGGCTTTTATTTTAATTCTGCTGAGTTTTATTATAAGTCTAACAAAATTATTCATTTCTGGGAAATGTAAACCACAATGACAGACCTTGCTATGCTGAAGGTTTTACAAGGAAGCTGTTTCAAGCCATAAGCTGCCACCACAAGCAAATAACTGACAGCCAGCAGTGTTTTTGTTAGTCTCTGACAAGGGAATCAATAAAAAGACACAGCAAAGGTTCAATCAGAACAGACACCACTAATACAAATGGCCTTTTGGGACCCACGGAAGCATGGAACTGCTTTTCCATGTTAATTTCTCCTCACTATCCCTGGGGTTATCACCTTCTCTGGCCTCTGTTAATTAAAAACTGCCTCCTGTTAAAGTTCTTTGCCAGACATTTGCCTTGTGCCAACCTATTCTGTTGGCTTCCAAGAGAGGAAATGAAAGGAAGGAAAATTATGAAACTGCCACATGAAATGCTGCCAAAACTCTTCCTCACAGCCACTACTCCAAACAAACTGCTCTCTCCATCTCTTCATATACTGAGATGAATTTTGAGATGACATGCAAAAGGCAGATTTTAAATATTCATTATCCAACTCTATCTTTTTATGAGGATGGGGATATGGAAGTAACCCAGATTATGAGTGTGCAAATAACTGACTTTTTCAGTTGGGCAGCCAAGAAGAAAAGGAAGGGAAGGGGAAGGGGAAGGGGAAGGGGAAGGGAGGGGGAAGGGAGAGGGGAAGGGAGAGGGGAAGGGAAGGAAAGAGGAAAGAAAAGAGGAAAGGGAAAGGAAAGGAAGTCCAAATGTTCATCTCAGGCTCCAGATCATTTTTGAAGGAATATTTTTCTTTTACAGATAATTACACTCATTCCCAGGGGTTGGCAACTCCATCTAGATATTGGCTCCAGTGTCCCAGTGCCAAAGCAATCAGGTGACAGCAGACTCACTTGGTAGCATTTAAACTCTTTTCTTGAGCCTTGTATTTCAGTCATTTTCAGAGGTCAACAAGTAGTGGTAACAGTGACCTTCTCCTCCTCACTCTCATCTTCTAGTTTTTTTTTTTGTTTTTTTTCTCATTTACAGTGGTTCTGGGGAGGGTCCCTAGCCTGGATCTTCCTCTACCTCCTCCTCTTCTCTTCTTTCTGTTCTAGACACAATGACACCCATTTCCATTTCTTTCCTTCCATAGGGGCAACTGATATTGATACTGATACCTCCTGTAAGTAAGCATATGCCAAGCCCCAAGTTGTACCTCCTCAGATCTACATAAGGCAAACCATCCCTGAACTCAAATACTTGCTTATTTTCTCAAGGTCCCACAGGTGTTCAAGAGTGAAATCCCATGACACTGGAGGTCCTCATGCTTCTAATATTTTTTCCTAAACCTCTCCATACGCCCTGCCACTCAGCATTCTCTGGTTTTAGAGAAGACTTCTTCCAGAGAAGGTAAACAACAAAGATATGGAAGAATACATTCAGGGAGACTGATAACATGGTCACTAGGTTAGCATTTCAAAAACACATAAAGAACTGAAAAGAGAACCTAGGAACCGGTCTACACATAGAGCTGTTTATAAAATCAGTTACTTCCTCTGGGATATAACTGTCAATGTTCAAATCATAAAACATTAACTATAGGTACCAGGCAGGTGTCTCCATCAAGTGTCTGGAATTTATCGTATGTAACTATAGCTCCATAGATTAGATTGGCAAACTTAATTAAGTCCCAGTACGTTCTGAGCATTAAAAGAGAAAAAAATGCTGGAATGCAATTCCTTGAAGAGCAGTTTTACTAGAGAAAGCATTTTTTTCTCCCTTTTTCTTCACCAAAGCAAGCGGGCAGCACACAGAAAGTTTACAAATATCTCAGAATATTGGCAGTCTGCCTGGAATTCAAGGCCTGGATAAATGTATAATCAAACTCCTTTACAGCCTGTATTTCACATAGGCTAAAGTGACATTTTAAAAGATAATATGCAGCCTTACTGTAAAACTTACATATAAGTAACACATGGTTTTCCAAGTAGACAAACAAGTTCCATTATTGCTAAAAGCACTTGAAAATATGTTTTTGAGTTGAAAATGTGTTTTTCTTTAACCAACTATTTCAGCTTTCATATTGCTTACATATTTTGTACCTCTTTATTAAAAATAAATAAATAAATGAAAATAACCAAGGTGAAGTAGAAGAGAAAACTAATATGTAAATTAATTTGAAAAAGCCAGTCTAGGTTATGTACTTCCTCTGTTTTCATTTCAATTTGACGCCAGGAAGAAAGAGGGATATAAGAAATTTCACATGATTTTTTTTTCCTTCCTCTTTTTTTTTTTTTTTTTTTGTGAAATACTCTCATTTCCTAGAAATTGAATAAGTTGACTGTGCAGAATGAACTAGAGTTTCTTTTTCAGTACAAATGTATATTCACTGCCAGCTAATTATTTATGAAGAAAACATTCAACAGTTCAATAGTGGTAAAATTTCATCTGGTTGAGTGGGTCTGAAATAGAACTAGCTGGATTTGGGAAAGAGTCTCATGGGCATTCTAAGAAGTCGTATCAAGCATGTGTTAACTTCAGTCACTTACTAACTGCTCCAGGAAGTAAAGGTTCAGTAGTCTGGCATTTTCAAGGCAAAACTGTGAGCCCCTTTTATCTTGAAATCTCTTGTAAGTGAAATGGAAAGAGCAGGTAGAGGGCAGCAACTTTGAGGACAGGATCCTCTTCATCAGTAAGTGACAAAATATCACCCTCAGAAAAGACTTGTTAAAATAACTGAAGTAAGCATTACAACCCTGTCATGGGGTGTTTATAAAAAGTGTTGGAAGAATAAGGAGAAGGATATGCATTTTCTGAAACACTCACCCTTGCAAAAAACTACAGTGAGTCAACATGGCAAATCTCTGCAGGTCTTCTCTTTAAAGCACTGTGGATGCAGAAGCTTTTTCACATGGCCAAAAACCAATGCTGCCACAAATAGCACAACACAATATAATCTCAACACTTACTATCTTTTTTGTCATCTTTCTTTTTTCCATTCTAATGGTAGAGGTATAGATGTAAAGATGTTAAAAAAAATCCAACTTTAAATAGCATGTTGTTTCACTCTCTGTAAGATCTTATTACTCATCACTAAAAGAGATAAAATAAAACAAAAGTAACTGAAGCATATATTTGTTATCTCAGTAAGCTTTGCATCAAGTTCCAAGACAAAAGTTAATGCAGTGTTTAATGACCCAAACTGTTCAAATCTCATCTGATTATTTTGCCAATCTGATATACCTGGTGCAGATCTGAGGGCAGAGCTGGAATTCTGCATATGTATGTCCCTGTGTCAGTATATCTTTTTGCTTCTTTCTGAGCAAGTATATGCTTGTATGTCCAACTCATATATTTGTATGATAGGGACTGTCTTGTTTTTTTCTGTCTTATCACAACTGCATATTATTTACCTCCATTGCAAAAGAATATGCTTTGAGGAAATATGTAGGTCTAAAAGTTGTCTCTATCAAGCCAGAAGAATGTCTGGAAAAATAGTCAGTGAGATTCAAACAACATAATATTTTACATTTCATGAATTCAAATATCACAACATCTGCAGCATGAAACCAACAGTACTGTATGAAAAATTGTTTGTTATTTTAAGTATGTATCTGTAGGCTCCTGTATATTTTAAATGAATATTCCCAACCACAGTTCGGAAAAGCAAGTAACACATAAAATCAGCAGTCACACAACAAACCAACTTAAAGCATTTGCTATAAGGTAAGTAAATCATTTTGATGTAAGAAAATGCACACAAAACCTTTCATAACTCAGGTAAATCAGGTTATATTATCTTTAAATATCTGGCATCAGTATATATTATTAATCCTTTTTTATTTTTTCCTTTAGAAGTTTAATATTTTAATTTAATCAAAGGAGTCAGAGCAGCTAATGCATCTCCTTCTGACAATCTGTTTCTTTGTCTAATTTCCATTTGTTTCTTTGGCAGCTAAAACACCTTGAAATTACCTTCTCCAGCATGGAAGAATGATTTTTCAGCCTAGCTTTAGCTGTCAGAGTGATAAGAATTTTAATTAGTAAAGCAGAGAGGAGGGAGGAAAATCATGGAGAAAGGCACTTGAAAGATTCACTAGAGCAGAGGAAGACAAAGAGGTGTCGGAGGCAGCTGCGTAAATTGCTTGTTACAGTAGCAATTGCAGGGCTGTGCTTCAGCACTAACAGAGCACCATCCTTCTACAGTGCTAGGCTTCTGGGGCATTAGAAAACATTTTTATTAGTTGTCACTCAGAGCAACACAAGGCTTTTAAAGCACTCCAACCAGGAGCAGCTCAGCTGCCAGGTTCCTTTTGGCCCTTTGATCTACTCTGCAGGACTCTAGGCTCAGGACTCCAGCTGCAAAGGCAAGATTATCAATGATACAGTCTGCTACCATCCAACTATTTTGCCAACTAATGTTATAATAACAGATCAACATCTGTACTTTTTTGTAAAACAAAGGAAGCTCCTTGAAGCTGAAGGGCTGACTGGAGAAAGAAACAGTGGCAAGCTTTCAACAAACTACCAAATGTATTTTAATTTAGAAAAGAAATCATGCTAACTGCAGAAATACTGCGACTGGTCGTTTAGCAGTCTGTGTTCAACACAGGCAGCATGGGCCAAGAGGAGAAGCCTCTTTGAGGCTAACAAAGTGAGAGTTAGGTTTGCACATGGCTGCATCACACCACTGCAGGGGATCCTTAAATGCAGCTTAGTAACCTTGGAAGCCCCCAGCTCTCCTCAGTGTCTTCTCACCCACCTCTGGGTTTTCTGCAGTTCCCTCATGGGAGCAGAACCAAGGGAGCAGTGGCTGGAGGGGCCCCTATCTTGTGGGGCCCAGCTCCACTCCAGGTCTGTCAGCCTTGTTTCCCACTGTTATCACTATCACTATTGTCACTTGCATTATACAAGTGCATTTGGCTGACAACTAAGATCAGCAGCATACTGTGCATGGCAAGGTACTAAATGCAGGATGAATATGTGCTATTATCTATTCAACAGCGGGAGAGCACAGGAGCTGAGGTGCTGAGTGGCAGAATGGGAAATTGAATCCCATTCCAGTGCCTGAACAACAAATTTATTCTTTCTAAACTCACATCCTCTCAATCCAGTCCTTGTACTCAAAGATATTTTAATCAGCTGAGAAGAAAATCATTTTCTGTCTCTACGGGGACTGGTCCTGAATCCCTCACTCACATGAGTGGTTTTCTACCAGTGAATCTAAGCTTTTAGCAGATAACAAAAGAGTAATAAGCAAAGTAGATTTAATACATTTTAGAAGAGGATTATCAATCTATGCCACTGATCTCTCAAAACAAATGTCTGTGCTCTAATGTCACCAGCTATTGCAAAGGTTACAGAATATTCACTAGGAACTGCTAAGATTTTCTGAATGCTTTGACAGCTATTTAAATTCTATTCTATTCCACAGTCAGCTTTAACTATTATTCTATCAAGAATGGAAACAAGACTTACAAGTCTGCTTCTTGCAGAGAACCATAGTCCAACCTCCAACAAATTCTCTAACAGGGTAACAAATTGGCTTGCTGACCTTTTGTCTGGTAACATAGCACATAACATATTTGTAATTTATGGAAATCAATCCACAAGGAATTTTTAGTTTCAATTAATTATAGCCTGGTGCAGGATCTAAATAAAAGTGAAGGAAAAGACTTTAGGAGTGTAACAGAGCAACACAGGTAAACCCAGAAAGTCATGTTCACTGATTGTAACTAGGCAGCTATAAATACCATAAAGAAACCAATAATTACATCTGAAATCAATTTCTCACTGAATTAAAGCATGGCATTGAAAGTAGCATTTCAATTGCCATGTTCTAGTCCTTACTGCTAAAATAGAACACAAAAAAAAAAAAAAAAAACAGAAAACTAAAATCCAGACCTCTAAAAAACAGATCACCATTTTATAACTTTAGTTGCTTGCCTGCCTTGAAATCATCTACGTTTTGTAGAATGTTTATAGACAATGAAAAATTTGTATACTGCTTCTAGCACTGTGCTGATCTCATTTCAAACTATCACCATGAAAGCTGTATGTGTGCACAGAACCATTATGGGATATGATTTCCAAGATTTACCTCTAGCTGAGAGCACCCACTGGACAAAAGGTGAGATAATGAAAAACACAAGATACTGTCTGTTTTACTGCCAGCAGTCTGACCAGCAAACACATCAAGAGATTAGATCTTCCTCTCAATGTAACATGCATAGGAGAATAAGAGAGGAATCTTCTACTCACTCTAATCTTGAGGTGGAATGGGTTTTCAGAGGTGTCATCATATCCCTATTGCCCTACCAGGCCTATGGTGTCTTTTGTGGATTTAGCAGAATTCTTAGCAGCTAGAGTATGTACAGTTTTTAATTTCAGTGGTGGATCCAGTCTATATTTCTATAGTGATAAGAATGTTTAGAGTTCCAGAAGTAAAGTTATTTGGTTTTTGCACTTTCAGGTGATCTCTTACCACAGCAAATTGAACTGCGCACTGCCTTAAAAAGCTTATTTCATATCACCACGAAGAAAGACTTGAATTGACAATCTCAGACAAATTATTCCTGACATTTGACAAAAATGCATTGAATACAACACATGCCAATTCAGTGACGTAAGAGCTGCTGGTAAGTTGTAACAATGGTTCTTCTGTATAAAGCCTGCATATTTAATGACTGAATACTCACACTGATTAAATTCAAGCCCTCCCCTAATGTTCATTTGCCTGCTTATGTCATGGAAAATTTACCATCATAAGGAAAAAGAACATCAAGAAGGCACAAAACAGCTCTACTGTAAAGAAACAAACAAAAAAAAACAAACAAAAAAACAGAATATCATAGCACTCTATTCAGAAATATACTTAAAGAACACAGCTCATATAATGACTCTAAGAAACAAAGAATACATGAATAAAAAAAAATCATAACTCTGTGTAATATACCAGGAAAAATGGGCTTAAATAACTGGGAGTGGTAGCGTGCTGCACAAATATGGTATGAAAGCAGAGTGAATCAAAAAGACTCCTTCAGCCGTTAAGAATGAATGTGTACAAGTCTGTGGGCCAGAGAGTATGCATCCCAGAGTCCCAAGCTACTTTCCATCATATCTGAAAGGTCACAGCTGCCAGACAAAGTCCCTAGTAGCTGGAAAAAGGGAAGCATCACTTACGTTTATAAGAAAGGAAGTAAGGAGGATCTGGGGCACTACAGGCAGGTGAGACTCACCTCTGTGCACTGGAGATCATGGAACGGACCCTCCTGGTAGAAATGCATAGGAGAACTGTTAGTTCATGGCAAGACTGGTGACTGAGCACCTGGTGAAGGGCTGTGGATGGCCTAGGGAGCACAGGTACAAAAAATTTGCCTGTGCTCCCCACTTGACCAGAAGTGATTGTCCCAATATGGAGTCACCCTGGGCCCATATAAGGGCTGGCCATTGAAGGGAAAGCATCTCTTGAAACACGGCTGCTTCCTGAGAAGTGTTGTATAGCCAGAGGGCCCTTTCACCAGCTAGGTGAGTTCAACTCTTCTTTCTTTGTTCACCTGTTGGCCTACCTTCAAATACTTTTCATGGTATTGCCAAGAAACTGTCAGAATCAATTTTGCTTCTTCGTCAGCAGAACAGCATGTTAAGGCACATGAGGAATAGGCAGGTATCCAATACAGCCAGTACAGCTTTGCCAAGGCTGACGGTGTCTGACTTATCTAGGGACCTTCTATGATGGAGTGATGGTGTTGGTAGAGATTAGGTAACTGATGTCATCTACCTGGACTTCTGCAAGACTTTTGACATGATCCCCTACCACAGCCTTATCTCTCAATTAGAAAATTATAGAATCATAGAATCACCAAGCTTGGAAAAGACCCCCAAGATCATTCAGTCCAACCACCCACATATCACCAATATTTCCCACTAAACCTGAATGCAACCTGAATCTCGTCTGGCCTATTATGAGTCCATTCCCTCTACTCCTGTCCCTAGTTACATGGGAGAAGAGCTGGGAGGAGAGATACAGATTTGAAGGGTATACTATTCAGTGGATACAGAATTGGTTGGAAGGTTGCAGCCAGAGGACTGTGGTCAATGGACCTATGTCCAGGTGAAGGTTGGTGACAAGCGTTGTCCCCAGGGGATCTGTCTTGGGACTGATACTCTTTCACTTCTTTATCATTCCCACAGATTATGAGATTGGACACAATCTTAGCAAATTTGCTGATGACATCAAGATGAACATTGTGAATGATACATCAGAAAGAAGGGATGTCATCCATAGGGACCTTGATGAACTCAAAAGGTGGGCCACTGTGAGTCTAATGAGGTTCAAGAAAGCAAAGTGTAAGATTTTGCATTTGGGTTGAGGTAATCCCAGATATGCATACAAGCTAAAAGAAGAACTCCTTGAGAGTAGTAGCCCTTCTGAGAAGGAGTTAGGGGTCCTGTCTGATGAAAAACTTAACATGAGCCAACTGTGTGCTTACAGCCCAGAAGGTCAACAGGTATCCTGGGTTCTAACAGAAGAGGGGTGGCCAGCAGGGCAAGGGAGGTGATTGTCCCTCTCTGCTCTGCCCACATGAGGGCCAATCTGGAGTAGTAAATCCAAGTCTGGGGCCACCAACACAGGAGAAATGAGCATCTGTTGAAGTGTGTTTTGCCACAAAGAAGATTGTTGTGCCACAAAGATGACCAGAGTGCTGGAGAACCACTCCTAGGAACACAGGCTGAGGGAGATGGTCACTCCAGAGAAGAGATGGCTGCAGGGAGGCCTATTTGAAGCCTTAAAATATTTTAATGGAGCTTATAAACATAAGGGAAATCAATTTTTTTACAAGAATAAATAGTGGTAGGACTGGTTTTTCAGTGAGTATAGGGTGAGGTGCTGGAAGAGATTGCCAAGGTTGTGGTTGCCTGGTCCCTGGAGGTATTCAAGGACATGCTGGGTGGGGCCCTGTGCAATCTGATCTTGTACTAGAGCTAATGGTTGGCAATTCTGTCTGTGACAGGGAGTGTGGAACTTGATGATTCACAAAGTTCCTCCTGATCCTACCCATTCTATCACTTTGTTCTAAAAATAGTTTAAATATCCTACAGAAGGAATGTATGGTGAATATTTCTTCTTCACCAGTAGCCTATGCTATTCCTGGTTTGATATTTTTACATTTAAGTCACTGGATGAAGATATTAGGAAAGGGTAAACTTTTAAGAAACAGCAGCAGATGTAACTCGCAAAATTGAGTATTTATCCCATGCAGGCTTATTTTCAAAGCTTTAACAAAGCTACAGAATAGCCAAGTTTAAGAAGTTCAGTAAGGTCTTCTGCATGCATTTTCAGCCATAAGTAGCAAATAATGCTCTGAGTTCATGGATTCTCTTCAATCATGAGACTGTATACAGTTCCCCCAGAAATATTCAAACCATACTGTACAAAGGAAAGTACATCAAAATTGCACAAGTGCTTCTGATATTCATAAAATCATTGCAGTATTTCATGTATTCCAAACTCATGAAACCAAGTTATTTCAATAGAAACTGCATAAAAGAACATTTTCTGTTTGCTTTGTTTTAATTATATAAACATTTAACTTTGGACCTCACAGACACAGAAAAAAATGCAAATCCAACAGTGTCAGAAATGTGTTAATGTTCTGAAAGCCCAAACTTGGAAGCTGAGGAAAGAAAGGCAGAAGAGGAAAAGAAGAAAGGAAAAAAGTACTAAGCCAAACAAAAATGTCAATTCCATGCCTGGAATTTTTTTTCTTATATGACACGAATCTGGCAAATTCCTCAAGTCATAATTAACTTAATGAGAGGAAAAATACAGGAAAAAAAAGTTGAAAATGTTAACATAAAAAAAAAAAAACAACACCTCTTTTGTAATGGTATTCCAGACTAAAAATTTTTATTCAAAGTGGGGAAACTCTCTTCATTAACAGCAGATACCTCAGAGGTGTCCTCCGTGCTCTCTAGTAGAGTATTTAAAGTTCGTATGTCCCCTCAACTTGAGTCCCCAAAGATTTTTCCATTGCAGTGCTTTATTTGGATGCCTTTAGAAAAAGCACTGGTGTCAATATATAGGGGAAGTCTTCTAAGGGGTAATTGAAAACAAGATGTCTTAAAAAAAATAAAATAAAATTGCTCAGCTCTGAGACTTATGCGTCCCTGCAGAGATATAACCAGCAAAAAATGGCTCAAGTTGAGATCATGAGTTTTGCACCCCACTTTGTTGAAATACATCTTTATAAAGCTTGTCAGAAGATAGGAGGCAGATGTTCAATGTTTTGCACACTAATCTTCAAATAAATTACATGAGTTTTATGAGTGTTTCTCAGTGGGAAGGAAAATGGCCTCTCCAAACAGCCTGAAAACTACAGAGCAATTGGATGGAAGCTGAAAGTACATTCCTTTTTTCTCCTATCAGATGAAAACCTTCTACTGGAAAGACTGTGTCAGAGAGAGCTTTTACTTCACTTTTCCCCCTGCTGCTCCTGCCTCACTTAGAATTGCCTACAAAAACAGTGCCTGAGGGATCTGTATGCAGCTTTCTAAAGCAAACATAACACAAACACTGATCCTGGGTTATACATTTGATTCCTGTGATGCAAAATATGAGTGAACATCCTCTAATGGCATCCAAATAATGTTCTTGTAATTTTCAAGTGTCAATTGTTATCCATTTGGTTTCTTGGAAGTAAGATATCCTCATTTGCAGAATTTGTGTGTCGAACAGCTGTACATATTCTGTAGTATGCCATCATGCAGTGTTTACCATGCCAGATAAATATATTTTCTAGAGGACAATAAAAATACATAATTTCTTTATTTGTGACTAGATATTGAAGCCCTTACTTGGGGAAAAATAATGTTTTTTTAGTTAGCACTCAGAGTTCACAGGTACTGCGACCAGAAGGAGCTCCTAGATCTCTTAAAATTTTATCTATTAACTCTATATTGAGCTCACTAACTTGTATTTCTTTAGATTTACTGATATTTTGGGATAATATGTCTTTTCTATTATGTTTTCACTCTGCACATGGCAACACACGTACAAGTTCTCAATAGTCCTGGGAGATTAACAGCCTAATTGTTAAACGAATTAACAGATAAATGGGGTATTATTTTTTAATTAATCAAATCTGGGTTCAATTTCCAGACATTTATTCTTGTTCTTTTACCAAGTATAGAAGAGAACTCTTCACTACTCAGTTTATCCCTCAATATTTATACTCTGACATCAAGTTGTCTGTCAGAGGAAGGTAGAGCTCATGGACTGGCATGTAAAACTCTTCTCCTCAAACTCTCCAATAAGTTCTTGCTGCTTCTGTTTTGTTCATCAAATAGTTAAAGAATCTTTCAAAAACACATTTACTAGAATTCTTCACAGCGCTCAAACTACGGTAACTGTATGGGAGAAGTGTAAAAAAAGAGTATGTAACTGGAATTTCAGAGGACTGTTACGATCTGACAATGCTTCTGAGTGTAGTAGAAGTGATTAATGTCAGATTATTTGTTAAAACAACAGTACTTTGAATGTGTGACACTATGCAAAGACATGTGAAGTGTATGAAAGGGAAGAATCTAAATTCCTTGAAATCTCTTCTGAAGTTCCACAGAAACAGACAGCATATTTAGATGTATCAGCCTCTTGTATTTGTACAATATGCAACATAAACAGCTTCTGACATCCTGGCTTATGCCTTGAGGAAGTCTGTATATAGTGCATAAAAATTGTTGTTTAGATAGCAGCAACATCAACACGGATTCAATACGTTGGTTCTCTGTTATATGGGATATTTGTCTTGTTCTGAAGTGACAGCTGGGATTTGGGCTGGAACACCTAAAATGGCATGGTTTCAGTTCAGAGGAAATAGAAAAGAGACCTGTGCCGTAAACGTACTTTACATTCATAATATGTAGTAGATTTTATCTTTTTAAAGGAAGATGATTGCATTTTCTCCAAAGACAACAAAATGTTAAATGTACTAAAGGAAATTATAAAACAGTACCTCCATTATTACTACATATCTGTGGTAAGCAGGAAAGTTGAAGATCATGAAGACTGACCAGTGTGTGAAAGCAAAGGACTAAACAAATGAGAAAAATGGTCTGAGGTACTGAATGAAAAGTCACATACTCACTCTTATTGGCACAGTGGTGTGACACACTGGAGGATGTTTGACAACTGCTTTGTATGCATTTAATAGCAAGACATTTCTGAAGATGAGGGAAAAACTGAAGTTTTCCTACCAAACAACAAAATAAGGGATGAGTTTTCTTGTCTTTAAGGTCTATTCCTTCAACTATACTGCAGTCTAAGGGTAAGAAGGACAGAGTCTTTTTAATTTTGTACTGCTACGGAATTATCTGAATTACAGACTCATTCTATATCTGAGTGCTTTTTATTTTTTAATAACACAAAAGGTTGAAATCTCCTTAGGGAGAACAGAAAGATGTTGTGAAGCTGCAGGCAGCATGTTGCAGTAGGCGTTAACGAGGCATCGGGATGTGATGTGATGGGACCTCCCCTGCTCTGAGAGTGATGTGTGATGCGTGCTTAAGGGGTGATTCCAGTCGACTTCTGCAGCTGCTGATATGGCCTGTAACCTTGCCATCCAATCCAATGCCCATATAGTATATTGTACTGGTTTCAATATCATGTGCATCGGGCTTATGATATCATGAGGGAGAAGAGGCCCTGGCGCGGTCAGAGCTTCCAATGCATTTAAAGTGAGGGGTGATTTCAACCCTCGTTTCTCCACACAGTCCATCAGGTACGTGACACCTTTAGGATCAAGGGATACCCACTCTGACCCATATTTGCCCACTATCACTGGGAAGGTTTCTGGGACCATGCCTTTCTCCAACAAACTCTAATCCGACCCCAATCTGTTAGTGTCTCCTTTCCATAGCCCCTTAAATCTAAATCCTGCTCCTCCAAACTGCGGCTTGTACTATCACTCCTGGGTGTAACCAGAGATGGCAAGCCTCACCCCACGTCCACTCTGGGCAGATCTGAAGGTTGTGAGTTCACTCCTTTCCTCACATGGGGCACCAATTTGTTGTCCCTGTTCTGGAGGATCCGGTCCTACTGGGGCTAGTGATCTCCCCTTGCTAGGGCCATAGCTACACAAACACCAATATGAGGATGCAGCAAAATGGCATTTATTAAGGTACTACAACTCTTTAAATACACATTCCACTTCGTCTACACTCCTTCAGCACACGTCACATGTCACTCACGTAGCAGGGGAGGTCCTATCATGTCACATCCCAATGCCTCGTCAACGCCTACTGCAACAGCAGCATTACAGCAACAACCTTGTAGCAGGCAGAAACTACTCCACCTCTGGAAAGGGAAGAAATAGAACCTGCAAGTATTTACACTTTATTTTTTATTTATTTTGGTGTTCTGGCAGCAGCTCATTTTCTCCTAAATGGGGATTGCAGTCTTAGAAGAACTAACCTACAAATCCAGTATGAAAACAAGTGAACTAGAAATGTAACTTGCTTTTAGGGAATTACAGAAAATGTTAGTCTAAACAGTCAGAGAAAAGCCATCAACGTTTCATTTGAAAATGTGCTGGAAGTGTCTGAGGTGCAATATCTGAGCAATAAATGGGACTCTATCTGTTTTGATGCATCATCTTTGAAATACTTGAGATGGAAAACATGAGAAGAAAATGCAAGAGGGAAAGCAGCTGCATTCTTTAAAGCCTTTTAACTGAGGGCATAGGGTACTTCAGATATCTAACTGAAAATTAAAACTCATTTATTTGGAGATATCTACAAGGTCCAAATATGCAAATAATCATAGCAGCATTAATGAAACAAACAACAAAAACGTATATTTATTATGAAATAGCCTTGCAAGATTCAGTCTCTGGCACACTTTGAGCAAAGATAAATGTGTAACCAAAGTAACAGCAAATGACTCACTGTTTATGACAACAACAACAAAAAAGAATATTACTAAGCTGGTTAAGAGTTCTACTTTTTAAAATGCATCAGATATAACTCACTTGCCACCCTACTCATGTTTTCTATTTGATTAAGACAACATGCAGAGAGGTAAACAAAATAAATTTGGTAGGCATCAATACCTTAGTGCATTAACATAATGCAATGGAAAATTTCAGACTTTAGTCACTGAACATAGTTGCTACTGCTGTCTATTCCACTGTTCTCATAGATAGAGATATGCAATGTGACAAAAAGAAGGGGAAGGTGAAACAGCCAGAAATACACATATAATGCAGACAACTTCTAACTACATGTCTGGTTTTTGCTCTTTTTATGACAATGGGAATTCCTATGTAGAATATAATCTGTTAATAAGGGATAGGATCCACCCATCTAGAGGAGGCAGGCAACCTTCACCAGAAGGCTAGCTAACTTTGTGAGGTGGGCACTAAACTGAAGGACTTGGGGGTAGGGTCCAAAACAGCAGTACTCACATTGCAGCCAACTGGGAAATAAGTCAGGACCACCAGCACAGTGACAACCATTATTTAGCTGCCTCCCATGACAGGAGCCAGAAGCCCTGCTGCCTCAAGAGTGAGTATAACCATGGGGGATCTTTTTGCATCGCTCTAGGGAAACCTCCTATGTCATGCCTGTATGAAGATGAAGCTAGCACAGGGAACAAACAGGAAGTTTTAGGGATGTATGAGCAGTTGCAGGACTACAATTTTATTGAAGTGAAGGTGGGACTTGCATTATTGGAATGCTATCATGAATAGTTATGTATTTATTTAGAAAGATAGGCCAGCAAGACCTCTCTTCATGAGAGTGAACAACTGGAATGTATTGAGATCTGCCTAGAGATGAATGATGAACAAATTGAGAGCTTATGAGAACTACAGGAAAGATTAATATGGGTTACATCATTGTGGGGGCTTACTATAAGCCATCTGGTCAGTAGGAGGAAGTTAATGAGGTTTTTGATACATGGCTGAAAGCAGCCTCGTGATCTCAGGAACTCGTTCTCACTGGAGTCTTTGATCACCCTGAAATCTGCTGGAAAAGCAAAACAACCAGGCACGTACAGTTCATGAGGTTCCTGTAGAGCACTGAAGATAACTTTCTAATTCAGGTATTAGACAAGCCAACAAAAAGATATGTTTATGGACTTTGTTTTTACAAACAAGAAAGGACTAGTCGGGAGTGTGAAGGCTGGGGCAGACCTTGGATGCAGCATCCATGAAAGAGTGGACTTTGGGATTCTTGGTGGAACAAACAGGGCAATAAGTAGGATTGCAACCCTGGAATTCAGGAGAGTGCCAACTTTGATGTCTTTCATGGACCTATTTGGTGATATCCCCTGGATTAGAGCAGTGGAAGCTAAGAAGGGGGGGGCGGGAAGGTGGGGGTTCAAATACCAATTCCTCCAAGCTCAAGGTTGATGAATCCCTATAAGTAAGAAAATCCGGCAGAGGTCACAGGAGATCTCTGTGTATACAAGGACACCCTTGGAAAAACTCAAATGAAAGAAGAAAATTTTAAAAATTTGGAAAAAGGATCTAGCCACCTGAAACAAATATAGTAACACTGTCAGGGCACAACAAGATGCAATGGGGAAGACTAAGACCCACTTAGAATTAATTCTGGTGAGGGAGAACAATAATGAGGGTTTTTTTAAGTGTGCCAATAGCAAAAGGAAGACTATGGAAAATGTGGGCCCACAGATAATGGAGGATACAGAGAAGATGAAGTTGCTGAATGCCTTTTTTCTTTCAGTCTTTACTACTAAGATTGGCCCCAGGAATCCAAACCCTAGAGGTAAGGGAGAATCTGGAGAAAGAAGAAAAGATAGAAAGACTTCCCCTTGGTCAAGAAGGAGCTGGTAAGTGACTGTCTGGGCAAAAAACACAAGAAAATAGATGGGCTCTGATGGGATGCACACACAAAGGCTGAGGGAGCTGCAGAAGTGATTGCTGAACCACTTTCTGTCATCTCTGAAAGATGATAGAACAGGAGAGATGCCTGAAGACTGGAAAAAAAGCCAATGTCACACTAATCTTCAAAAAGGTCAAGATGGACAATGATTCAGGAAATTACAGTACAATCAGTTTCACCTCTGTACCTGAAAAGGTTATGCAACAGCTTATTCTCAATGTCATTTCCAAGAAGTGGAAGAAAAGCAGGTTACCAGAAGTAGTAAGCCTGGATTCACCAAGGGGAAATCATACTTGATCAATGATGATGATGTCTCGGTTGCCTGGGTAGATGAAGGGAGATCAGTGGTTGTTAAGCAAGACATTTGACACTGCTTCCCATAACATCCTCGTAGATAAGCTTAGGAAGTGTGAAATAGATGAGTGGACAATGATGCTGATTGAGAATTGGCTGACTGGTGTAGTTCAGAGGACTGTATTCAGCAGCACAGAGTTCACTTGGAGACCTGAAGCATGTGATGATTCCCAGCCTGGATCCAGAGGGTCTGGTCTTGCTCAACATGTCCTTCAACCACCTGGAAGAAGGGATGGAGTCCACCCTCAGGAAGTTTATTGGTGATTTAAAATAGAGAAAAGTGGCTGATACACCAAAGGACTATGCTGCCATGCAGCAAGACTTGGACAGTCTTGGGAGTTGGGTGGAGAGGAATATTTTGAAGTTCCACAGGGCTGAGTGAAGGGTACTTGAAACACTGAAAACTGCAAAATTAGTCAGTAATGCATGAGTATACATGAGTAAACTATTTTAAAAAATAATGCAATGTCAAGCTTAATAAATATGAAAATCTTGCATTTCTGCTTGATAGCAGAAACACATCTTCACAGTCATACACATGTAGGTGGGTTGAAATACCATTATCAGTAATCATTCTGTTTTATTCTTGTAGTGGCACAAAAGAATGTCACGTGCAATACGTGCGGATTTCGATTTGTATGAGACTGTGTGGATGCAAGAGGCAAAGTTAGCACTGCACTATGCCCTCTCCTCCACAGCATTCTCTTGTCACCTAAGAAGTCTGTACTGTGCTCAAGCTTCATGTAATCAACTCATGAAAAATAATGTTAAAAATCACATAATAATGTTAAAAGTTTAAGTTCTTGGGGGCTACATTACTAGTTGTTCACTGCCTAATGCTATGGACTGCGGGTTGGATATGCCTGGACTATATGATCTCAAGAGTTCCTTTCCATCCCCTATTATTTGATTCTGAGAAATGCAGAATACTGTAGTAGTTCTATTATATTTTCCACAAACTACATGAAAATGGAAAATTGAACTGAACAATATTGTTAGATTGGCAGAAAAGTACTGGACATTTATTGAGGATACTTTTCTTTTTCTCACACAACAATATACAAAAAAAAAAAAAAAAAGCAATGCACATCTTCATCAATATAGCAGATGGGAGATGTCTCCCTTCTCCTTGAAATTGCTGGTTGGCCTACTTGTGCATGCAGTTGCCTTCAAGATTACAAATATGAAAATGGAAAGAAAATGAAAAGGGCAAATCAGAGAAACAGTCCAGCTCAGCGGAGTAGGTGGGCCATGAGCAATTCCAGTTTATCAAAGCTGATCTTCTCTCCTCCCTTTTCACAGCCCTCATCCATCTGTTTTATCAGTGAAATCAGCCTTCCCCCACATCTTGTTCTGCTTCCCACCTTCCCCACATCTGCAGCTGCACCCAGCCCCATCTGCATTTTCATTTGTTAACCACCCTCCCACTCCTGTGTTCCCAGCTGATCTAATATCCTCAGTATTCTTTCAGTATCCTTAAGGACTGAAGAAATCTGCCTCTCAACCCTGTGGCTGGGGACAGGTTTTTGGTGCTCATGTTGTTTGGCCAGGATCCCATGCAGCACTGACAAGAGCACAACCTGCAAGTCATAATCTTACAGAAGGGTGGGTAGTCCACTGCTATAGGTGGCGCACAGGCTGATGGACAGAGATACAAAAGGACCTGCCAGGTTGAACAAACAACTAATGCCAAAAATAATGCTATCTTTGCTTTCATTTTGTAAAAACATGCATATATATTTATTTTCCTGGGGATCTGAGATGCCTTTTATAGCAAATGGAGGAAAAGTTGGAGGACTATATATCAGTCTGAGCAATGGTAAATTAACCTATTTTATAGACAATGAGGACAGATAATAAAATCTCCAAAATAATAGATACTAGCAGGAAGAGTTTTATAAAGCAGTTTCTGATGCTGGCTATTATCCAAATCATAATCCTAGACTTCAGCCCCCTCAGAACAGAACTCAGCATATCACGTTTTGAAGCTTGAACTGCAGTTATCTCACACCTCTAAATCTGGCAGAGAATAGCCATCTCTCAGTAAAAATAAAGCCAACAGAAAGCTGTTTAACTGAATTCTTGGGACAATGAGGTGTGAACAGGTGTGATGATGTGTTAAACAGCATGTGGCAAAAATGCCTATGCTTGCTAATGAGATGACAGTTGCTTGTTATGCAAACTGTCCTAGCAAAATCATCTTTGCCTAGTACTTATGCCCTTGGGCTCACATCCAATCAACTTGAGAGCTGCAACATGTCATTCAAAATGACATTCATCAGTATAGACAACTATATGAGATCTGTATGCATAGAAAACCCCAGCACACACTACCATTAAGGTAAATGAGAATCCTCATCAGTGAAGGAGAGGGCCCAGAGAGGTGGTGGAGCCTTCTTCTCTGGAGACATTCAAGACCCACCTGGATGCCTACCTGTGCAACCTGGTCTAGGGAGTCTCTTTCAACAGGGGAGTTGGACTAGATGATCTCTGGAGGTCCCTTCCAACCCCCACAATTCTGTGATTCTGTGAAAGCTTGGAACAAGCAAGCTTCCCTAGCCAAAAAACAGCAACTGCTCATGAGAACTGTGAATTCTACTAGTGGGAAATAAAGACTAATTAAAAAGAAATCACAGTTCAATTTGTTTCTGTAATTTGAAGTGATAGTGATGCTAATATATTTACATAGTAAATTGTGATAAGGTAAAAGAGAAATGGAATTATATGGGCTTTGCCCGCAGTCTTTCTCCCAGATCATAGCCTTCTTGTTTAGTTTAGATATCACAGGGAAAAAGAAAATGAGTCAGGGAAGAAAGAGTAATCACTTTATATTTATTCCTCCCATTTTTGGATTTGAGTTTTTTCTTTTGAGAATATTAGACTTTTTGCATTTTCAATAAATAAGAGAGAAATTAAAATCTGTTATCAATATATATTTTAATGTAACAACAAATGAAACCAATCAAATTGGTAAAGGAGGGTGATACAATAACCTCTAGAAAATCAAAGTTCAAGGTGAAGTCTGATAGAGTGTTTCTCTGATCAAGTAATTTAAGCTTAGAAAATGATTTCATTTTGATAATTATAAACACAAAAGAAGAATTAAATCTCTTTATACGCTTTCTAAATTCTCTTACTGTGAATCAACACACAGAAATGATATTGTTTTGCAAAGTATAAACTACATTACACTCATTTCTTAGGCTCATTTTTTATCAGTTTTTCTTTACCACGGTATTTACTTCATCTTGAGGTAAGAACAGGAGTGAAGATAAATCATTTATTTAGATTGTGGCATAGTATCACATGAAGGCAGCACACATGAAATCAGGATATTTCAGGAAAAATTGTTTTCTGACAAAACACTTACAGGAAATGTATCATCCACAGCATGAGTAGAAGGCAATTTATATTCAAGTGTTAATGACAATAATATGCAAATATATGATGTTCGCTAAATTGAAAAGATCAAATAAAATAGTATGCAAAGATATTTTTCTCCTGTCTGAGCCTTTCAAAAATCCTCTAGCTCTTCTTAAAACAATTTTTTATTGTTTCAACAAATGTCTATGAATAACATTAATGGACTATAAAAATATCATCATATATAAATATTAAATATTATGGAAAACCATATTTCCTGTGCTTTTTTAGAAGTTCTAACACAGACATTGGAACCATGTAGTTTGCTTTGTATTATGCTCATTGCTTTCTGTGACAGCTCTTGTTTTCTAAATTATAGGGATAAAACATCACGCAGAATTGGTATTATTTACCATAGGCATATAACTATAGTTACTTTTAAAGGGAGGAAAACATTTAAACACACGCACACACTGAGAACTACATATAATCCTATCTTTCTCGAATTGATCTATTTGTGTGTTCTGACACAACATAATTATTAAAAAACATCATTATAGAATAAAGAAAGCTTTCTTTTTCTGTGCTGTTTTAGCAAATGTCAGTTGAACAATTGTCTTCTACAACTAAAAAAAAAAAACTGTTTAAAATGTCTGTCACTGAAATAAATGACTTTTATTAGTTAAAATGCATGGAGAGCAATGGCCTTAGAGATCATCTTGTTCCAACCACCCTACTATGCATAGACTAGGACACTCCCTCTAGTCAGATTGCTAACAGCCTCAGCCAGCCTGGCCTTGAATACCTCCAGGGAGGGGACATCCACAGACTTTCTGGGCAATCTGTTTTTGTGTCTCAGTATCCTCACAGTGAAGAGCTTCTTCCTTATATCTAGTCTGAATCTACTTTTTTCCAGTTAATAGACATTACGCCCTATCATGTTTCAGCCTGGTTTGGTTACAAGGAGGCTAAGGGACCCACAGATTCATGCTTTGGGAAGGGGTGAGAAAGGAAAAGGTAGGCAGTGGATGAAGAAACACAGTGGTAATGAGACATTGGAAAGAAAACAGTTTACTAAATACAGTTGCAGAATGTGAAATAACACAATGTAATACTTTATGATTGGAACTGAAGCTAATAAATCAGGTAAAATGAGAGTTTCCAAAACAGAAGTCCATACTTTAACTCTGTAGAAGAAGTAGCCAAGGAGCAAATAATCTGATTTGCCTTTCCCTCCAAATGGAAAACGGAAACAGAAAAGTGAAGTCTTTTGGGAGTTGCAGTTCATTCTTCTCTTCTAAGAAAACCTCCATCCTATTGCTACATTCCCTTGCAAAAAATTCCTCACCAGCTTTCCTGTAGACCTCTTTCCTGTACTGGAAGACCACCATAAAGTCCCCTGGAGCCTTCTCTTCTCCATGCTGAACAATCCCAACTCTCTTGCACTGTTTTTGTAGAGGAGGTGCTCCAGCCTTCTAAATATCTCTATAGCCCTCTTCTGGACCCGCTCCAACAGATTAATGTCTGGACCCTCAGATCTGGACTCAGTACTCCAGGTTGTGACTTACAAGAACAGAGGGACAGAATCAACTCAGTAGACCTGCTGGCTATACTTGATGCAGCCCAGGATGTGGTCGGCTTTCTGGGCTGCAAGCACACATTGCTGATTAATGTTGAGTTTCTCATCTACAGGTATCACCAAATCCTTCTCCTCGGGAGTATTCTCATGCCATTCTCTGCCTAGCCTCTATTTGTGCTCATGTTTCCCCAGATCCAGGCACAGGGCCTTGCACTTGGCTTTGTTGTACTTCATCAGGATGGCATGAGCTCACTTCTCAAGCCAATCCAGGTCTCCCTGGATCATCCCTTCGTTCTAGCATGTTATCTGTACTGTGCATGTCGTCTGCAAACTTGCTGAGGGTGCATTCAATTCCATTAGAAATAGTGTAGCCAGCAGGAGCAGGGAGGTGATCATGCCCCTGTACTCAGCTCTGGTACGGCCGCACCTCGAGTACTGTGTTCAGTTTTGGGCCCCTCACTACAAGAAGGACATTGAGGCCCTGGAGCGTGTTCAGAGAAGGGCAACAAAACTGGTGAGGGGTCTGGAGCACAAGTCTTATGAGGAGCGGCTGAGGGAGCTGGGATTGTTTAGTCTGGAGAAGAGGAGGCTCAGAGGAGACCTTATTGCACTCTACCACTTCCTGAAGGGAGGTTGTGGTGAGGAGGGGGTGGGCCTCTTCTCCCTGATAAATAACGACAGGACGAGAGGGAATGGCCACAAGTTGCGCCGGGGAAGATTTAGATTAGACCTGAGGAAACATTTTTTCTCTGCAAGAGTGGTCAGGCACTGGAATGGCCTGCCTAGGGAGGTGGTTGAGGCACCATCCCTAGTGCTGTTCAAGAAGCGTTTAGATGAGGTGCTAAGGGATTTGATTTAGTAGTTGGGTAGGGATAGTGATAGGAGGATGGTTGGACTAGATGATCTTATAGGTCCTTTCCAACCTTATGAACCTATGAATCTATGAATCTATGAACCATTGTTCCATATCCATGGACAAAGATGTTGAATAATATTGATCCCTGAGGAGCCACTTCATTACCAGTCTCCATTCAGACACTGAGCCTTTGACTGCAACTCTCAGAGTGCAGCCATCCAGACAGTTTTTTATCCAGCATGTAGTTTGTCAATTGAACTCATAATCATCCAATTTAGGGACCACAATGTTGTGAGGGAAAATGTGAAATGTTTTGCAAAAATCCGGATGGATAAACTTAGTTGTTCTTCCTTTATCCACTGATGGATAGATCAACTCTATTATAAAAGGCCATCAGGTTTATCAGGCATTACTTGTCCTTTGTGAAGACATGTTGGTTACCACCAATCACCTCAACATTATGATTCTATCTGTTTATAGAGAGCCTCACTCACTTGGTCCTCCTGGCCAGGTAGCCTATAGCACATCCCAACTGCGATGTCTCCTTCCCCAACCTTTCCTTTAATCCCGATCTCTGGCAGCTTCTCTCCCATTCCCAAGAGTATCTCCATGGACTCCAAATGGTCAGTGATATAGAAAGCAACACTTTCCCCTTTTCCCTGTCTGTCTTTCCTAAAGAGTATATACTTATCTATTCCTATTCTCCAATCATGAGAGCCAATCTGCCATGTCTCAGTGATGTCTGTGACATCAGCACCCCATAGGCATTTGCACACCTGCAAGCCTTCTTGCTTGTACCCTGTGCTTCTTGCTTTAGCGTACAGGCATTTAAGTTGGGCCTCAATTAGGCTGATTTATCATTTGTAGTTCCATTGTCCCTCACTTCAGGTGCACTTTTCCTGTCCTTTTCCTGATCCTGTGATCCAGGCCCAGAGCATCCATTACTGTAATTGGCCTCAAAGTGGAAGAGAATGAGGATCTCCTCTTCCAGCAACTCTAGTCTACAGTACTCCTGACTGTTTGGAAAGCTTGTTGCCAAATATGTTCTTCTCCTTCCCTGAAAGTTTGGTCTCTTCAGTTCCTAGATCAAATTTCTCAATAGTCCTGTGGTGTAAGTAGCTGAAGTGTTGCACATGACACTACTCCCTTAAATATTTATTGATTTTCTCAATTCGATCAACCCTTTTCCTCCCTGTTCCTTTAACTGTGAGAATGATGAAAAGACCACCTGCACTCCAGAGTTCTCCACTGCTGCTGCCAGTGCCTTGTAGTTCCTGTTGATATTCTTCAGTTGCTCGCAGCAGTGTCACTGTTGTGTAAATGGGGCAGCAGCAATGGTTACTTAATACAACATCATATTCCAATATTGCTAATGTGCACAAGTCCTTCAAATATAGAATATTGGCACAAATGAAATTTATGGTAAATTTAAGGCAAGGATAAATCTGGACAAAGTTCATGTTGCTTATCTGAGGCCAGGAAAATCAATATTGCTCATAATGACTCTGTTACACAGACGCTTAAATAAACTTTATGAATTAGAAAATGCACATCCATATTTATCTTTTGTTGTTGATTTTCTTTTAAGCAGACACATTCTATGAAAACTAAAGCATCTAAGAGAAATTAAGGAGATATTTTAAATCTTTCCAGTGGATATATGTACATGTGGAAAGTAGATTAGCAATTTTTTTCAATTTCAATGTACTTCAAATTCACCATTATTTCTGCATTTCCCATAGAATAACAGAAGAAATACAGATCTGAAAGAAGCACAGATTTAAGTCCCAAACCACAAGAAGTAGAGAGCCTATAAACTGATGGAAATTAAATATTCTCCTTTCCTTTATATTGCATTCTGTCCTATGTTATTGAAGAGTAAGATAAAAATAGAGAATGGGAGCAAAAATAATATTAGGTGTGAAGGAATGCAGCTAGTGAGTTGGAAGACTACCTAGCAATAATGAATCTTATATTCATGTTCAGGAAACATTTAGACGTTGTGCTGAGGGACACGGTTTAGTGAGAACTGTTGCTGGTAGGTGAATGGTTGAACTGGAGGTCTTTTTCAACCTTGGTGATTCTGTGATTCTATATTCTATACATAAAGTTTTAAAACATACTTCTTTTTTGACCTTCTATCTTCATTAGAGCTTTAGGTCTGCTGTAGTTAATGCAGCAAATATATATATCAGAAATTTTCCTTATGATCTGTCAGCATGGAATGATGTTCTGGAAAACTGGAATATTTCAGGAGAAAAAAAAAATGATTTAATATCTTCCAGTGGTATGCAAAACTGTACAAGAACAGAAGTTGTTACAAATACTCTGAAACTCTGAGTTCCATTCAATCTCCTAATTTATATACAATATGGAAGTTAAATAATATGAGAAATATTTTTTGCACACACTGAAACATCAGAAAGACTATACATTAGTCCCACATCTGTAAGAAACATCAGGAAGATCAAAAGCTGGTGCTATGGGCAATATGTTCAATTCAAACCACATACTCTTCAAGGGCCTCCATAAGTTCAAGACTAAGAAACTATTTCCCTTCAAAATGATCTTTAAAATAAGGTCACCTGAAATCCTCAAGTTTAAGGAAAAACAAACACCTTAGTAGTTCCTTCGTTTCCGTATCATTCTGGAAGCCTATGGTAAATAAGTTCCTTTCTATTGGCTTTTATTTATTTATTTTTGTTATTTTTAATGGCTATTTGTTGTTTCCATTTAGAATTCAGTGTCCTTAAGGGTCAGATTGTTCATCTACAGTGGATTCATGTGGTTGCTGTATATGTTTGTATTAATATGAGCAACAATATCTTGTTCTACTGTAGTAAAAAAAACAAACATAAGACAGGTAGAAACTTTTCAGACAAGAGTAACACTATTTCAATTTCTTGCTTATTCTGGTAAATGCATTAAAATCATATGACAGGATTACATTTAGAGGCAGAGGAACTTTTAACTCCATGTACTGAAAATCTATTTTTCATGCATGCAGTCTATTCCCCTGACTAAGAATAATAATTTAGGAAGTCGGAGTAGAGAATATATGTACATCATTCCCTCTGCCAAAAGAACTCCGGTAAATCTTTGTTCTTTTGACCTGAAACTCTTGACTCGATCCAGAGAAGTCTATAAAAGGTTAATAGGTTAGACGCATACTGTAAAACTCACATCTGCTTTTATGCAGTATTTTATGTTTTGCCTCAGGTTTCTTAAAAATATCTTTAAGTACTCTGCACTATATAGTATCAAATTTATAATGCAAGGTCATGCAATTAAATTGTACTAAAGTGGATTCTAACAGTTTTTGCAATTTGTTTCACTGAAAAGAAACTTACACTCAAGTACCTTCTGGTAATGTGACTTGAATTCCCATATTTTGAGTTTTGTGCTGCCCTGAAAATGATATTCATAATTTTTTTTTACAGTCTATTCACAATTGGTAGGCACTATAATCTTTCTTAACTATTTTTTAATTATACTTCTTTTTGATAATTTACACAGGAAGCTTGGAGGTTCAGACTTGCCATGTTAGTTTTCTTTGCTTTGCTTTGGCTTTATTCAAAGCTCTTGCTTTGATGCTTTGTTTGTTTGTTTTCTTTTTTCTGAGAGCACACTCATCAGGAAGCAAAAGAATAATGTCATTCATCAGTGATCAAACAAAAGAATGTCACTTTTATTCACATTTATTAGAGGTATCAAATAATGGATCTTTTGGGAAAAAACTGTGCTCATGTCACAAAAACTCACTGACAAATCCTGCTACGTTCACAAAGATGATAAAAGTTCACATGATAAAAGTTTGGCACCAGGAAGTTAGACCCTCTCAGATACAAAAGTCGGAGCAAAATTGGGAGGGGAGGGGAGGGGAGGAAAAAAAGACATATATTTTTATTTTACTGGGGTAATCAATATGATTTATGAACAACATTTTCCATTTGAGGAAAGTATACATCTATCTACAGGCTTGGGGAGGAGTGGCCAGAAAGCTGTCTGATGGAAAGGGACCTTGGTGTACTGATGGACAGTTGGCTGAATATGAGCCAGCAGTGTGCCCAGGTGGCAATGATGGCCAATGGCATCCTGGCTTGTATCAGGAAAAGTGTGGTGAGCAAGACTGGAGAAGTAATCCTCTCCCTGTACTCAGCACTGGTGAGGCTCCACCTTGAGTATTGTGCTCAGTTTTGGGTACCTCAATACAGAAAGGACATTGAGCTGCCAGAGCAGGTCCAGAGAAAGCCATCAAGGCTGGTGGTGGGCTTGGAGCCCTTCTTATGAGGAGAAACTGAAGGAACTAGGGAAGAGTAGGCTGAGGGGAGACCTTATTCAAGTACCTAAAAGGTGACTGCAGTGAGAGTGGAGCTGGTCTCTTCTCACTGCTGACAGGTGACAGGACAAAGGGAAATGGCCTTATGTTGTGTCAGGGGAGGTTTAGGTTATATGTAAGGGAAAACCTCTTTACAGAAAGGGTTGATAAGCACTGTAATGTGTCTCCCCAGGGATGTCATTGAGTCATCATCTCTGAATGTGTTTTAAATCCTTTTGGATGTAGTACTCAGGGACATGATTTAGTTGTGGGTTGATAGAATTAGGGTAGTATGGCTTGGTTGTGGTTGGACTTGATGATCTTGAAATCTTTTACAACTGTAGCAATTCTGTGATTCTACAAATATGTGGAAAATCTTTTGGAAGGGAAGTCTTGCTTGTCAAGCTTAGTATAGCTTCCAGCATGATCTGTTCCTTGACTTTCCCTGGCTGACAGGTCAGATGTTCTCAGGGTCATCCTTCCTACCCTTATTAAAAATGGGAGTTGGCCTGTCTTTTAATGTCACCAAGGACTTCCCCTTACAAACATGGCTTTACAAATATTGAGATTTCTTGGTGATTACATCAGCCAATTCCTTTAGGACTGTAGCATGCATCACACTGTGAACTACACACATTCAGGTTTCTCAGACTCATCAACTTAAGGGCTGTGTGAAAAGCATTTTCCAGTAAAGGCTGAGGCAAAAATGATTTTGAGTATCTTAGCCTTTTCTTTGTCTGTTGTTACTAGAATGCCTGTGTCTTTCACTAGGAAGAGTACACCTTTCTAGACTTTCTTTTTCTCATTTACACACCTATAGAAGCTTTTCTTCTTTTTGTTTTAACCCTTGCCAAGTTCATTTCCAGTTGGAACCAAACTGAACTGATCAGCTTGCCTGATCCCATCCCTATACAGCTTAGGAGCATTCCTATGCTCCTCCCACCTTCCCTGTCTCTGTTTCCACTGTCCATGTCTTTTCTTCTTGCTCTCACTTTGACCAGCAGATACCAGTTCAGCTATGCATTCTAAACAATAGGATTTATAAAGTCTTATAAAATTAATGTTAAATCTTAAAAATGAAAGGATGGAACTTGAAAATGTGGTTCTTTCTTTCCACTACCTGTAACAAACTTATGGCAATTTCTCTAAATTAGTCACTTGTTTCAACCGTGAACATAGGTTCATAGGTTCATAAGGTTGGAAAGGACCTACAAGATCATCTAGTCCAACCATCCTCCTATCACTATCCCTACCCAACTACTAAATCAAATCCCTTAGTACCTCATCTAAACACTTCTTGAACAGCGCTAGGGATGGTGCCTCAACCACCTCCCTAGGCAGGCCCTTCCAGTGCCTGACCACTCTTTCAGAGAAAAATGTTTCCTCAAATCTAATCTAAATCTTCCCCGGCGCAACTTGTGGCCATTCCCTCTCGTCCTGTCGTTATTTATCAGGGAGAAGAGGCCCACCCCCTCCTCACCACAACCTCCCTTCAGGAAGTGGTAGAGTGCAATAAGGTCTCCTCTGAGCCTCCTCTTCTCCAGACTAAACAATCCCAGCTCCCTCAGCCGCTCCTCATAAGACTTGTGCTCCAGACCCCTCACCAGTTTTGTTGCCCTTCTCTGAACACGCTCCAGGGCCTCAATGTCCTTCTTGTAGTGAGGGGCCCAAAACTGAACACAGTACTCGAGGTGCGGCCGTACCAGAGCTGAGTACAGGGGGATGATCACCTCCCTGCTCCTGCTGGCTACACTACTTCTAATACAGGCCAGGATGCCGTTGGCCTTCTTGGCCACCTGGGCACACTCCCAGCTCATGTTAAGCCGAGCATCAACCAACACCCCCAGGTCCTTTTCCTCTATATATCCTTCAAGCCATTCTGCCCCAAGCCTATAGCATTGCATGGGGTTATTGTGGCCAAAGTGCAGGACCCGGCAATTGGTCTTATTGAACCTCATCCCATTGAGCTTAGCCCAGCTATTCAGCCTATACAAATCCTTCTGAAGGGCCTCCCTACCCTCAGGCAGATTGACACATCCTCCCATCTGCAAACTTACTGAGGGTACACTCAATCCCCTCGTCTAGGTCATCAATAAAGATATTAAACAAGATGGGCCCTGATACTGACCCTTGGGGGACACCACTCGTAACAGGACGCCAGCTGGACTTAACTCCATTAACCACTACCCTCTGGGCACGGCCCTCCAGCCAGTTCTCCACCCAGAGAAGAGTGAACCTGTCCACACCACGGGCTGCCAGTTTCCTCAGGAGATACTGTGGGAGACCGTGTCAAAGGCCTTGCTGAAGTCCAGGTAGACTACATCAACAGCCTTTCCCTCATCTACCAGTCTGGTCACCCATTCATAGAAGGAGATGAGGTTGGACAAGCAACATGCACGGCATCATTGTCACAATCCTTTTCATAGCTCTCTCTACTTATGTTCCTTCATTAGTCTTAAATGTCTGGTCAGAAAGAGCACGGAAAGGAGGTAGAATTTCATCAGGCAAGGTACAACTCTCTGACAATGACTCTTCACATCTTTATACCTCCCTTCTGCTCTTTTACATTTCTTTATTTCTTGTGTCTGTCAGACCTACAGCAGAAAATACTGAGCAAAATAATCTTTGTGTATGTGCTTTCAGGGGTATTGTAGGTAAAACTTTCCAAAAAGGTAGTGCAGATATAGGTTAGTAGGGCCACCCTCCTGTGAGGGTATTGTGTATGGAGCACTCCCCCTTACTTAAATCAAGACTTTCCAGGTGTTTATCTTCTTGTGAATTTCCATTCAATTTCTCCATACCACTAATTAGTCCCAAGTTTAGTAGTCAAGTTTTTGGCTACCCAGAAAGAAATTCTTCAACTGCATTTCAAGAAAGTTACTGCTAAAAAGAAGGCTAAAGGAAAGATGACTCTGATTTTAATATATGAAATTTCTTGTAATGTCCACATCATTTAACAGGAAGATCTTCAGTCTCCTTTTTCTTTACAAAAGTTAGCTTTCTTTTCTGTCCATGAAACACCCTCTGATATTTTCCTGAAAATATGCCATGCTTGTCCACATTAGAAGTATCTGAAAGAATGAGATGTATTTGTGTTCAGCACAATCTTAGAACTTACCAGGAAACACTGAACACTATTTTCATGATGTTTTCTACAATAAATATGACAAACGTAAACCTGTATTCTGTGCTGGTCTGGATAAACCTTAGCTCAGCTGCCTCTTATTTTTGTCATTTCCTATCCTTTAGAAGCCTTGGAACAGCTTAATTAATTTAGCATATAATTATTTATTATGATAAATTGTGTATTTCATATGTATAATACAAATGTAAATTAATAACAGTTGTCTCGATTGCAGTTCAGATATATAATAAATATAAAAATGGTTAAAAGAATCTAAATCAGATTAACCATTTAAATGAATGAGGAAGGCACATATTACACAAAGAAAAGATTTTAGTTGATATATCCATTAACGTATTATACTCTCCATCATGATTTATGTATTAAGTCTGCCTGAGCACATAAAAAATAAAGGAATGTAATGAAGATGTTAGAGTCAACATATCCATGAATAAATTATTTGTGACAACTATAAACTAATATGAAATGTACGTAGTATGTAAGAGTCTTCCAATGCAGAACAATAATTTGATGTAGCTGTTGAGAATAAGAAAGATGACATACCACTGATACCAGAAGCAAAGTCTAACTGGCTGAGCACGATCGCCTCAAAGACAAATCTGCACTTCCCCATTTTCAGCTATTTGCTACCATCAGAGAATTAAGCACAGAAACACAAGAGAGATTCAGAAAGCCAGTGAATGAGTACAGAGATGCTGTGTAGGCACAGGAAAAGCCTTCTGGCTAAATAACAACACTACATCATGTCAGTTCTTTCTGACCAAGAATGTAGAAATCAATGTCAGAATTCAGCTGCAATTTATTCAGGGCAGGGAACCAAAACAACTGCTGAGGTGTTTGAGGACAGCTTCCAGGGAGTAAGAAAGCTTTCAAAATGCAGTCTGAAAAAAGCATGAAGAACCCAATTACTTGTCAGCACCTGCCCAGCAGAGTACTCACTTTGCCTGAAGGCAAAGGAGAAGAGAGGTCCTGAGTCAGCTTATTGCTCTGGGAGTCCTAGAGCATGATGTGTGCCGATATGCTCTGCCAAAATAATTTTTTGAAAAACAATAAAATGGCTAAACATTCTGCCTTCTCAAGGAAGACTTGTTGTAAGAATATAGCTGGTACCAAACATTTATTTATTCCAGATACAGCAAGTATAGTGTTAGTGTAGCAGTGAAGTCAAGCACACTCATTCAGTCTTTACAGGCTACTGGTCAGATGGAGCCTGGCACTTGAAATATTTCAGAAGAATACACCGTGCTTATAGAAGGCTGTTGAACCTAAAGTAATACGAAGACTTACCTGGATATGTTTTGATTTGTGGGGAGGAAGATAACAGTAGTGGTGAGTCTGAGAGACTCCATGCAGTTGTGGAAAGAGCTACTGAATAAGCAATAAGAAATAGCAAACCTAAAAGAGAGTGAAACAGGACTTTAGTTTAGTTAGAAATAAATAACTGTTGACTCAGTTCACTGCTGACTAATCTGTGCAGTTTATGAGTACAAAGTTTCCAATTTAAAGAGAAGGACGCAGGTATAAATACATATGTGCAATTGTTAGATTATCTGCAAATGAAGATAGAATATAAAATGCTAACAAGGAACTAATACACATCTTTAAAGGATGTGGTACTTATTATTAAACTTTTGATATATAGTTAATCTTATAAAGAGGTTCAGTATTTTGAGGCCACACGCCTCAGTTAGCCAAAAAGAAATTTCAAAAAAACCCCAAGAATTAATGGAAATGGTGATTTTCCTTTGGTCAGAGAGTCTACCAAAGGGACACAGTTTTGATGTGCACATCAAGAACTAACCATAGAACAAAATCAAAGTGGTTGAAGTAACCGGAGCTCATAAAGACAAGATGAAAGTTAAAGACAGACTGACTATAGATGGAAAAAAATAATCAGTACTTTCTTTTACAATTACTATAATAAATTTCTCTCTCACCTCATTTTTATGTAGAAGCTGTCTTCCAGAACTATAAACAACTCTTCATATCCGAATATCTGACCCTTAAGGGCCACCCTTAGTCTTAATTGCGTGACCTCACTTTTTAGTCACTTAGCAGCTTAATATCTGTAAGAATTTCAACATCAAAATATTTTGCATTCTTTTCGAATTTTTAAAATTATTTATATATTTACATATTACACTTAGGCTGTTGACATATTGCAGTATTTACATTGTTCTATTTTTCATTTATTTGTGGTACACCATAATTAATTGTACAGTAACACTGGTATAAAATCACTTATTTGGAGTATTTTCTTTGCACCAAGGCTAACTCCTTGAACTCTCTTGACTTGCAGGTACTGCTAGGGGGATTGGCTTATGACTTTACCAGAAAAAGGTGGGAGACTATAGTCACAAGTATGATTTTGTTTATAAAATATCCAATATGTCTACATACATTCCCCAGTAAATGAAATAAATCTGACTGTTTGTCTGACATTTGAGAAGAACTTAGAAAAGACAAAGCACTGGTCTTAAGCTCTCTGGAGCTATAAAACAAGTGTGTCTATTTCAAACAATGGAGTCTTGAGTGCTTCTTCTCTAGAGAATAATCTGCTTGTCTTTCTCATTCCAAAATATCTACTCATTTGCTCAGATAAATAAAATCAAAAGTATCAGTTCCACACTGCAACTACTAAAACCTAGGTGAAAGTGAATGGGATTGGATTCTTATTAGATTCTTATTGAATCAGTTTTATCATGCATTGCTATAAAACATTAATATTCACTCTTTTTTTTCTTTTTTTTCTTCTTCAGTATTTGTTATTTAAATAAAAAATGAAATTATGGCTCTTATTCCAAATCACACTGACTATGCAATATATCCCAAGAAGCCTGCTGAAATGGGAAAAAGTGTAGAAGTGTAAGGAATAGCAAGAACTGAGAAAAGAAAATCTATATTGTTCAGGATCAGAAGAAGAAATATAACCATGACTGTGCAAAGTGATGATTGCTAGTCAATATTTTCTGTTGATCCCTTGATTTGGAGAAAATTGTTTATTACCCATGCAATACATGTGAGTCAGAGACATGCAGAGTGAGGTAGTGTCATATATATAAAATCATACATCTTCTTTGGATCTCTTGATATTTTTCCTCTGCAAGTTACCACTTGTAAGCAGAAAAGTGAATATAACATATATATACATATTTAGTTTGTTCATATTTTTAACACTTAAAAGAATAAAACAGTGTACCATACCTTTATTCTTCACGTACATGATGTATAATACAAAAAATACTCTGCAGCACATAGAAATTTTTCAATGGGGCAGTTAGAAAAATCTGTCTATGATTAACATGATAAATCCATTATGTGATCAGATGTGTATAAGAATTTCCTTTGTACCATTTCCAAGGGTAAAATAAACTGTTGGTAAAATAAGGGAATTTCTCAATAATGGTCTGGTCATTGCAAAAAAAATGTTAATGAATCTGCAAGTTTATTTTTTTCTTATAATTGTCTAGAAGTGAGAAAGGTTGATGAAATCTATTCCTTTCTTATTAGGGAATACAGCTATGGGATATCCAATTATATTTACTGTTATAAATAAATATTTTGATACACATTTAAGTTAAAGCCTTCTTTGGGTAGTAATAAAAATTAAGGACATCATTAGCACACTTACTGATAGCGATCCAGTGCTGTGACTATTGCAGTATAATAAGATATGTAATATTGCTAGAATGTCAGGATTATATCACTTACAACATTGCTCTCATTTTCACTTCTGATCCAACAGTTCACTTTACATTAACATAAATACGGTTAAACTTAACACAATTCTAAATTTTGCAAATAAATGTAATGTGATGTGATATCTTACTGCAGCATTTTATTTTTATGTAATGGCAAAACAGTATAAAATAGCCAAACAACCAACTCCCCAAAGATCTTCAAGAAGCAGTCTAATTTTTTTCAATTTAAATAATCTCCTTCTTTCGTTATTATTCACAAATCAAAAAGCAGTGTATGAAAGCAAAGCTAAAAAAATATTGCCATACTGAAAATTATAAGCAGCAGTCAGCTAGAAAGAAAATATCTAACAACTTTTACCCAAGAAGGGAAGGAAAGATTGATATTCTAAACTTTTTTATTAGATCCAATATGTTAAATACATATTGTGTTAAAATTGTCTTACTGAATATATCATGATGATACAGAAATCTATCCTGAGATAAACTTAGAAAATATAGCTAACATTTCTAATAATAACTAAAATTACTATTTCCAGCACAGAGTCACTGACTGATAGTGGTAATCTCCCTAGGAAGAGATCTAACAGTGATAATTTTCAGACTGGAAGTATCAAAGTACTTGAGCTGGCTCAGTCCTACCAAAAGTAAAGATAATATTTTCTAGCCTGGAATGAAAGAAAAGCATTTAAACATGATGAAAATTGAAAGCTTTCTATTCAGACCTGCAAAAATCAATTGAGTGACTTCATATCTCTTATGACTACCACAGAATTCATGACATGTTGACAAATGTGGCCCCAGAAATCTGGAAAAAGTTGAATTTTTAGAATATAAAAAAAAAAAAAGAGAGAGAGAGAGAGAGAGAGGGAAAAAATAACACTGAAATAAAAATGACATGAACTAAACTTCACTACTTCTTGAAAGGATGTATCTGCTAATCAGAACTTCTGCACTGTAGAAAAAATTCTTTATTACAATTTTGAAGTCTGTAAATGAGAGCATTTTTTTTCTCACAATGACACATTTCCACCACTTGCAAAATAATGAAGTAGTTTCCACTCTTCTTTGGGATGTAATATAATTTAAGTAGGATTTAGACAGATTTCTGTCCAAATGATTTCAATTGGTATTCCAGATTAACGTAATCATGAGATTTACGTATATTTTGACTTATTCGTGTTTCTAATGACAGGGTTTTCCATATTCATTGTATAAGCAGAATTTGCAGCAAAGCCATGAAAGATTTTCCTTTGTAAGTGTGATAGGAAGAAGCCAAATGCCAGACCAAAACTGAGTTTATCTACATATTGTATCTGTTACTTAACTGAAGAATCACTACATTGAAGTGTCCTGTTTTCAGCTGAGACAGTGCAATTTCACATTGATATTTGTTTATTGCTGAAACACGGGAACACACCTTGTGCCAGACTGAGTTGTTTGGTGTGGAAGAACTGCCAACATATTAGCATAGGGCAGGAGACAGGACAGAGCCAGGAAAAGCTGGCCTGAATTCAGCATGGGGTTATTCCATACTGCATGACATCATGCAAAAGGCCATTCACAGTGGGAAGTGTGCTGGAGGCAGCCAATGCTTGGGGTTTGGCTGGACACTGATCAGCAAGTGGTGAGATGTTTCCTTAGTTGACAGCAGGAAGTTGTATTGTAACCTGGGCATTGGCTGCTGGGTAGTGAGAAGTTTCATTGTGGATGTATATGTATGTATATAATATGCATATATATATAAATATACATATATGTATATGTATCCCTCATTTCACTTTGGAAGGGGGGTGAAAGAGAGGTTGTGAGTGAACAGCTGTGTGGTTGCAAGCTGCCTGCCCACATAGCTTTGTCAGTACAGCAGTGTCATGGCATCAAGCCTCACACTGAACACTAAAATAGTTTTTGTGGTTTAACCCAGTAGGCAGCTCAGCACCACACAATTGTTCACTTATGAGAATGAGGAGGGAACTGGAAACAAAATAGAACATGTGGACTGAGATTAAAACCATTTGCTAAGACAGAAAAGGAAAATGGAAATATAAATGCTATGATAATGATAACTATATATATTCACAAAACAATTGCTCATCACACACTCACTGACATCCCGCTAATACTTGCTAATCAGCCAACATCCAGCCAATCCCCAGGCAGCAGCTGCCTCCATCCAACTGCCCACAGCTTTGTGGCTATGAGCTTGATGTCAAATGACAAGGAACAGCCCTGTACCCAATTCAGGGCTATTGTCCTGGCTCCACAGTGCCTCTTGCTGCCTTGCTCTAAAGGCAGTGACTCTACTGTCAAGCAGCCTGGCCCTGACCCATCACTCAGCAACACTGAAGACATCAGCGTCCCATTAATATAGTTTTGGCTGCAATGAGGACAAAAAGAAAATGAGGACACTTTACACTCGCTTTGTAAAAACTTAATGAAATATGAAACTTAAAAATCAAACAACCACATTTTTCAAGACTGAAACCACTGGAAATTTGAATTCTACCTAATTCTATGCCTTTTCATAGCAAAAACTTGTCTTTTCTAGAAGCAATCATTTTAGTACTCACAGCAAAGTAGCACAAAGTGTATGTGTATAGATAGAGGATTGTAAGAGACCTCTGGAGATCATCTTCTCCAACCCCATAATCTAAATCAGATTCCTTATGATAGGTACAAAGGAAACTGTTCAGGTGGGTCTTAAGCAGACCAGGGCCTGTTCAGTCTTGAAAAAGAAGATTCAAAGGGGATCTGATCCATGTCTCTAAATATCTAAGGAGCGGGAGGCAAAGGGTTGAGGCTGGACTCTTCTCAGCAGTGTGTGGTGATAGGATGAGGGGAAACGGCCACAAAGTGATGCATAGCAAGTTCTGCACAAATATGTGTGGGAACTTCTCACAGTGAGGGTCATGAAGCACTGGAACAGCTTGCCCAGAGAGGTTGAGGAATCTCTGGAGATGTTCAAGATCCACCCGGATGCCTACCTGTGCAACCTGGTCTAGGGAGCTGCTTTGGTAGGGGGGTTGGACTCAATGATCTCTAGAAGCCCCTTTCAACCCTTACAATTGTGTGATTCTGTTGTATCCAGAGAAGGATATTCACAACCTCTCTGAGCAGCCTGTCACAGTTCTCCATCCACAATAAAAAAGTTCTTCCTCATATCTGTATGGAAGCTCCTGTGTTGCATGTTTCTTTTATGGAAGAAAACCTTTTGTGATCTTTCAAGTTCTCAGTCACTTTTACTACTTTAAAAGCACAATATTGCTAGTTACTGTTCTGTGTTTTTGTTATAGTTGTTCACTACTCTATTTTTAAACATGAACAAGCATATTTAGATTAAGCGTAGGTTATTAACTTAAGCATAACTAAAGTTGGAAGGAACCTTAAAGATCATCCAGTTCTAGTCCTCTGCCATGCGCAAGGTTGCCACACACTAGATCAGGCTGCCTAGGGTACCATCCTTGAAGCCTTCAGGGATGGGGCATCCCAACTTCACTGGACAACTTGTTTCAGTGCCTACTACCCTCTGAGCAAAGAATTTTCAAATAATATCTAAACTAAATTTCTCCTATTTAGTTTAAAACTATTGTCTTATCACTGTCAGACCATGTAAAAAGTTTCTTTCCTTCCTGCTTATAAGCTCTCTTTAAGTACTGGGAAGATGCAATGATGTTTCCTCAGAGCCTTCTCATATCCAGTCCAGACAAGTCCAGTTCACTCAATCTTTCATCATAACAAAGATGCACCAGCCCTTTTATCATTCTAGAGGTCTTCCTTCAGACCCAGTCCAACAGCTCTTCATCTTTTTGTGCTGAGAGTCCTAGTTTGGATACAATAGTCCAGATGAGGCCTTACAAGGGCACAGTAGAAGGTGACAGTCACCTCCCTTTCCCTGCTGACCATCCATCTTTTGATGCAGCCCGGGATTCAGTTGGCTTTCTGGGCTTCGAGCACATCATGTTGTTTTGTGTCCAGCTTTTTGTATACCTTCAAGTGCTTCTTTGAAGGGCTTCTCTCAATGAGTTTTACATGCAGACTGTGTATATACCTGGAACTGGACACTTGCATTTGGCCATCAGAATAAAAACTGCTATCATTTTCATAGAATCACAGAATCGTAGAGGTAGGAAGGGACCTCAAGAGATCATCGAGTCCAAGCCCCCTGCCAAAGCAGGTTCCCTACACCAGGTCACACAGGTAGGTGTCCAGGTGGGTCTTGAATATCTCCAGAGAAGGAGATCCCACAACCCCCCTGTGCAGCCTGTGGCAGTGCTCCGTCACTCTCACCGTAAAGAAGTTCTTGCGCACATTCGTGCAGAACCTCCTGTGCTGCAGTTTCTGTCCATTCCTCCTTGTCCTGTCTCCACACACTAATGAAAAGAGGCCTCGCCACTTTGTCCCCCACACCTCAGATATTTATAAACCTGGATCAGGTCCCCTCTCAGTCTTCTTTTCTCAAGGCTAAAGAGACCCAGTTCACTTAGCCTTTCTTCATAGGGGAGATCCACCAGGCCCTTTCTCATCTTTGTGGCCATCCACTGGGCTCTTTCCAAGAGATCCCTGTCTTCTTTATACTGGGGAGCCCAGAACTGGACACAGTACTCCAGATGAGGCCTCACCAGGCCTCTAATTTTTCTGTAGATTTCATCATCATGCATCATCATCTTTCAGTATAGAACCCTCAGTAATACATTGATGCAGAGAAGCAAACATCTAGAATACTGTAAATTGGAACAGCAGCTAGAGAAGCAAACACAGGAAAGAGAAAACCTTTTAACTGTGTGAAGTTCCAATTCAGAAAAAGAGTCACTTTAAAGCAAAATATCTCCAGTGGTATGTAGATGCCCACACAGTAGATACAAAAGTCAGGATAAGGAAAATTCCATTGTTCATTCTCAAGTGAATGTTTTTCTGTAAAAGAAAACAAAAATATAAGTTCTTCCTAATCAGAAAAAAAACACA